>NW_022589723.1:24761333-25099102 GCF_004348235.1 Phoca vitulina
GGTGAAACGTTGACCACTGCCTGCAGGAAGATCATAAAGAAGTGGAAAACACCACTTTAAACATCAAACCCTCGATTATAATATTAATTTGCAAAACAAATTCCATGAGCTTCAACTTCTGCATCCATAAGATGAAGAAAAAGAATGCCTACCTCACACGGATGTTCTGCTCAGGGAATGCTGATTAAGTGAATCACTGAACTAATTAATTTGCTGAATAGAGGCATCAGAGTTCTGGGTTGCAAGCAATAGAAACTCAATAGAACTTACTTAAAGAGAAAGGGAATCTACAGACAAGACACCAGGAAGCTCACAGAACTGGCCAGAAGCAGAAGAGCCAGCCCAAGAGTGTGGGAACCAGAAGACAATGAAGGTCTTGCAAACAGAAAAGAGTCCCTTGGGTTCCGACGTGCCCCACTGCTGCTGGGCCTTCAACACCCCACTCACCCAGTGCTACTCTTCTGTGGGAAAAATAAAAATCGAAATAGGTCCCATTCTACCTGTCTGGGTCTCCTAGCTTCACCGCATAATGCTTGAAAAATGTCTGAATGTAACCATGTGAAGGAATTACTGCAATTTTGAAATGACCATTTCTCCCACATCCTGAGGAATTCGTTTCAAGTTGAGTCTACACCTGTAAATCTGCTTCTGCCAGGGACTGGAGCGCTTCTTCAGTCAAAAAAAAAAAAAAAAATGATGGAGGGACAGACATGTCAATGGACAGAAAGATAAATAAAAAGATAATCTCATTTTAAAAATAGCTGAAGGAAAATATGTCTCAGGCACCTGACTTAAGCAAGTGAGGACATTTGGACAATGACTTCTACTCTAAGCGTTCTGGCACCCAGGACTTGGAGGAAAATGTGATGGACTATGTGGTTTTAATTTTCCTTCTCACACCAGAATTTTCTCTCTAGAGACAAAATGTTTTCTGGCAATAATCTCATGCAGAAGATTTTCATTTGGGTTTGACATGCAAGGTGTTACATGAGCCAGTAGATAGTATTGCCAGTTACGATCTCACAAACCCGGGAAGGTTTTTGAAATGGATGAACCTCACGTGAAGTATTTTCTGAAGGCACACTGTATCTCGGAAATGTTTCCGACAGCCCCCCAGAGACAGGGCCCACGTGCGGTGGCTCCTCCAAGGTCGCCCCTGCCCCCCACATGCAGCCTGCTGGGTCTGGAAGTCCACCCGCAGCGGGCCTCCCCTTTCCCAGGTCAGATGTGCAAAACCAATCTCCAAACATGGCCCCGAGGTGCGGCAGGTCCTCCATGGGCTTAGGCCTCAGACTCCAGACAGGAGAGGGCAGACTGCCCCTCCGTTCTGGAAGGTTTAAAACCCAATGTGTTCTCTTGCCCAGACAGCATAGCCTCAGCAGCAGGAGTATCTGCAGATGGAAAGGCTTTTTTTTTCTTCTTTTGTCTTTCTTTTTCCAGGAGCTCAGCGGCTGCCCCAACTCCCATACCATAACAGAACCTCTGTTACCTGGGACGCAGTCTGCCAGCATCGTGGAGGCTCGTCAGAAACTGCATCACCGAGGGTGGGAAGGGCACAGAAGCCAAGAGGTAAGCCCTACATCTTTACATGACACAGGAGAGAGTTGCGGGAGGCACTGGGAGCCTGAGAACCGCAGTGAGTTTGAATGCTGATAAAAATGACCAAAATGCTGGAAACCTCAACTTCATTTCAAAAGAAGGTTTGAGACAGGTGGGGTTTGTTGTTTTTTTTGTTTTTTTTTTTCCATTTTAGGAAGAGATCAAGATGAAGGCACAAATAAAATCAGGTTAGTGAGATGAAGTGTGTCATCAAAGTGGTTTTCCAGAAATGCATGCCACGTGATCCCGTCCGTACAAGCCGGCTGAGCCCTGCCTGAAGAGCAAGCCAGCTCTCTGTGCGGCTGGGCAGAGAGGGGGGCTAGGGTGAGGTGTGGAGAAGGGGCCCGGACCCCGAGCTGGAGAAGGAACAGCAGAGGCCTGGATGGACAGACGACGTTCACCTTTCTTGGAAAGGACCATGTTTTCTCATGCTCCATCTTCAACAGACTGAACTCTACTTCCTCAGGAGCAGGTGTAGACCTTACCGTCCCGGATGCTTTCCCTGCTGCAGCCCCGTACCCCCCACCCCCACTTGACCACCCCCTACCCGGACCCCATCCCTCTGGGCTCCCAGAACACTTCTCACACCTTTCATTCAGTGAGGCCAGATGCCTGCCTCTTACTGAAGGAACATCAGTCACAAGAGCACGTGGAAGAGAAGATAAAGTGTTTATGCTCACCCCCCCCCCCCCCCCCCCCCCCGTGACGGGGAAGAGGGGCAGGGAGATAGAGGATTCTCCTCTCCCTGGAATCAGATTGTTCCTAAAACTAGACCTGAAGTTGTCATTATTTCACTCAGGCCAGAGGACCTAGATGGACGGTGGGATGGGGGGGCAGGCCTCCCCTCTTCTTGCCCCCACGCCCCATACTCCTCCCATTTCCAATTAGCTCTAGCTGTTCCCTCTGTGGCAACAAGGCCAGGTCCCACCCACACTCGCCATGGCTCCCCCACCCCCCAGAACCCCACAAGCAGTCTAGGCCCAGTGTCCCTTCTCTTCTGGTGCAGGTGACTTTCATCTGGTGTGGGGACAGAGAGCCTAGGGGCATGGGCAGAGAGTGTGAGGGGCTCATGGGAGGGCCAGCACACTGAGAGGGAATCAGAATTCCTGGGGATATTCCAGGGAAATTCAGTCCTGGCAGCCAGGGGCTAGGAAGTAAAATCTGGAAACTTTGTCTTCAATTTACAAGTGATGATAATGCCCCTGAGACTAACATCTGGATAACAGAGCATATGCACGTGCACACACACACACACACAGAGTATTTGACTCTTACACCAAACTGATGACATACATAATTATTATCTCAACCTTACAGACCCGGAAACCCAGCCCTAGGGAAGTGAAATGACTTCCCCCAAAAAGGAGCAAAATGCTTAAGTGAGGTTTGAGTCTTCTGCTCCCACAAAGTATGTTGATGATAAAACAATCCATGAATTTTAGCAATTATTTCACATGCTGAAGAATTAACAAAATAAACGTAGAAAACATAACATAAAGGATTTACCTGTGTAAAAGCAATTACAGTTAAGTCCCCCAATGTGAACTAATAACAGTCAAACTCAATGTGATAATGGTTATAATGAACCATGTCTGATTAATAAATTTCTTAGATCTTATTTGATTATTATAATCTAAGACCTATACACTTATGATATTTTCACAAATTATGCACTTCACAGTGTCAGCTTATAATGTTCTTAGATTCCCTAAGAGATTAAGGTAAATCAATTATTTTATAAGGTTTCACAGGCTTATCGTACTTCACAGGATGAGATATAAAGCAAATATAAAAACTTGTCTTTGCTTCACATTGACCTTGCATTCCAAACAGGAAGGACCACAGTATCATATGAGGCCAATTGGTATCTTTATAATTTGGCTTTTAAGATTGAATTCCTAAAAGGAAGGCTCTCAGCACACTCAAAAAATGAAGTTAGGGTGGGTGGTCAAGACTGAATTTACGTACACCGCCACCAGGTGGAGGCAGAGTGCCATGGGTTGTGGAGTCGGCCAGGGTCGCTGGAGAATTTGCTAAAATTGCAGATGATGGTTCTAGGTTCAAGCCCTAGAGATTTAAAATCAGACATGTTTCTATTTCTTATTTATTAGAAACATTTGCTGAAATAGCAAAATGCAAACAAACTATTAACAAACATTTTAAATAGCACTTTAGAGGGGTTTTATAAATGAGAAGTACAGTTTCATTTTCCCCTTTACCTCTTAAGGTTCCTTTTCTCACACATACTTTCAAAAAAATTATTGGCTCCTCCTTATGTTGCTTTCATGAGAAACCCCTCAAATCTCTGGATTGTTTGGCAAAAACTTCCAAAGCTCCGTTTCAGGCTATGACCTATCTCCCTGTCTCCCAGCTAGTGCAAGAACAAATGGTGAAGGACATTTGGAGGGTGGTGATGAGGAAGGTGATGGAGAGTGACCAGCTGTCCTGGTTTGTCCTAATCCATCCCAGGAAAGCTCCTTAGTCCCAAGAAAACCAAAAAATAGATATAACTTTCCATTTCAGACTCTCTGCTCAAGGACCTTCATTTCTTTCCATTGGGGAAAAAAAGGCAAAATACCCCCACCCCTTGCTGAACCCCGCAAATCCCAGGTAGAAAAGCCCTCCTTTAGCGTGAGTCTTTGCTGCTGGGCCAGGGGAGATGCTTTACGTTTTACACGGAGGCAGGCTACACAGAGGTGTACAGATGTGTGTGGTGGGCTGACCACGTCGTGTAAATAGAGCCTTTAAGAGGTCTCTGATGAGGCCGCCCGGCCAGGCGGAAGGGAAGCAGGAAGGAAATCAGCTCCAGCTGACAGAAGATGGGATGCTGGAGCAACCAATGGAGGCTCCCGGAAAGGATGTATTTAGCTCAGCTCTGTTAATAGCCGACCCCCTTGGATCTCCTCAGGAATGGATCAGGGAGAGTTCTCGACAGTGAATCTGGAGTGAAATAACACAGACAGGTTTATAACTGGAAAAGAAGAATCTCTTCAAGGAAATGACCTAAAAAAGGATGACTCGAGGGGGATTTGATGAAAATGCTAATGGTATTTTGTGAATTGCTTTCCTGCGCAGTTTATATTCATTATATTCATTTCCTGTATTCTTTCATGGAATTGGTTCCATCATAATTCCGCTTTTCTTTTGGACAAGAATTCTCTGTCCAGTTTGTGTTCTTGGGCACCTGGTACTAACAAACCCTTCTCCATACACCTGTCACCTACGAGCACCTATTAATGAGGAAACGCTCTTTAAAAATGGAGATTTGGTAAGAATTACCTTCAAACCCTGCAAAGAAGAACCCAGAGATGCTGACCACGGAGGCAACGTCACAGTAGGAGGGCAGGGCCATCTCGCCCCGAGGCCCCCGGTGGGTACAATGAACAAAGGCAACACAATGGCACAAACACTATTAGAACAACACATTTATTTATTAAATCTGAGGCTGGGAAACTGAAGACAGCTGAGAAATATGGTTGAGTTCCTAGCTTGGTGATGAATAAGCAGGCTCTAGTCTACAACTGCACAGGTGCAAGACTGCCGTATGTTACGTAAATAGCTGTGGGGCCCTTTAAGAAAAGAAATGGTGTGAAGACAAAGCTCTTTTGTACTACTGACTGAGGCCTACCTGATCTTCAGAGAATAAAAGAAAGGTCACCTGGATAGAGTTGCCAGATAAAATACAGGATGCCCAGTTCCTTTTAAATATCAGATAAACAATGAAAATATTTTGGTATAAGTATGTCCCAAATACTGTATAGGACATACTTATACTAAAAGTACTATCCGTTGTTTACCTAAAGTTCAAATTTAACTGGATTTTTATTTGCTGAATCCAGTAACCCTAAACCTGGGAACAAGAGGAAAGACCTGCGAGATGGGAGTGATGTAGGGAAGATGTTAGGGTTCGAAGCCAAAGGCCAAGAAAGAAATCTTGAGACGTCTTTGGTGCAAAAAGGTGGTTTTATGAAAGCACAGGGACAGGACCCGTGGGCAGAAAGAGCTGCACTGGGGTCGTGAGGATTGGCCCATTATATACTTTCAAGTTGGGAGGGGGTTAGGGATAGCATAAGTCTCTAAGGAATTTTGGAAGCAAGGTTTTCAGGACCGTGAGGGGGCTAGCTCTTTTGGGGAAAAGGTCATTTATTGCCATCTAATAAAACCTTAGTCATGAGACCCTTCAGATGTATATCAGTGGGTCATATGCTTGGGGGATGATTGCCAACATGTATCTTGGGGGGTAGAGATAAAGGAAATTTCTAAAGGAATTTTTATATGTTAAAGTAGACTTACAGGATCCTGGGGGTGGGTAGTGGGGCTAGGATGGCCTTTTGCCCTTAGCAAAGTGTCAACATCAAGGCAGTTGAGTCCCTGGAGGAATGTCACTCTGCCTGTTTCAGGGACTCGTCAGTGGGCTGTAGGGAGTAAGGAAATTTAATAATTTCTCTTCTGCCTTTGTTTCCCACATCAGGAGGGGAGTGTTGTCACTAAGACAAAGGAACAGGAAGTTGGACAAACATCAGCTTGCCCAAGAGGAGCAGCTCCATCGTCAGAGAGCCCAGGAGTGTGGAGAAGAAATGTTGGATTCCACGCAGAAGCTCCCAAGAGCCCCTCCAAAAAGCTTCAACGTTTTCTGGTTTGCTTGTTTATGCTGGAGTGAATGATCAGGCATTGAAAACTATTTTATTGGCTGTGTTGGGGCATATAATGTTCCCTTTTAAGTAGTGGAAGGCCGGCCTTTCAAAAGAGGTGACAAAGTTCTTCTGATTAAAGACCCACACAAAGGAAAGGAATGGGGAGTGGGTGGAAGGATGAAAGAACAGAAGGGAATAATGGAAAGAGACTGCAGCTGATTTCTAGAAGGTGGGAAGCAGGTGGGTGGAGAAGGAAGCAGGTGGAGCTTGCAGGGGGACCTAAATTCAGAACACCAGGCACGCCAGAGGAAAGGAAGTGGTCCTTGTCATCAAGGAGTGGAAACCTACAACCCCTGGCCCGCACCAGCAGCTGGCAGAGCGTCCCTGGCCAGGGGATCTGTGCCGGAACTGAAAGGGAGAGGGGTCAGTTTCTAAGACTAGAAACCACAGGTCCAGCTGAGGACAGGAGCAAGTCATCTGGGCTGAAAATAGTAAGAGTGATTGAAAGTCTGCAGAGGGAGTGATTGGGACTCAGACATCTTCCTCTGCCCTCTGCCGGGGACACTGAGTGCGGGCCCAACCCCAGCCCCAACCAGGGGAGAAGTTTCCTCCCCAGAGAAAGGGAATGGCCTCAGAGGAAGGACCTCCACGTGCCTCCCGCCCTCTGCCCCAATACACAAACATAACTCACAGAACTTCCAATCAGTTTACTTATGCCACAATCTTAAACATAAACAGACAACCAAGGATCATCAACCATTGAAGGGAATTTCCTACCCTTCCCGGGAAGCCCCCCTCCCCTACCTGAAAATGACCAAAATAGACAGGGGAAAAAAAGAAAAACAACTATGTGAGGGGCGCCTGGGTGGCTCAGTTGGTTAAGCGTCTGCCTTCGGCTCAGGTCATGATCCCAGGGTCCTGAGATCGAGCACCGCATTGGGTTCCCTGCTCAATGGGGAGTCTGTTTCTCCCTCTCCCTTCTGGCCCTACCTCTCTCCTTCTCTCTCTCTCTCTCTTGCTAACTTTCTCTCTCAAACAAATAAATAAAATCTTTTTAAAAAATAAGCCATATGAACAGATAATAATGCCAAATACAGGGGGAAAAAACTTTGAAACTTCTCATTAGATCCTTAAATATGCAGGAAAACATTACCTACTCTTCCTCCTGTTAAAAAGAAAAGCAGCCCCCAAATGCAAGCATTTATGCTAGGCCCTGTCACCAAACTGGGGCTTAATACCGAACCTAATTACAGTTTCAGCCTCCCCTAGAAACGCAGTCTGAACTGGTCAGTCAGGAATTTTCTGGTCAGCTGCAATGAGGTCAATCTGTCACATGGGCCTTCTCCATCCCCCAAAGGAAGATGAGGTAATTCACCTAATGAGACCCCCGTCCTTTCCCCTAAGGGAAGATGACTTGGCCTGAAACAGTCCTTTCCTTGCTTTGGCTAGTAACTTCTTGCCCCAAACTCCTTCCTGTGAAATCCTCCCATTTTGTCCAGCTCCGGGGAGCATCTCTCTGCTTGCTGGCTGAATGGGATGCTGCCCCATTCATGAAGTGTTTAAGAAAGCCAATTAGATCTTCCAATTTACTCGGGTTGAATCTTGGTTTTTAGCATCCCCCCAAAAGAAAATACAATTAAAGTGAAACAACTGTAGAAAAAATACTCTTGGAAATTTTAAGCATGTTTCCAAAATAAAAACTCAATAGAAGGCTTAACCTATAAAGAAAGGGTCTCTCTCCCAAAGTAGAACAAAAAAGACAAAGACGTGGGTAATACGACAAGAAAATATAAAAGCCATAGAGAATCGATTCAGGAAGACCAATATTCACATAAGAGATATTTCAGAAAACAGAGAACTGCGAAAAAACTATCAAAAAATGATACTGAAAAATTCGCCTAACTGAATCATAAGAGCTAACATGTATTGGGTGTTTCTTATGTGTTTTATAAATATTAACTCCTTTAATCCTCCCAGGAACCCGATGAGGTAGCTACTATTATTATCCCATCCTACAGAGAAGGAAGCTGAAGCGCAGAGAAGTGAAGAAACCGCCCGGGGCTAGGATTCAAATCTGAAGCCCATGCTTGGGAATTCGGTGTGCTTTAGTCTGGGTTGCCCATGGACCGCACAGGTGTCCTCGCTGCCTCTTCACCCCAAGTGCAGCTGCAGGCAGGCAAGAATGAGGGAAGGGAGGGAGGGAGGGAGAGAGGCAGGAAAGGAAGGAGAACAAATACAGAGCTCGCCTAGGCTGGCCCTGGGTGCGTGACAAATTGCTTCTCAGCCTCTCAGCCACCCAAACCCGAGGAAGTAGGAGACTTGATCTCCCGCCTCCCATTTCCGCTGGTCGCGCATGCCCCTGGGCCTTCTAGCCTCCCCCTCCTGGGCCCTTCGTGGCTGCTCCATCCGGCCTCCCAGGGGCCGCGAGGGAAGCCAGATCGCGCTGCAGCAGTGGCAAGAGCCCACGGTCCCCCAGCAGGTGGGCGCGGGCCAGCGGGGCACCCAGATGCTCCAGGGGGAACAAGGAATTCCTGGGGCCGGTGGGGGGGGGCAGGCCGAAAGGCAGGTGGCATGAGGAATGAGGAGAGTCCTGTTGAGTCAGGCCTGCCGGGGACAGGATGCCTGGGAGCCCCTGCCACTGAGGGCTTGGTGTGGACAGAGACAGAACGACGATGGAAACCTCCACTTTGAGGCAACCCCCCTTTGAGGCCTTGAAGAATGTCGGGGGGACGCCAGTGATCTTCCCAGACGGCTGTCAGTAAGTGGCAGCCAGGAGAACTGGGGGAGACCCACCGGTGGATAGGGCATCCTTCCCTAGGGGAGTCCAGAGACCGGATCACTGACGACAACAGCTTCAATACAGCCAGAACCTCGCTGAGCTGCTGCCCTGTGCCAGGACTACTCCAAATACTACATCTGTGTTATCTATGTTCATCCTCACAGCACTATCACCAGGCTCTCCATGATTTCACAGACAAAAACGCTAGCACAGAGAGGATCAGTCCCTTCACCAGCACCATAGCTGGCCTGTGGGGGAGCCAGGGTCTGAATCGGGGCCATCTGACCCTGGTGTCAGGACACTTCACCATTGCAGTGATCAGCCAATAAATGAAACAGGCTTCCCACCATGTGAAAATTTGGAACACCAAGAATAAAAGATGATCCTACAAGCTTCCAGGGGAACCAAGTGCAACAGAATGAGAATGAGAATGGTACTAGTCTTCTTAGCAGCAACCCTAAACAGTGGGGAACTAGTGCAACAACTGCAAAATTTTAAAGATGATACATTTTTAACCCAGGATTTTACATCCAAATTGTTGATCAAGTATGAAAAGAGGATTAGACTCAGCAAAATGAACGTTCTTTCTTAGAAAGCGACTAGCGGATATGCACCAGCAAGACCAAAACGTAAGGCAAGAAAGAAAGAGGAAGACGTGGCCTCCTGAAAACAGTAAATCCAACCTAGAACCATTAAGAGAAGATGCCAGGTTGGGGCACCTGGGTGGCTCAGTCGGTCAAGCATCTTCCTTCAGCTTGGATCATGATCCCACGGTCCTGGGATGGAACCCCACATTGGGCTCCCTGCTGAGCAGGGAGCCCGCTTCTCCCTCTGCCTGTGCTCCCCCTGCTTGTGCTCTCTCTCTCTCTGTCAAATAAATAAATAAAATCTTTTAAAAAGAAAAAAAAAAAAGAAGATGCCAACTTGATGACGGTGTGGCAGGACTACAGAAGCTCCATTCCACAATAGAGCAGGAAGAGACAGGGCTTCATGAAGGAGTTTCCAGAAAAAAAGGGGACCCAATAAGGATAGAGGAGATGATGGAGCACATGACAAGAAGATGCAATCTGCGGTGCATAATATTTGCAGTTATAATGATGCAAACACTAACTATGGATATAACTAAAAGCCTGAGAAAATTTGGGGGAGAGGATGAGGAGGGAAAAGTGGAAATATCAAATCTTCATCTCGTATAACATTTATAAATTTAAAAATTGCAATATATGCATCGTCTTTAAACATGGGAAGGTAACTGCCAGAGAAAGCTGAGAAAATTTCAAAGCAGTTCCCCTTAGCAAGAAGACTGGCAGCTGGTGTAGGGCTGGGCAGGGAACTACTGTTTTGTATTATAAGCATTTTAGCACTATCTAATTTCTTAATTATGTATATACTTACTAATTTTTTTTAAAAACCTTAAAACTTATTTTTTAAAGAGGCAAGCCCATGAGAGGAATCCATGCAATTAAGAACACAGCTCACGGGACACCTGGGTGGCTCAGTGGGTTAAGCATCTGCCTTTGGCTCAGGTCATGATCTCAGGGTCCTGGGATGGATCAAGCCCCACCTTGGCTCCCTGCTCAGCAGGGAATCTGCTTCCCCCCTCCAAGTGTGCATGTGCTCTCTCTCTCTCTCTCTCTCTCTCAAATAAGTAACTAAAATCTTTAAAAAATAAAAAAAAAAAACAACTCAGGGATCCCACAGGTTCTTTCCCCAATTTTGCTCCATGGCACTTGACCAGCTCTTCGTGAATCCCCATCCTTGACTCCTCACCTCTATCTCCAGTTTGCACACCATCTTTAGTTTTGATTATCTGGTATATCCTCCGGTTCCCCATTCTGACATCCACCATCAGCTTGCTTTCTGTTATTGAGTTTGATATCTCAAACTCTCGCTTCCTCCCCACCCTTTCCGCCTACTTGTAACACAAGTGGCTGGGAAGCGTGGCTTTAATCAAACAATTACAGGTATCCCCCGCTTTTTGAAAGTTCACGTTGCGCCACTTTGCTTTTAAGAAAAACCGACATTGGTACCAGGTTTTGCTGAACAAAAGAAATCCAAGGGGGATTTTTGTTTCTACCAAAAAGGGGGGAAAGCAAAAACAGCCTTCAGCATTTGTGTTTGCGGCGAGCTGTTCCAGAGGCAGGGCGCGCTGCGGAGCAGCAAGAGTGGCGCCACCAAGCGCCTTCTTCGGGAACTACATGCAGCGTGTCAGCGTCAAGCTGTGGCAGCTTTGAAGTGTGTGTGAGCAGCTGTGCTTTTCTCAATTTATTTTGCGCTTCCCTTAGCAAAATGTGTCCTAACATATCAGAAAAGCCTAAAAAAGGTTAATTTTTAAGGCATGGGAATGCTCATTTTTTCCACATAAATTAATGGTAATTGTTTTTTGGTTTTCACCATTTCTGCTTATGAAAGATTTCACAGGAAGCCTCTCTACTTTCAGAAAGTGGAAGAAACCTGTAAGAAAATACAACCTGTTGTAATTTTGTGACTCTGACCAAATCACCTCACTTCTCAGATCCTTTGTCTGTGAAGTGAGGGACTGAGTCTAGATGATCTTAAATCTCCTTCTACCTCCAACGTTCTATGGTTTGTACCCTGAACGTAAGGCTGAGTTGGCAGAGGTATATAAAAATAATTACAAAGGAAGTGATGTCATCTATTCTATGATTAAGGAAAATAATTCTCTGAAAAGTCATATTGGATTCCGTTCACTTTAAAAAGAAATGTGAAGAGCGCCTGGGTGGCTCAGTCGTTAAGCATCTGCCTTCAGCTCAGGTCATGATCCCAGGGTCCTGGGATCGAGCCTCGTGTTGGGCTCCCTGCTCGGATGGGAGCCTGCTTCTCCCTCTTCCCCCTCCCCCTGCTCGTGCTCTCTCTCTCAAATAAATAAAGAAAGAAATCCTTAAAAAAAAAAGAAAGAAAGAAAGAAAGAAAGAAAGAAAGAAAGAAAGAAAGAAAGAATGTGAAACTCTACACCTGAAACTCAAAGAATCAATGGTCCAGATCTGATTCAAGCTAAAAGTGAGCTTAAATGGAGAGCAGAGGGTCCCAAAGTCATGGTACTAGACAGTCTTGATCAAACTTCTCTTATGGGCCCTTTTATGAGAGAGGTATTCAAATCCATATCATAATGCCCAAGTGACCTCTTAATGCAAAGGAGGGAGTGTGGTTTTAATTCCCCAGCCCCTTGGGGAAGACAGAGGTTAGCTAGAAACAGACAACGGCAGAGGTTCCCATTAAGAAAGATGGGCCCAGATGACAAAGGAATAAAATAAGAGCCCCCCAAAATGCACACATTTCCCCGTAGAGGAAAGAAGGATTTCACTGTTACAGGCAAAGGTTTTTTTCTTTCTCTGAAAGTATACAACATCCAACTGTGAACTTGTTAAGTGGGTCTTGGAACCAAAAGAGAAATAATGGTGTGCATTTATAATTACTAATGGGGAAGATGTAAATGGCAGGCTTAGCATACCTTCTAGAGTTAGGGAGAAAATCTTGTTAGCTATATGAGATTCCAGAACCCTCATGTCACTTACTAGAGTAGACTTGATGGACCCTTGGAATTGTATTCCAGCAGGATGCACTGGGATCCATGGAGGTCAGTCCCTTGAAGTACTAATAATTCGTAAGTCTTTCAAAATACAAGAAATTAAGTAAATATTATATGTCTTGAAGTAGTACACACACATACACACACACACATTCTGAGAAGCAAAAGAGAACTGAAGGCCAAAAGAAAAACAACGGAAATGAACCTTAAAAATCTTAAAGGAAAAAAGGAAATCAATAAAGATTCTCTGGCCTTTGCTAAAATGTAATTGATTTTTTTGACATAGATAACTCTATCCCTATAAATGGACTCATTCTTATGTTATGGCTTTGGTCCCTAAACTGGGACACATGAAGACAAAATAATGAAAGTATTTCTTGGTGATGAAAAGTTTTCCACCTTGTATATATTCAATATACTCTTCTTGAACTAACAGGGGCTATTTACTGAAACTTCCTAACGTCAGGTATGTCACTCAGCACCTGACGTATTTTGGCCATTTCATAGCAACCCCCGTGACATATGAACTATGAGTGGTCACATTTGCAGATGAAGAAATTGGCATAGTGAGGTTAGGGAACATGCCCAGGTCTCACAGCTAGTGAGTCCATGTTCTGAACTATGCTCCTGCTGGTTGGTCCATCAACAATGGTGGGAGAAGTGACCCCATCCCCGGCTAGAATTAGACATGATCATCTGGGGGGGTGCTAGAAACGAGAAATTCATGAGAAGTAGGGAAGCATTTAAGATCATAGAATACGGTGAATTGTTAAAAATAAAGACTACGTGGGGCGCCTGGGTGGCTCAGTCGTTAAGCGTCTGCCTTCGGCTCAGGTCATGATCCCAGGGTCCTGGGATCGAGCCCCGCATCGGGCTCCCTGCTCAGTGGGGACTCTGCTTCTCTCTCTCCCTTTGCCCCTCACCCCCACTCATGCTCGCCCTCTCACTCTCTCTCAAATAAATAAAAAATAATAAAAAATAAAGACTACTTGATATTAGATATGAATTTCAAAATATTTAAACACCAGTCGAGCATGAGCACTGATTGATTCAATAACCAGATGCCCGCCACATGACCGGTGGGTCATCCCAGGGACCTGAGAATTAACATCTCCTTGCAGCTCTTTGATCTGTGAAAGAGGGCCCGGCACGGTGTAACAAAACAGCTTTTATACTCTAGGCCCAGGGAAGAGGATGTACCTCTCTGGCTTTCAGTGGAGGTTCAGAGGGTTCAGTGGGTGACTTGGGCCTCTGGGTGGGAAATTGCTGCCAGGCGCCTGTCCAAGAGACCCAGTGAAAAGGACCCTGTTCAGAACAGTAATGCACATTTGCCTACAGATCTTCCAAATTGAATAATAAGAGGAGCAGAATTAAAAGTTTCCTTCATCTCTCCAGCCCCAGAGGCCCTTATGCTCATCAAAGAGGTCATGAATGTCTACCTGAAGCTGGTCTAAGTGTGGGTCTGATATGTTGGGGTGGAAGGGAGTTCCCCACAAGCCCAAAAATGTGTTTGAAATCTCATATTTCATCTTCTAAAATCATGCTCATTTTTATTTCGTCCCCATAATGAATCCGTCCTTGACTTAGACAAAATTTCCCTCCTGAAATATTCAGTAAATCTGACACTCCGCAGAGAGGCCCCACGATTGTCTGAAAGCTTTCCTGAAGCCCCGCTCAGACCCGAGTCTGATACCCCATGCACTTGTCCCTCAAATGAGAAGCAGGGCTGCTAGAGAGAGCTCTGTCTAGGGGCGTGGGGGTGCTGTGGCCCACACACCCCAGAGCCTGGCCAGCTGCCGATGCTCCCGACAGGCCAATGAAGACATGAATGAATGAATGAATGAATGAATGAAGAAATGAACAGACAGAGGTGGTGACTCCTCACGCAGTACCACTTTCAAGGAGCCCTGTCCAAGTCCGCTATGACCTGCACGTGAGCAGTTTTCACCGATGCCCGAGGCACAACCAAACACGTGCACTCAAGACAGACTTTCAGAACAGACCCCAGAGATACCAAAGGACACCTCTAGCAGGAATAATTAATCGCCCGGGAAAAGGGAACCTGAACCCGAGAGACCGAGCAGCTGACAAGAGGGGAATGCTATATGGAAACCGATTAGACATGGGTGTTAAACATCCCCACCGTCTGCGACAGGAGAATCAATCATGTCGCCAACAGCAATTTGCAGGTGGGGGAAGGTTAAGGAGAATGGAACAGGAGAGCCGGGACACACAGAAAGGTCTCTAAGGTAGAAGGGGGCGTCATAGCACCTGGGCCAGGACCCTCCCAACCCGGAGACGGAGACACACCAGGTCATCTGAAGGCAGCCGTGGTGACCCGGCTCAACACCGAATGACAGGGGGGTTCCAGAGGGCAAGAACAGAAAGGTCTCCCCTCTCGGAGCGCTGGACGGTTGCCTGGCAGAGTGGTATGGCAGAATGGCAAGTGTGGCAGTTGAAATGCATTTATATGACAGCTAAATAATTGCATGCCATATTTTACTCGGATACAGAATAACATTTGCATTTTTGTAGGCTTCAAACAAGAAGGATGCACCAATTGTGCCTTCCGTGTACTTTCAAAGTTAAATAAGAAACAGCCTATAAAATTAGGAAAGGGATTTATAATCTGCTTCGATCCTTGGGCTAGAGTTTGATGTCTGTGGATTTTAGAGTCTAACAACGCTGGGTAATTTGATGTGACACGTCCAGAACAGGCACGTCCATCCACAGAGACAGAAAGTGGATGCGTGGCCACCTCGGGCTGGGAGGAGGAGGTGGGAGAAATGGGGAGTGACTGCTGGGACAGCGTTTCTTTATGGGGTGATGAAAACTTCCCAAAATGTATTGTGCTGAGGGTTACACAATTCTGCGAATCTACTAAAAACTGTTGGATTGTGCACATGAAGTGGGTGAGTTGTGCATAAATTATATCTGAATAACGCTTTTAAAACAGAACAAGAAAACCCTGGGTCAGTGTCCTAATTCTGCCACTTGCTAGTTGTGTGCCCTTGAGAAAGTTACTTACCCTTCCCTCGGTTCCCTCATCTGTATGATGGGATGATCTGATATGATGACATGACATGATAACACTAGCTAGGTGATGGGAATTCTCAGTCAGGTCCCGTACGTGAGCGGGCCAAGCCCAAGGTCCTGCCCATGCTAGGAATGCAATACAGGTCAGCTACCTGTCCACGTGTCCCAACATAACAAACGAATTTATCTGAGAAGTGAAGTTTGAGGTTGGATTGATGGTTCCCACTGGAGGACCCTCAGACCTCCAGGGAGTCTAGAAAATAGTCACCAAGTTTCATCTGGCTATTTCCTGCCAGAGAGCCGACCTCAAGTTGCATTTACTGCAATCCGGCTGCCCCAGACTGCGAAAACATCAAAATTCTTTGCTTTGGGCTGGAATTAGATGAACTCAGCATGGTTATTCACTGAGCCCAAGTTCGGTTGGCAATTATATAAGCCTTTGGCTAATTGTTTTATTATGAGTTGGTAAATGCTGTTCATCTGAGAGACAAAAATCTTTCAAAACACAGAGCGCATGGAGTAAACTAATGGAAGGAGTTTTGCTGGCGAAGGCGCCGTGAACCACTGAGCCAGCCCCCCTCTGAACGCCGTCTGCTCTGTGGTTCGGGCTGAGTTTTGGAGGACAGGTGCTTGTCGGAGACGGGGAAGGATGGCATCTTGCGCCACTCCATTGTGCCAGAATGTTAGTGCAAGTGCCAGCTCGGAGCCTGAGAGGTCTGGAGTGGGTGGGGAGGAGAAGAACGTTCTCTGACTCCTGCTCCTTCCCAACTGCTAAGACCTACTTGTGGCCGCAGGATCCAGGGCATTTTGAAAGCCACTCCAAGGTCATCCGGCTCACATTCCTGTCACTAAGGTCGTCTTTTATCCAGTGACACAACTAAGGTCAAAGCCATGGTCCTAGTGACTCTTGTCCCAGGACAAACGGAAGCTCGATGTGGCTTGTTTCACTTTCTAAATCAACGCTTATGGAGCACTTTGAGTCTCAGGCAGCATCTGCCGGGCTCAGCAGCGGAGTTAGCTGCTAGAAGGAAGAGCCACCTGGGGACTCTGGATCCAGGTGGGTCTGATCTTGTTCAGGGTGTTCAGTGTTTGTGCCTTGTCAGCAATGCATACAGCACGCTGGACGCTGGCCCTTCCCAGACTCGGGAGCTCCCCCTTTGTCTTTGTGTCAGCCGGCAGAGAAAGGCTTCTGCCTATAGACGTTCAAAGGAAGAAAAGGGCTGACAGCTGTCTTCGGAGAGACTTCCCGCTGTGGCAGTTACTCACTTACTGACCTGACTGTGGGCTACGGTCTGAGCTTTGGTCTTGAGTGATGCAGCATCGGAGCACGGTCATGGGGCCATAAAGCCATTCTCTTCCTGAAGGTAGATCTGGGAGGGAAGCCTCCCGGCTCTGGAAAGGTGTTGGGTGGTCCTGGATCAGGCAGAGAGGAGTTAGGCAGATGAAAGGTGGCGATTGTAAGGCTGCCTGGGCCAGCCGTCTCCACTTTAGGGTCTGACTTACCAGTAGGTTGGGAACCCTTAAAAGATGAAGGTTAATGCCCCCCCGGGCACCACAGCCAACCAAGACAGAGTTCCAACGGACACCGCCCACCTTTGTTGTGGGGCCTCTCCTTTTTCTTAGTTCCCATGGTGACTATGCCCTTGTGATTGAGTGACACCGTCTATCTTTAAATGCATGAAAATATTCAATCAAATTAATCAAATCTCAGAATCTTGAAAGCCATGCCATCTCTCTCAAATTTTGACCAAAACTGGGATCTAGTTGGACCCCCAAAAGATAATTTATCTTCCCATTCTTTGAGGGAGTCTCACTGAGCATGAATAACAGCACACTAACATTTACTGAGTACCTATGCAGTGCCAGGCGGAATGCTAAGAACTTGGCTTGCACTAACTCATCTAATCCACATAGACATCTCATGAGGAGGGTTCTGCTATTACCACCATTTACAAATGCTGAGCCTGAAGCACAGAGAGGTTAAGTAATTAGTCTAAGAGAGTGCAGCTCCTAAGTGGGGAAGGCAGTGTTTGAACCCTCGCAGTCCAGCTCCAAAGTCAATACCCTAACCCAGTGTGTCACAAATACTAAGAACAGTCACCACTTGGAAGGTCTTCTCCAAGGAAAAGAAAATTAACTAGATGTCAAGCTGGCGCTTGCTGGAGTTTTGAGACTCTTGTTGGGAGTTGAATCTAGTCTTTGTGAATGAGTAGAAATAGGAGTGATGAGCCTGGAAAGGGGAAGGAGGACTAGCTAAGCCCCTTGTCCTGGGAGTGCCCTCCCCACCTGTCTCGTTGGAATTCCCTGCTCTTGCAGTCACTCCTTTGACCTGTCATATATTATTCATCCAGTAGACTTGTACTGAGCACTTTCTATGCAACCGACACTAGAGACGCCAAAGACACACACACAGTGGCTGTACTCCACCCCCCCAGGACCTCTCAAACATGGTAAGAGGTTGCCATTGACTTCCACCTAAATTACTGAGTTAATCCTCAGAATCACCCATGAAGTAAAGGAGGTGGGAATTGATATACCCATTTTGTAGCTGGGAATACTGAGGCACTGAGTAGCTTACTACTCTGCTTCCATGTCTCCAGTCATCACACTGGCTTGAATCCCAAATGAAGCTCTATTTCAAGTGTTCTGTCTTCTTGCCTCCGTATATCTAAAGGACACTTACATGGCCAATCTCTTAGTGGGCTTTCACTAGTCAACAGTGAAATGAGAAATAAAGATGATGGAGAATTGTTCCACTAGACTAAATTTCTTCTATTTGAAGAACTATCCCCTATCCTGAAATTATGTTCTTTCTACCTTTTGGTATTAAAATGCTCTTTTATAAATATTAATAGTGGTTTTTTCTCTGTGCACTTTCATGGCAAAATAAAACATGGGTGATTCTGTTATTTTCTGAACCCGTTTGCTGTTCTTTGAACCATTGCCCTAAAATGCACATGACCCTGGAAAGACAGTAAGCACAGCCCACCTGCCAGGGCCATAGATGAGCCTCTCACTACGCACAGTTCCTAAGGTGCCCGAGAGCATGACCTTGACTGGGAGGGCAGGAACACTGTGAGGAGACTTGGATCAAGAAAAACAAAGAGCAGGGATGTGTTGCCATCCCTTTACTCTGATTTAAACAAGACACATGACTTTCCATAGCCATGGCAACTAGCCAAAAATGATAAGGCTGATTAATTCCACAAGTGCATTATTCACATGTCACCAAATATTGACTCTTACCTACCCCCTCCCCCGCAACCATCTGCCCTGGTGTGTCAGATCAAAATAAATCAGCAAACAAAAAGTGGCAGGCGGATGACACCCCAGGGATGCCACAGCCAATTGCCTAAGTCCCAGTGCTAGGCTGAGCTCTGAGTGGCTTCCCCACTTCTCCATCTTTCTTCTTCCCCAGTGGCCAGGAGCGCACGTGTATGCACACACACACACACGTGCGTGCACACGGGTTTTAGATGGCTGCAGGGTATGTGGGGAGCACAATGGTCGGGTGGGAGCTGTGGAGTGAAAAAGACTGAAGAGGTCCTAGGAAGTCATGCTAATAGTAAACCATTTACTGATATATTTGTGTACCAGGCATATAAATGCCATAAGGATGTTTAACCCTCACCACAGCTCTGAGATAGAGGAATGATCATTATTCCCATTTTATGGATGAAGGACTACAACCCATTTATGTTAATCGACTTGCCCAAAGCCAGACATTGAACATTTCATGGTCTGAACTCAAAGTTACTGCTTTTACTCCTGACCTAAGCCAACCCACCTTCACTGCCGCCTGGACGTGTTTCTCAAGCTCTCTGTGCCTCCACTTCGGCATCTTGATAATGGGACCGTTACGGTACCCAGTTTACACGGTTGTTGGGAGAAATCAAAGAGCTAATACGTGTCACGTACCTACCATAGGCTGCGCACACAGTAGGTGCTCAATATGCATGGCTATTCTTATGGACATTGTTGTTACTTTTATCACGCAATATCGCAGTCCCTAGTGGGATGAAGGGAGTGTGGAGGACACAGGCTTTACAACAAGCAGAGGAGATATTTGGGTGTGTGAGCAGTCTTGGGGACCAAATGCCCAGAGAGCGACGTTTCTATCCCCAGGGGAGGATAAGTCATTTCCTCTGTACCTGCTCACCCTGGGTTGAACATTTCTATGCCCTGTGGACTTCCTCAGCAGCTCATTCTCCTTCTCAAGTCCTTCTGTCTCTTCTCTTCTGACAGCTCTCCAGAGAGGCGACTCACCCCATCTTCCACAGCCCTCTCTCCCGGAGTCAAAAACTGCTAGACTGTCGGGTGAGCGGTAGTTAAAATGAATCTCCAAATCAGCGGCCCACTGGTGGAGTGTGTGTGTGTGTGTGTGTGTGTGTGTGTGTGTACCACACCCAGAGAAACTCCCAACAAAGCACCGAGGAAGGTCAGCTCATGGCTCCAGCCGGCTCATTTTTAAAAGCAATTTCCAGCATTTTCCCCTCCACTGCTTTCCACCAAACGACAGGCAAACACAACAATTAATCGACCGAGACATCCCTCACAGCTGCTACCCATCTTCACACGAGGCAAGTGATGCATACCAGTATCTTTAAATTTTGTAACATGGAAAATGCAACCAACAACCCCTGAGAACGAAGAGTTATTTCCGTGAGTTTTCTTTTCCAGCATCTGAAGCCGATGACTAAAATCCCAGTCACCAGCTTGAGTGTGTCACAAATATGCTCCTTTCCCACAAGACCTTTTGCCACCACTGACTGCGTTTTCAAAAGTAGCCCGAGGCCAGAGAACAGCTGTTTGCTGGTTCCCTCCAGAGCAAGCTGCAAATGGCACATCCTTAGCTTGTGCTTTTTGCTTCTTTGAGGGATGCGCTTCAACGTGCCAAATGGAAGGGAGGAATCATAGAATGGATAATAGGATGTTAAAACTGGAAGTTTCATCTAGTCACCAACATATACCAGACGTGAGAAAAAGCAAAGTATAGATTTGAAAAAGAAGAGAGCACCAGCATGATCGTCACTCCTTGTGCTGGACTGGTCTAGCGTCAACTCGTCTCCCAGAATCACCTTTACAGAGTGGTCCAGATTTGAGTTTATGGAATGAAATCCGTGTGGGATTTGGGAGGTGGAAGTGAGGCAGCAGGCCCTTCCCTCTGGTGGTTGCTGTGGATTAAAGGAGGTGGGAGGAAGACACAGGCACCAGTGGATTTCAGTTTGCTTTCACTTTTCCCTGTGGTGCATCCAGCTCTCCTTCCCAGCTGCTGACCCGCCAGCCAGCAGTGGCCGTAGGCCCCCCGCAGACACTTTGCTGTGAACCCCGAGGGAGCAGCCGTGATAAGTAGACAGCCTTGCACACACTTGTACCCGCCCCTTTGCAGCCCTACTCCACGGCTGGAGGAGCAGCTTGTCCCTGTGAGCTCTGAGCAGTCACTGGTGCCCCGCTGCTTCGGGACCTTTCTCCAACCTTCCTCCTCTTTTCTAACCTTTACTTCCCCTGCACCTCCCACAATGGTAGGGTCTCCTTGCTGGAATATACCCCTTATTCCATAATGCTCGTAAGGATTCCACCTCCCTGATTGGACCTTGGCTGAGGCACTCCGGGACCCCTGAACCAGATCAAGGATAAGGAGTGGTCAAGTGTTAAAAAAAGAGAATTGTCAAGAAATTTTCATGAGTGGAGCACCTGCTGGCTCAGTCCATAGAGCATTCGACTCTTGATCTCAGGGTTGTGAGTTCAAGTCCCACGTTGGGTGTGGAGCTTACATAAAATAAAATAAAATAAAATAAAATAAAATAAAATAAAATAAAATAAAATAAAAATATACAAATTTCCTTGAGAGATGCAACTATGCCATGCATCCCCACCTACCCCTATACCTCAAGTCTCATGATGGCCACCATGGGGCCCCTAGAGAGCTTTGATATGTGCGCCCTGCAGCTAGAGATGGAGGGCTACCACCTAACTCATGCCTCAGAGAGAACCAAGCAGAGAACGAAGGTGACTGCCCTGGGTTCCTCTCACTTGCAAAGTTTGGGGGTGGGTAGAGTGGGTAGTGGCTTGTCCTGGGTCCTGACCAATAGGACTAGTGAGAGGGGTAGAGCAAGCTCAACAGCAACAAGCACAAGTGGACTCAGGACGCCTGTGGACGAAGCATCACCAGCAACTGCCGGGAATGGAGATGCACCCAGCAGACCAAGGGATCTGCAGGAGAGCTCAGTGATGGGAATCTTGGCGGCACCCTGGAACCACCTCACCGGAAAAGTGGTGTTGGATACCTACTGACCCAGAAAGCATGAAGCCAGTGTCTGGCCCTGGTCAGCACCTCATTTACCATTCCTTCCTCCCTCCTCTCTGACCCTGGAGGGGTCACAAATTACCTAGCAAGCTGAAATGGGACAGGGCCAGAGAAAAGGCAAAGATTCGTCATAAAATTAAGTTCAGAGTTTTGGTTAATCTCTTGGAGTGGACATAATTGAACTGAGATCGTGTTTTGTGATGTGCAGTGAGCATGTAAGTGAGAGTGAGCGGGAAATGATGGGCCTTCTGGAGTTTTTACCTAGGGGTGGGAGAGTGTTTCCGTATCATTTATGCTAAGGTGGAAAAGAAAAATGAAGTTGCGCTTGCTCACGCCCAGAGGCTGGGCACTGTGCATGCTGGTTACAAATGTCGAGGCGGGCACCGGGCCCCGTGGTCCTCACTCGTGCTTGCGGAGCCCTGGATTCCCCTCGTGAAGCCTCAAGGCAGCTGTCAAGCCTGGGAGAGAGGACAGGTCAGGGTTCTAAGCCGCAGGGGCCATCCAAGGCACTGAGGCCTCAAAGTATGAAGGAGGGCTGTGCTGAATTGGCAATATCCGGGTAACTTTGGCCACAGACTCTCGTGGAGAGATTTTGTGGTTTTCATAACTGCTACGAATCCCAGAGCATCGGAAAATATGTTCCTGTTGTTCTTCTATGACAATGGTTCTCAACCAGGGGTAGTTTTGGCCCCCAGGGAATATCTGACAACATCTGGAGGTATTTTGTTTGCCACACCAGTGGGTGGAGGCCAGGGAAGCTGCTGGACATCCTACACAACCCGGGACACCCCGCACCACAAAGATCCACCTGGACCAAAAGGTCAGTAGTGCCGGAGTGGAGAAACCCTCCAGGCATCCATCTTCCTTTGGGGAAATTCATAGCTGAGATGCCCATGCTATAAAGTGCTGGTTTCCCTGCGCCCACAAACTGGCCCACAGGAGCCCCCCCACTTTGGAGGGCAGCTAGGCCTGGAGCCCCGTACCAGCGTGCAAACAGATGCTGGCCACTCCCTACCACAGCAAGGTCTATTAAAAGAGAAGACACACAGCAACACCTGTTCTACCAGGCAGCGACAGGCGTTGGAGTCCGCCGGCTCACACCCCTGCGTCCCTGCCGTGCTCTGCCCTACGTGATGGTCCTGCAGCGTCACGGGCGTGGAACCGCACCTGCACGACCCTCACCTCCCACACCGGCCACCGGGACTCCGCCCACTTGGTTTCCGGCGGGCAAACCTGATGTCTCTTGCAAACCAAGTCAAGGCGGAGGTCGGGGGGGCGGGGGTCATTGCTTCTCCTCTCAGAAGAACTAATTCGCTTTCTTTCTGAGCCACTCAGTGTGCAGATAGGGTGACTGTAACCCCCACTATGCACGTCCCTCCTGTACCTCTCAGTAAGTGTGCATCTGTGTCCCCAAGACCCTGCTCCAGCTTGTTCAGACTGAGCACCCCACTTTCACCCAACTCATCTCATTTATTCAGTTCACCGAAGCACTCAAAATCATCCCCCCCCTAAAATGTCAGGGGACACAGGTCCTCTGCCTCTCTCCAAGGGTACGGCCAAGTGCTTTGAAGGGCACGGCAGGAGCAGACGGGGGAAAGCTCAGAATCGTGTCTCTGAGCAGAGCCGCCAGCTTTCTTTCCTCTCTAGAAACAACCCTATTTGTTATTTTGAGCCGTGACTGGGACGACACTTACGACATACAGCAAAGCGGGAATTATCTTTAGGAGCAGAAAGACGAAGACATACTGGGAGTCTGATAAGATAAAAGCGGCTGCAGATAAAAGCATTTATAAAGGAAGATGATGGCTATCTGCCAAACAGGAGCGAGGAAACTCACCCAGCACACACAAAGAAATGAAAAGAAGTCAAACCAAATTCTGTGATGTGCTGCATGCGAGCTAGCATCCTTCCCCGCGAGACGACTCAGCAGCGGGACAGAAAATGGAAGGGGGGTGTTGGGTGTTGGGGTTTGGGGACACCGTGAAACCTTGGACAGCAGTTTCCTGTGTGTAGAAAGGAAGGGAAGCCACCAGGTTTACCCCTCGAACTCAAGCAGATGCGGGTTATGGCGCCACGCGTGCTGGGGAAGCATCAGATGTGTAAGGTTTACCTCCTCAACTGTCGCATACAGAAGTTGCTTGGGAGAGCTGCTGAAAACACAGATTCTGGGCCCTAACTCCAGAGATGCCGAATCAGTAGGTTTGAGCTGGGACCCAGGAATCTGGATTTTGGACAAGCACTTCAGATGATTTCTGAAATAGGAAGCCTCTAACAACCCTGTGAGGTAAATACTGTTACGATCCCCATTTTACACGTGAGGAAACTGAGGCACAGCTAGTTTGTGGTAGAGCCAGCTCCTGAGAGATCTCAGACTCGAGAAATGAGAAGAGAGGTTGTCAAAATCTGGCCCGGGACTGCTCTCCCTGCCCCCTCCTCTGAAGCAGCCAACAGAACCGCAGCCCGTTCCCAGAAGCTTCCAGCAATCTCAGACGTGCTGTTTCTCTGCAGCCTTCAGGCAGGCAAATATGCCTGAGACAGGTGGAAACAGACCCTCATGAATGATAGAGACAAAGAAGAGGGAAGGGGAGGAAGAGCCATCTTAAAAATTATAACTTACATCAAATTTGTGTTTCTCTGCAGATTCTCTGGGATAAAATTTGCTCTAAAATGCCAAGGTGATTAAAATGCCATTCTGTACCATCAGTGTACGGAGAGGAGAGGGAATGGCAGCCAGGATGTCAAGTTTTCAGAAAATAACAGAAAATGAGTACGTTAGGCTTACAAAACCCAGAATCATCGAATGTTAGAGTCGCACATAGCTCTGGGGGTGACCTTGATTAGCCCCTTTATTTTACAGATGAGCAAGCTGAGCTGCAATGAGGGCAGGTGCCAAGGTGGGCACAGAGCCCGGCCCCAGAGCTGGGAAGCCCCCAGTCTGATGCTCATTTTGCTCCACACCCTGCCATCGTGAAACTTGAAAGGAAAGGAAGTCCTTATGTAGCACTCCTTCCAAACTCCTGCTTTAACGAACCACGGCCTGGGTTGGAAAAGCAGCTGAGGAAGGATGGGAGAGAGGTGAGAAGAGGCAGCCAGCCGTGGACTCCGTAAATGAGAGAGAGTCTCAGACATCATCACCCTGTAGAGAAGTCCCCGCTCCCCAGCTCACTTAGAGTCACAAACAGAGAGGACAAGCGGCTGAACGGAAGAGACCCCGAGGAAGGCTCCCCAGGAGGGGTCGGGGGGCACGGGCACGTCAGCTCGCCTCGCACCACCTTCCTGGCTTGGGGACCCAGGGATGCCACTTGGAAAATCAACATCTTTGAGACACAGGCAGGATTCGGAGGGGGGGGGGACTTCCCTTCCAGCTCAAAACCCTCACGGGAGCCCTTGGCCAAGGACCCCAGATCCACCATGGTCTGCCTGTACCCCGCCCATCCAATTTTATTTTCTACCACTGCCCTCATGTCAGCACATATCCTATGCCTTGGACTATGCCGACGGTGGAGGAGGAAGAATTTCCAGTTTCTGGGGCGCAATCCTGAAACTGAGGGCGAAGCCGTCTAGGACACAGTCCTGAGCAAAGAGTACCCCAGGACGTTCCGCGCTCCCGCAGCAGCAGGCTCACCTCCGCACGTGACACCACCAGGGCAGTGACATGGACGGTAGAGGAGCCATGGCCCAGCCCCCGGCTCTGAGCTGCCCATCCCCCCGTGACCAGTGCGGTCAAGGCCGGTGCTAGGGCAGCCATTGCCCCGAGCTGTGACGAGAGCAGCCTGAGACAGCAGACGACAAGACAGGAGGACCCGAATTTCTGGTTTTCTTTCCACAAGGAGATTGTACCCAAGATTCCTATCATAGAATGAGTAAGCCCTGAGGCTTATCGCCAGAATGGGGGATCCTGGGAGCAAAAGCCGACATCATCTCGATAGTGGAAGAAAAAAGAACTGTGAGCTTATCCTCTCAAACCGTAATGCCGTGGTGACCGTGGCATTGAAGTGATAGCCACCCACGAGATTTGGCTTTAACTTTGCTTAAACCGACGTGCACTCAAGTGCAGATGATCACGGTGTTTACCATGAGAATCATCCACTGGGTGACCTACTGTGCATCAGGCTTACAAAGTTGTCTAATTTTCTGAACAGAACAGGATGTGTGAAGACACCAAAAAAGAATGATTGCCCTGCAAGTCCTGAAAGAGACTTTCAAAGTTCCCCTTTCTTCCCATCTGTCTTGGTAATGAATTCTCTGAGTCTCTGACCTGGCAGTTCAGTTATCTTTCCCCTCTCTGATAAAAGCCTAACTGTGGGGAAAGATAATATTTTCCTAATCAAATGAGCATCAGTGAGATTTATGCAGCAGCTTCGAACATTTTTTACATGACTTGACTCTTCCGCAGCTTCTCTTAGGAGAAAGCCCTCGGGTATGATATGACTATGAAGGGATATTCTACATTTATTCCAGATTTATTGAACTCATAATCATTTTTAAGCTTTTAAGTGGGAACCCTTGAACTTTCCAACTTTTTGACCCTGGAAAGGAGAATGTGAACAATTACTTAGAAGATGTGATCAGTTTCAGCTGCCAATCAGGATCTTCAGGCCTAACTGCTTGGGGTCTTGAAAGACCTTGGTTAGCATGTTTTCTCTGGGGGCACCTGGCTGGCTCAGTCGGTTCAGGGTCCAATTCTTGGTTTCAGCTCAGGTCGTGATCTCAGGGTTGTGAGTTGGAGCCCCATGTCAGCTCACCTGTCAGGCGTGGAGCTTGAGATCCTCTCTCCCTCTCCCTTGGCTTCTCACCCCCACCCCACCAAAAGAATGTTTTTTCTGTTGTTTTACCTCTCTCTGCTAGTTTCCAAGCCTATAAAAAAGAGATCATTATAGTACCTCCCTCATAGAGATATTATGAAGATTACATAAAATAATGACTAACATTTATTTATTTAGATTTTATTTATTTATTTGACAGAGAGGGACACAGCCAGAGAGGGAACACAAGCAAGGGGAGTGGGAAAGGGAGAAGCAGGCTTCCCGCTGAGCAGGGAGCCCTATGTGGGACTCGATCCCAGGACCCTGGGATCATGACCTGAGCCGAAGGCAGACGCTTAACTGACTGAGCCACCCAGGTGCCCCAATAATGACTAACATTTAATACAGGGTTTGGCTCAGTAAATGTTAGGTTTTATTACCAAAGGACCACAGTGCCCCCCTCCCAGCCCCCTTACCTCTAGTTTCACTCTCTGTGGCTTTAGTTACCCTTGGTCAACCTTTACCTAGAAGCAGATGATCCTCCTCCTGAAATACTGTCAGAAGCTCAGTAGGAGCCTAATGCTACATCACAGTGCCTACGTCATTCCCCTCACCTCACATCGTCATGTAGGCATTTTATCATCTCCCATCATCACCAGAAGAAGGATAAGTACAGCACAATAAGATATTTGGAGAGAAAGAGACCACATTCACATAACATTTATTACAGTGCATTCTGACAATTGTTCTATTTTATTATTGTTGTTCCTTTCTTATGGTGCCTAATTTTTAAGTTATACTTTATCGTAGATATGTATAGGGGAAAACATAACATATACGGGGCTCAGTACTGTCCACAGTTTCAGGGATCCACTGAGGGTCTTGGAATGTACCCCCAGCAGATAAGGGGGGACCACTGCAATTTCCATCTCCACTTGCCTTTGCCTTTATAGATATGGCCTGTAAACATTCTGAACATCACAGAGACAGTTCTAGCAGTGAAGAAATGGCCTCTCTGAGTAAAATGTTCTTAATGCCACCTGTGATTTTACTACTAGGAAAAAGAAGTCGGCTAACAGTTTACCATATTTGTTTCCTGGGGCTGCCAACACAATGCACCACCAAGTGGGTGGCTTGAATAAAACCCCAGAAACTCATTCTCACATAGTGGCGAAGGCCGGAAGTCCAAAATCTAGGTCAGCAGGGTGGGTTCCTTGTGGAGGCTCCGTGGGACAATATAGTCCAAGTCTCTCCCAGCTTCTGGTGGTTGCTGGCAATCTTGACATTCTTTGGCCTGTGGATGTTCTCCAATCTCTGCCTCCATCTTTATATGGCCTTTCCCTCTACGCCTCTGTGCCTCAAATTTCGCTCTTCTTTCTTTTACAGGGACACCAGTCATTGGATAAATCCAGGATGATCTCACCTTGAGATCCTTAACTTAATTACATCTGCCAAGACCCCATGTCCCAATAAGTTCGCATTCATAGGTAGTGGGGGTTAGAATTCAGACATATGTTTTGGGGATACACTATTTAACCCACCACAGTTATTTTAAGTTCTTCAAATAAAAGCCTTTACACTACTGTGTTGCAGGAGTGAAACGACTTCAGAGCAAGTATAGCTCATTTTCTATACATCTTTGGAAACTCCTACAAAACATTTAAGAAGTGTGGATTGTATGAGAAGTTTAAGTTTCTTTGCAATCTGGAGTCATGTTAAGTCTTTTTTTTTTTTTTAAAGATTTTATTTTTTATTTATTTGACAGAGAGAGAGACAACGAGAGAAGGAACACAAGCAGGGGGCGTGGGAGAGGGAGAAGCAGGCTTCCCGCGGAGCAGGGAGCCTGATGCGGGGCTCGATCCCAGGACCTTGGGATCATGACCTGAGCCAAAAGCAGACGCTTAACGACTGAGCCACCCAGGTGCCCCATGGAGTCATGTTAAGTCTTGATAGAAGATGGTGGCAAACTCAATTTCGAATTTCTAAGTTCCAGTGAATGATGCTGCCATAGGCAGAATAAGGCTCCCTGCCCCACCAAATGCCCGTGCCCTAATCTTTGGAACCTGTGAATATGTTTACTTTTCATGAGAAAGGAAATTACAGTTACAGATGGAATTGCTAATCTGCTAACTTTCAAATAGGAACATTATTCTGGATTATCCAGGTGGGCTCAATATAATCACAAGAGAGTCCTTAAGGGTGGAAGAGTAGGTCTTTATGATGCCATGTGGAAGAACTTGACCCACTGTTAGTGACTCTGAAGGTGGAGGAAGGGGCCAAAATCCAAGGGATGCAGGGAGCACCAAGAAGCTGGAAAAGTCAAGAAAACAGAGTCTCACATCCAAAGCCTCCAACAAGAAATGCAGCCCAGCCAATCTCTTAGCCTAGTAAGACTCATGTTGGACTTCTACCCTCCAGAAAGATAAGATAATAAATGTGTTCCAAGCCACTAAATTTGTGGTCATTTGTTAGGTAGCAATAAGAGAGGAATACAGATGCACTCTAAACAAACACAGTTGTTTTTCCTACTTAAACTCTACTAAAAGGTTGGGAGCAGAAGCGGGAATGAATGCACAAGAACAAGGTACAAAGAAGAGAAAGAAAAGACTAACACGGCTTTTGAAACTAGAAAGCAAATGGGCAGGTGGTACCTGACCTCGCTGTCCTGAGAAGGCTGCATCATGAGCCATTATTGTGAAGACCAAAAGCAGCCCAGTTTGTCATGCAGAACCTTCAAACGGCCCAGAAATTGGTGACACCAGGTATATCTAGAAGTAGAGGGTAAAGCAGAAGTTAAAAACAGAAGGATTGGTGAAAATCTTTTCAAGGAGCAGTTAGAGCTCCAGATCTTGTCTCCCTCCTCGATCATCAGCCTGGCACGTGCTCTTCTCCAGTCCCAGCAGAAGCCTGGAGGTTCCGTCCTCGCCGAGGGAATAACACACAATCTCTAGAACTATACACATGGCATCGAGCAATGTTCATTGAATGGAACTGAGTTTAATTGAAAATGAATTGAATTAGATTGTACTAGTGATATAAAATGTATGTTACATATCATTTATCCATTCAACAGTCAATGTACAAAGACAAATGACTAAGACACAGTACCTTTCCACAAAGAGTTCTGGTATGGGGGGTAGACAATTCTGCAGGCCATTACGATGGAGAGTGAGAAGGGCTATGCCGGAGATGAACTTGTGACACTCTAAAGGACTGAGGAAGGGAGCCCCTCTCCTAGTGGCTGGGACAGACATGCCTTTCCAGATACCGAGATGCTTGACTTGATCACTAATCAACCTCTTCTATGGGCCAATAGCACAGTATACAAAGAACAGTGCTTTGCTATGGGAAAAACATGATATGAAGTAATGAGGGTTATTTTGTGGAATTCATTCTGTGGCCCCCAGCCCATAGTATCACTATAAAGCCATGGATCTCCAAGTTTGATGGAATGAAGGGCCACCTGGGTATAGAACAAAATGGCAAGGACTTTAGCTACATTATTTCTACCCTCAGAAGAATCCTGCCACATAGGAATTATGATCCTCATTTAGCAGATTAGAAAACCGAGACTCAGAGAGTTTGAGTAACTTGCCCAAGATAACCTACCTGGGACTTCCAAGTCAGTCTGTCCTCAAAGTCCACGCTTGCCCTGGATTGTCAGGTCCCTGGAGGAGTGGCTCATGAGCCGTGCCCACTCACTGAGCCCAGGGCTTTGGTGTGGCCTGAAAGTAAAGCCATCCACCCTGCGATGTAACCTTAGCGCTCTAGATAAATTGTGCTTGGGACAATAGAAGTGATGAGTAAATTGTACACCTTAGTTTATGACACACCTTCACAGGGGTCTATGCAAAGCCCCTCTCTTTTTATATTTACTTTGTTGCCTTTGCTCATTCATTTGACAATGATTTCAAGTGTCTATGATGTATTAGGCACTGCTTTTTCCTGCTGGGAATAAAACAGTCAAAGTCTTTGCTCTTGCAGAGCTTATTCGAGTCATGGAAATTGACAAATAAGTAAACAATAAATATAAGGCAACTGGTGAATAAATGTTATGAAGAGAAAATAAAGCAGAGTAAAAAAAAAAAGAAAACGAGAAGCAGAAGAGTAACATAATCCGACTAAAGTTTTAAAAAAAAAGATACTCTGGCTCTGTGTAGACATTGTAGAGAAACGAGGAGATAATAAGCCAAGGGACCCATGAGGAATGGTGGTGGCTTCAGCTAGCCTGGCCAGGACCCACGGAGATGGTAGAAGTGGGTCAATTCTAGATGCTTTGAAAGTTGAGTCAACATGATTTTCTGGAGATTGGGTGAGAGGTGTGAAAGAAAAAGAGTAAAGGGCCCTATCAGAGGCTGAAAAATTGGATCCCCTGAAGATATCCACCTCTGAATCCCTGAAACCTGTGAACGTCACCTTACATGGCACAGGGGACGGGGTGGGGGGGTGGTCTTTGCAGATGAGATTAAGGAGTTTACAATGGGGAGATTATATTCCAGATTATCTGGCTGGGCCCTAAATGTAATCGCACGTATCCTTATGAGAAGCACAGAGGAAAAGGTACTGTGACGGTGGAGCAGAGAGGCTTGAAGATGCTGGCCTTCAAGACTGGCGTGATGCAGCCACAAGCCAAGGAGTGCCAACAGCCACGAGAAGCTGGAAGAGCCTAAGTGGATTCTCCCCTATAGCGCCCAGAGGAGCCGGCATCTTGCTTTCAGCACAGTGATACTGATTTTGGACATCTGGTCTCCAGAACGGTGAGAGAATACAGGGATGTTGCTCCACACTACCCAGTTTGTATGAATTGGTTCCAGCAGCCACAGGAAACTAACATGGACCCCCCTCTAACCAGCCTCCCCACACCAGACATCTGCTCTTAGGTGCTGAACATATGGCCTGATACAAGCTTGTATACTTGTAAAGTGTGGATTGTCGTTTTGAAGGGTGTTTGTGGTTTGGACTAATATTACTTATGCTATGCTCTAGATCTTACTCTTTTTCCTCTTCTGTCCTCAACTCTATATACTGAACGTCTCTCTATGCTCTTGTGTGCACACACGCCTGGCTTTTGTGTCCCTTTGCTGCAGAACGTCTGTAGCATGCCTCCACCAGGTAGCCCTTTCCCATTCTCCTACAGATGGGCATCTCCATTGCTCCCAGCTCACTGCCGTCAAACTGTGACAGTTTCAAAACTTGCTTCATCAAGAAGTAGATCATTGCTGATGCGATCCTTCTAGGACCAGGTGAAAAGAGCAGATCTTATAGTTGGACCCAAACTACAAGAGGATAAACTGTGTGCTCTGTGTTTGAGTGACACACGTGATTCTTGAGTTGCCTTGGCCTAACCTTTCCTACAGGTCCTTCTGCCCTGGACCTCCCTATCCCCTAGTGATCTTAGAACTTGAAAGCTTAACAATTCCAGCTGTCTTGCCCGACACATCGGAATGGAAGTTGGCAGCTGCTTTCCCTCCAGCATCCTTTGGGAAATCCACCCCACTACACGTTTCCAGCCTGCCCTGGCTTTCCGAGCTGTAATGTTCAATATCAAGTGGCAAGTGCCACGTACAGGGCATTAGTGTGGAGATGCAAGGCAAGGCCTGGGAGGGGCAAAAACAGCCCCCTGGGAGGAAAAGAAGCCGAAGTTATTTAGCTAGAAGAAATGTGGATGGGATGGCTCAGCTGGCTCCAAGTGTATAAACAATGATGTTAAACAATTGTGCTTCTACTCAGTTGAGGGACAGACACAGTGGACCTGAACTGATAAGAGACACCTGGCTCGGACATGAAGAAGGCCTCTATACTGAGGGAGGTTTGAGCAACAATCATGAGGCCTCAAAGCTGGAATATGTGGATGCAAATTAACTCGGTCAAAGCAAACACTTGGTCTGGAAGGGACCTTAATGATATGTGTTAGCTCTGTCATGAGTTTGCTTTAGAACTTGAGTTAAGCCCCTTTGCTTTGGTCTCATCTTCAAGAGAAGGGTCCAAAAGCTGTGGCTACACAAAATTAACTCAAAATGCACGATAGAACTAAATGTAAAAGTGAAAATAACAAAACTCCAAGAAGAGAACCTTTATGACCTTGAATTAGACAAAGATTTATCAGATCTGACACCAAAAGCATGATCCATAAAAGAAAACAATCGATAGATTGGATTTCTTCAAAATTTAGAAAAAAAAAAATTTCTGCTCTTAAAAAATACTATAAAGAAAATTGAAATATAATCCAAAGACTGAGAGAAAATATTTGTAATTCATATAACTGGTCATTTATATAGCCGATAACTGGTAAATGAGCTGTCAGCATACATATCTCCACTAAAAAGGCTATGACCAAGAAGTCTGATGATACTGGTGGGAATGCAAACTGGTTATAGCCACTCTGGGAAAAATGTTTGGTGGTTTCTTAAAAAGCTCACCACACAGCTACCATACAATCCGGCAATTCCACGTCTAGGTGTACACCAAAGAAATGAAAACATATGTCAGCACAGAGATGTGTATGCGACTGTTCATAGCAATACCCCGACACGGGAAACAAGCCAATGTCCATCAGCTAGTGAATGGATAAACAAAATGTAGTATATTCATACGATGGAATGGAATTCAGCAATGTAAAAGAATAATACGGATACAAGCAATAACATGGTTGACTCTCTAACACTCTATGCTGTGTGAGAGGACCAAACACAAAAGGTTATGTGTCGTATGATCACCTTGTATGAAATCTCCAGCGACAGCAAAGCTGTAGACACGGTGACTGCCTGGCACTGGGGTTCAGAAAGGGGGGTGACCACAATTAGGCACAACTCCAGGGGTGATGGCAGTGATAATGGCTCCAAAATTGTATACATCTTCTAACAATTATCAACTATATTCTAACTACAAGCAAATTCCACAGTTTGTAAATGTCACCTTGGTAAAACAAAAAAATGAGATGTGGCAAAATGGAGATTCTCCGTGCCCCTGAAGGTCTGTACAAATTTTGTTTTTTGTTGAATGCACACCCACTTGCTCAACAATCCAGTTAGAAATTGCCTGAGAACCATGATCCAGGAGGTGGTGGATTTGTGAAATTTTATGCAAAATCGGGTGGTCTGGGTTAAGAGGCTAACTTTGTAAAGTAGGTGGCTTTGTCTCTTATCTGTTTTCTGTCCTCAACTCCAGATCAGCACTTCCGGCCACCACACTTTACCCTTTTACTCCCTGTCCTCAAATGGATAAGAGTTAAACTTGTGTTCAAATGGGCAAGTGCCTTCGACTAAAAATGGTTCCTTCCTCTGAAAAGTGGGGATAATCGAACCAAGCTTGTGATGCCAATGGGCAGCCTGGGCAGCTCCACACAAAGGAGCTGTCAGCTGTTAACTTCTCTCGCCTCTTCCCCATCCCCAAACCTGCTTCCAGGAAAAGAAGGTGCTATTAGTCTTCAACACCTCACAGAGAATGCACTTCATTTAATTCCTTTTCTGTATTTGGAGTTATCCTTTTCAAAGTGGAAGAAAGGCCTTTTCTGCACTGAGGGGAAATATGGCCCCATCCATCCTGCAGCCCTTCCTAAATTCCAGAAATCTCACTCTCTGGTCTCCTTGCTTGGTTACCCACCACGGACCATGGGAAGAAGCCAGTTTTTGGCAGCCTGAAAACCCTGTGCCTTCCCACCTTCAAGTGCTGTGCTCTCTGGCACAAGATCCCAAAGAGTGTAGTGTTGTTTCAGATTACATCAGCAGACACCCCCAGAAGGCCAAGGACACAGCCACAGTTACCTGAATGCTAAGTGCTTGCCTGCCATCCCTGCTGAGAACAGCTCCTCCTAGTAGAGCAGAGCTGGGACCAGGGTCAGGGGAGGAGGAGCTTAGGGTGTAACATTTAAGGAGGCACTCATTTCCAGCTGTCAACTCTGCACTTGCATGACCCTGAGAATGAGTGCCTCCTTAAGAGTGGGCCCCTTAGGGTACCACCTTTCAGACGCAAGCATTCTCAGGATTGTGTAAAGGTCAGGGAAGCCCCAGAGGGTGGTCTCCTTCAGTGTTTTACCCTAGGCCCCTCACTTGCCTAGAGAGCCAAGTCCACATGTCGAAGCTAGAGCACCAGCTCTGCCATCAATTAGCCATGGGACCTTGGGCAACTCTGCACCCCCACTTTCCCACCTTTTTGGTTCTGTGATGCTAGGGTGACTTTGCTTCTCTCAGCCATAAAGCAAAACAATTAGTATGCATTACCTTGATCTAATAGATGCCTGCTTAAATTCCCTATCTTCACAGAAGCTTTCCCTGACCTGTAGGCCACTAACATGTTATATTAGAAATTTGTTCCTTTTATTCACAGGAGTTATCACAATTTATAATTTTGCTTTATTTTATTGTTTTGTATGAGTCAGGATAGTTTAGATTACGGTGTAGTAATAAACCCCCCGTGCAAATCTCGAGAGCCTAAAACAACAAAGGTTTATTGTTTTTTCATTCCACACGTATGTTAGGAGGCAGCTGGGAGGCTCAGCTCAGGGGCCCAGCTGATGGGGCGACCACCATATGGACACTTCGCTGGTCATCGTGTCAGAGGGCACAGAGCCCCAGGGAGCACCACATGAACTGCTCGGCCCAGAAGGGACACACATCACTTCTAGTCAGGACTCATTGGCCAGAAGCAGTCACTGTCCCCAGCCCCCACAAGGGGCTCTATCACTGCACTCATGATGTGTGCCCCAAAGGCAGAAAGCCACAGAGTTTTGATGAGCAGGTCTAATGACTCCTGCATTATTTATTTGGTTTTGTCTGAATCCTCTGACCAGAACCGTCCAGAAGGACAGGATGGTCTGTCTTGTTCTTCATTTCATCCCCAGTTGCTGGTTTGATCACCATCTGTTGACGGACTGAATGGTTCTGGTAGTTTAGGTTTGGAGACCAAGACTGTTGGGTGGATGAATGTCAGCTCCCAGCAAACTGCTTGGAATCTGGGGGACCGCGTTTAGCTACACCCTCTTGAAAAGGGACGAATATTATAACTGCTACTTTCCACAATTTTCTCCTCAAGTGTCTAAGTGCAGAAGCAACCAACAAGAACGTCTGGGAGTCTGAGAGCATAGTCCGAAGCCGTGAGCTCTAATCTGACACCTCTTTGTAATTATATTCTTTATCTTAAAAGCTCATGTGAATTTTGTATTTTGCTCCATATCATATCCATGGTCATAAAAAATGTTTTAAAACCTTGAATTGGGGGAAATGAGTGCTTTGCAAACACGTGTCATGCTTATTTCACTGTTTTGAGGCCCCCCCTGACAGCTCACCCCCCCACCCCCAGGGTGGTATGCCCCCAGTCAGAGAACACAGCTCTAAGCCTCCTTAGGTGGCTGCTGGGGCCTTAAGGCTTAAGCTTAAAACATTCAGAACATCCTCCACATTTTGTTGCCTTTCTGTGGTGCCTTTTTCTCTGACGGGAAATTTGTAATGAATACTGCATGTGGGGATTTGCCTTTGTCCAACGAAATGAGGAAAAGAGTGATAGAGGCCTCATTTTCTTTCCCATGGGTTGATGGGCAAAATTCTTCTAAATCAGTGTTTCTCAAACTTTTTTTTTCCATTATGCACACTAAGAAATGCATTTTCTAAAACTTCACGAAATGGACAGTGTGGGTAACCCCATGCAGGCCGGTGCCCCCATTCCCCAGCTGCCCAGAGCATTGCCTCCTTCCCTGGAGAATTACTGTGAGCTAAGCAGGAACTGCCTTCCCAGAGGTTATGCATCTCTGTTCCTCAGAGTGGTCCATGGCCAATGACTGGCTGACATGGGGGTTCAGGAGACTACCCCCTTGGTTCAGGCAGCCCCAACTCTGATACAATTCAAACCATGAGATTAGGCGTGAGAGCACACCCTTTCTTAGCTCTCCTGCCCTATCCAGCTCCCTCCCCCCCTTTTTTTTCTGAGAGCAGTCCCTAAAGACATCATAGACACCCACATTCTTTTCTTGAGCTTTGCTTCCAAGGAACCTGAGTTAAGACGATACCAAACGCACACACACACACACACACACACACACGCAGGCCCACACATACACAGACCTAAGTACACTCACCCCTGAAATAAAATTGTAAAAACACTTACACTTCAGGTGACCTGCTCTGATACTTGCTACATTGTTCTGTCTGATTTGTTTCAATTGCTCATTTGTGATGCTTTAATTTGATTTCATAACCCACTAATAGGTCACAGCCCTGCAGTTGGAAAAACACAGCCCTCAACCTTTCCAAGTTAGTCTTCCGGAGGCTGGTGTTCAATACCTGGGCAGGTTAAGGAGAAGGTTAAGCCGAGGGGCACCTGTTCCAGTGTGCAGAGCACTGAGAGTTTAGAGGCTCAGGAAGTTGATTCTAATAGGACTGAGCATCTCAAGGGAGCGGAATGCGTCCGCTGCCTTCCAGCCACTGACCTGCTCCATGCTCTGCAGGCTGGTTTTCCTTCCTGGCAGGAATGCAAATACTCAGGGCTCCATTAGGAAATGTGGGTTCCAAGGAAATAAAGCAGGTTTTGACCTCACACCAGTGCACAGAGATGGACATGTGAGGACATTTATTTCGGCATTGTCTGTGATGGCCAAAATCAAAACATTGCAAATGGCCACCCCTAAATGAACTGCACTGCGTTATGTCCATTAATAACAATGTATCTAAGTACAGAAAGTTTTCCACTAAGTGGAAAACTCAACAGCCCTTCAGTTCACCAATTTAATCCCATTTTTATTTTTTTAAAATTAGTATGTGTGTATATGTATAAAAATACGGAGAAATATACTCAAAACTATCTGCAGGGGCATGATAATGGGAGGCTTTTACTTTCTAAGTCATACATTTCCACAGCATTTGAACATTTTCCCTCTAGTATAATTTACTTTTGAAATAGGAAAAAGCAGTAATTTTTCGCTTTAAAACAGCAAAACACAAAAGGAAGCTATTTATAAGGTGGCCGCATATATTCCTTTGAAGTCACAATAGCAGTCCTTCAGCAGGTGATGTGTGCTTTCAAGAGTCTGCGATCGAACCTGTTTCTAGAAGTTCATGTTCTGAGGCAACATCTCAACAGATAGAACATATAGAAGTGATAAAATACACGTCAAGAAAATGTATAAACCATAGAGAGGCTTGGAAACTAGATCGATGGTCCTGTGCCCCCGAAACAGAAGAGAAACACCCCATCAGGGAGCAAGACTGAGGCCAGGGCCCCGGGCTCAGCTGGAAGCAGGTACAGGTGGCCGAGTTTGGCTCCAGCAAGGCCCCAGGACATTAAAAGAGGTGGGGGTTTGGGAGGAGGGTAGAGTAACCTCACTGCTGGATGTGGGGACTGGAGGCCCGCTCCCCAGCTGGTGAAAGGAGCCTGGAAAAAGCTGCCTGTCTGGAGTTGTTTGTCCATTTTCGCTTTTTAAATCAGGGATTTGTTATTCTGGCTACATTTTAAAATCACCTGGGGACTTAAAAAAAAAAAAAATACCATTGCCCTGGAAATTATAATTTAATTTTAAAAATTCTCTTTTTCTCTCTCTCTCTTCCTTTTTTTAAAGGCTCCCTTGGAAATTCTAATCCACATCCAAGATTGAAACTTGGGGTTTAGGTAGGGCTCAGAGGATCCAGACACAACCTCTGTCCAGGGACTCAGCTGAGCAAGCAACCAGCTTGGAGGTGAGAGCTGGGATTTCCCCATTATGACCTCAGAGTGGGCATTTCTAACCATTGTGAAGCCTGCTTTGGCACTGGAGGTCCTGCCAGGAGGCCTAACACGGCTGGTCAGGGTGGGGTAAAGAGATGGACAGACAGACAGGAAAGAAATGTCTACTCATCGGTAAATGCATGAATCCATGATATACGTGATATATTCGTAGAACAGAATCTGATAGAACAGTGAGATTTAATCACCCAGCATTAACATGGCACCGACATCGCCGTGAGTTATAAAAGCAACTTGCAGCAATGCATGTACATTATGATATCATTTATTTAAATTTTAAATTATAGGAAACAGGGAGTATGTATTTTAGTGGCTAAATCCGTATACAATAAAACTATAAAAATATCCGTAAGAATTAAACACACTGACTTGGGTCTGTGGTTGCCCTTTGGAGAGGAATGGGAGAGGGGCACACAGGGAGTGGCAGGCACAAATCTGGGTGACCCCAAAGACATCATGCTGCATGTAATAAGCCAGCATTAGGAGGTCACATCCTTATGATTCCATTTACAACACTGGAGAAAAGAGTGGTGGAGAACAGATGAGAGGTCGCCAGGGGCCACAGGACCCTGGTTATAAAGGGAGGTTTGGAGGGTGATGGGGCTCTTCTGTGTCCTTACTGTCGTGACCATTCTGTCACCCTACAATGTACGAAAATGCATAGGGCTGAAATTCACAAAGATAGTGGAATGGTGGTTTCCAGAGCTGGGAGGAGGAGAGAATGGGAGTCCCTGTGTATTGGGGAGGGAATTTCAGTTCGGGAAGATGAAAAAAGTTCTGGGGATGGATGGTGGTGATGGTTGCAGAACAATGGGAAAGTATTTAATGCCCCTGAACTGTGCACTTCAAAATGGTTAGAATGGCAAATTTGTGTTATATGTATTTTACTACAATTTTTTTTAAAAAAATGAAAAAAATTCATAGGACTGTAGACCAGATGAAGAAATAAAAAGCCTTTTTTATTGAATTTTATTGCATAGTAATTTAAAAAACCCTAAAAGATCTGAAGCAAATATTGCAACATGTTAAGATTTATTAAAGCTACATGATAAATACATCCATGCCTGTTACTGAATTTTCTTCACTTTTCTGCATGTTTAAAATAGCCTAATCAGTTTGTGGTAGTTTCAGGTCGAATCAAATTTTTAGGGCTGCAAGGAGCTTTTGAGATCATTCCCTGCACAGTCCTTCCCTGAACAGAGAGAAACTGAGTTTTCACAGCTAAAACCCCTGACTCCCAGGCCACTGTTTCACCCATGCTGATTATGTGAAACGGAAGTTTCTAACTGAAAACAAAATTAGGCTTCTTGAATTTGAAGAGCTTAAGAAATGCACAAACACACGGAGTGTGCTCAGCTTCCCCATTCCACAGGAAACAATCCCTACATAATCATAACATCGAACTAAGTACTCTCAAGAACAGAATTAAAATTTAATCAGCAGCTTTCTTCAAAAGAATTGTTAAAATAATTTTAAAACAAAAAAGTTGCAAAAGAAATGTGCCGATTTTACACGGAGATATTCAAATTGATCTCATAAAGCATTTTAACTTGTTTTATCTCAGCTTTGCTTCTTCCTGTCTTTGTTCTCACCCTGCTTTCCTCCTCGCTAAATACAACTTCATACTGAATAGCTTCTGGGACCACCTCTCACCCACATTTAGAGTCAGGGTGGCTCAAATTAGAACAGACTTTCTTTAGCAAGTAGTACTCTGCAAAATTCTTGGCCGAAAAACAATCGGCCATTGCATCTGCAACGTTCTTGGTTGCGAGCAACCGAACTTGACTCAGAAAGCCAGGAAAGCCAGGCCTGCACAGGGCAAAATGTGAGGGAGGAAGCCCAGCCAGGAACCCCCTGTCCCCACAACGGCCACAACGCTGCCTTTGGTACCATTGCCACCAGCAGGATTCTCACCTCGTCACCGCCATCCCCACGAATTTCTCAGCGATGGCATGTCTTCTATGAATCATTCCATCGAAACTGAAGGCTCCAGGTGTGGGCATCCAGTTGGCTGAGCCTAGGTCCCCAGCCCCTTCTCTAGCTGCCAGGAACTCCGTTAAAGGGAGTCCCAGCTCTGCATTTCAACCACCCCCACACAGTGAAGGACTCTCCCAAGTAGGGAGGGAATTCTATGCTGGGGAGAAAAACAAACAAGAGCTGTCTCTTCTCTTGGGTTTCCAAAGGCTTCGCAGCATCCACAGATGCCCTTCTTCCCTTATTTAAATCCCCCTCACTGCTCCCACCCCACAGTCACTTCTCCTCCCAGCAGCCAGTGTGATCGCCTGAAGCCCAAGACACATCTTGTCACTGCTCTGCCCAAGACCCTCCAATGGCTCCCCTGTCACTCCAGGAAAAGCTAAATCTTCCCCGTGGCTCCTGGACTCTAGGTCATCACCTCCTCCCCACCTGCCTGACCTTATCTCCTACTCCTCTCCCTCCCTCTGCTCCAGCCACCCTGGCCTCCTCCCTCTTTTTCTCACCTACCTAGCTTGGGTTCACTTGGGTTCAGTGGAGGCCCTACTGACTTTTCCTTCTGTCAGATAGACACACGACTTGCTCCCTGTGCCAACGTTATCTTCTCAACTCCCTCTAAATAAAATAGCATCCCATTGCTCTTCCCCCACCCTGTATCCTACCTTATTTTTCTTTACATGATCATAGCCAGTGGCCTTCTCTGTGGTTATTTGTCTATTTGTTTAGTGTCTATCTCCTTCCATCAGAACACAAACCTTATGAGTCAGGGCTTTGTTTTTCCATCTCAGATCCCCAGAGCCTAAAGGAGGGGCTGCTTGAGAGTAGGTGCTCACTAAACAGGAGTGGCTACTGAAGTACCAGGTGGGTCCTCTGCTGAGAATAAAGGCGAGGAGGGGAGCAAGGGTGTCTTCCAGTGAGGAGGGTAGATGAGGCTTGAGAAGCATTCTCTGGTGAAGTGGAGAGATCTGACCAGGAAATGGAGAGGTTTGTATCAACAGCGAGCGAGGAAGACATGAGTGAGGATGAGAGCTAATAAGAGCAAGGATCTGTGGTTGAGTAACTGTTTTCTTTTCAGGCCCACTCAGAGCCTCAAGGTAGGTGTGGAGAAGCACAGTTGAATTGATCCAGCAACAGAGTTGACCATGTGGGTAGGGCAAAGGGGACAAGGAGAAAGGACATTGAGGTTCATTGGCAAGAAAGCAGTTGTGGAAATGGGCTCTAAGCTGCATGGGGAGGGGAGTAAAGAAAGACAAGGAAGTGGTACAGAACACCCAGGTGAAGGATAGCATGCTGTCAGAAAGAGGCGAATAGATGGCATCATCTGGGAGGATTGCTCCTGAGGAGTGGAGAGCCAGGCCAGGAAGCTGGGAAAGGAGGACAGTTAATGGACAGGGCATGTGGGAGGGAAGGTACATGGAGTCTGAGATCTTTAAGTGAATCACTATGGGGTGATGTGTGTGGCCAGGCTAACAGAGGCAGATGTACACTAGAATGTGATCTTTATGGATTTTTAAGATTGTAATCTCTTCAGTTGCAAGAGTATTTCTTCACTGTTATTGTTGTTATGGATAGTATGATGTAGCTGAAATGATTAATATCCCAAGGATACTTAAATATCCTATTTGTTATTGAACTACTCAGGTATGAATATAGGAGAGGATCTAATGTAAAATAATAATGACTATAGGTGACAACACTGCATTGTATAATTGAAATTTGCTAAGAGAGTAGAACTTAAATGTTCTCACCAAAAATAAAATAAAATAAATATTTGAGGTGATGGATGTGTTAATTACCTAGATGGGGGGAGGGGAATCTTTTCACAATGTATGCATATATCAAATCACCATAATGTATACTTTAAATATCTTACAATTTTGTCAATTACACCTCAATAAAGCTGAAATTTTTAAAATATGAGAGCTATTTTAACAAAAAGGTTTATAGTAATCTTTATTCTAATTGTGCTTTTTCCCAGGACAGAGACCAAATCTGACTCCCTTGAATGGGACAATTGGCAGGATATTGGGTAGCTCTTTTGGACTAACAGAAAAATTGGAAAGACAAACCAGAGAGGCAAAGCAGCAGGGAATGCAACCAGAAAGCCAAACCATGTTTGTTGGGGTCATTTTAGAAGCTGCCACTAGGCTAGCAAAGATGATCCAATGAAGAGCCAGTCCTGTCCACCGTGGCTATAATAACTTTACAGTACCCACCAAATCTCCAGTGGCAGCCCACTTTTCCAGTCTCATCCCCCATGGCCCCGTGATCTCACTTTCACAAATCTTGTTCCAGAGTAGTCCTCACTGATCCCCAGACACACCATGTCCCTCATGCTTCTGAGCCTTCCCCATGACCTAAAATGCCCTTCCCTCCCCTGGTGACTTTATCAGCCTGGTGAGCTCCTACACACCCTTCAAGACCTTGTTAAATATCACCTGTGGGAAGCCTTTCCCTGTTCTCCAAGTATACAGTGTTCCCACAGCACCCAGGGGATATCACTAGTATAGCCTTGATTGTGTTATATTTAAATTATCTGTTTTCCTGTCTGTCTTCTCCAGTGGACTGTTACCTTGCAAAGGCAAGGTCTGTGTCTAATTAATTTTAGTTAGTTAATTAACTGGGTTACTCTAATTAACATAAAGGGCAAGGTCTTGTTATTTGCCTCCATGCAAAGTACAATGCCTGGTACATTTGCATGTTTAATAAATGCTGAATAAATAACTTAAATAATTAATGATGACCCAGAAAGCTGGAAAGTATCTCATGGTGCCACTTAATGGATTCCTCTCCTTCCAGGCAGGGTCTACTGAAATCTGATCAATCCTTTCCTTAAACCTGAGAAGCCTTCAGGCAGACATTTTAATACTACATCTCTTACATATGGGGAAATGTCTTTTATGCCTAATGTAAAATCCTTTCTAGTGCATTTTACCAATTCTCTTGAGTCTTCCAATCAGTGGAAAGAGAAAAGCTCTTTACCATCACTCATACAACAACCTTAATATATACAAAAGTAGGTAGAGATGGCCACACTGGGCCAGCCCACAAAGCCTTCTCTATTCGTCTACGAGGGCCGCCATAACCAAATTCCACAGACAGGGTGGCTTAAACAACAGAAATTTGTTTTCTCGCAGCTCTGGAGGTTGGAAGTTCAAGATCAAGGTGTCGTGAGGGTTGGTTTCCTCGGAAGCCTCTCTCCTTGCTTACAGATGGGTTGATGGCACCTTCTGGCTGTCTTTTCACATGGTGCCCCTGGCGTCTCTCTGTGTCCTAACCTCCTCTTCTTATAAGGACACGAGTCAGATTGGATTAGGGACCACCCTAATGCTTTTATTTTAACCTAATTACCTCCTGAAAAAAAACCTACCTCCAAATACAGTCATGTTCTGAGATTCTAGGGATTAAGGCTTCCACATAGTAAATGAGGTAGAAGAGGAGACACAGTTCATCCCAGAACACCTTCTCCTTCTCCGCGAGCATCTGGTCTCAGACGGTAAAACCAGAAGACAGCAGGCTGGTAGGGAGCTGCTGCAATGGGCCTCCCTAATCCATTCTTACAGCCATTCTCATTCCACCAATATCTAATGAGAGCCATTTATATAATGACATCATCTACAGAAAACCAACAGAGTGATCTTTCCAAAATGCCTGTCTGATTATGTCTCCCTTCAGACAGAAACTCCTGAGTGGTTCCCATGCCCTTAGGAGAATTCCAAAATCCTAGCACAGTATATAAGACATTTCAAAATCTGGATTCTGCTCACCTGCACAGCTACAATTCCATCATACCTCTTTTGTTCCAAAGTCCAGTGGTGGTTCCCCAAACAAGTTATGCTGAGTTATTTCTCACCACATGAACCCAAGGAGAAAATGTATTTATTCAACAAATATTTAATTATCATCTCCTCTCTGGAGTTGTGCTATGCCCTAGAGCAGATAAGAAAATCCCACCTTCAAAGATCTCCTCATATGGAGGAAATATCAGACAAGTAAATGAAAATAATAATACAATTGACAGGCGATTTATTCCAGATATATGCAAAAGTGTGCTAGGAGTTCAGAGAAGGAACTTCTTAAATTTATAGAGCATTAATTCCTCCAGCAGAATAACACACCCACCTCCAAAATTAGACTTAGGAGAAGGCCAATTTATAGCACAACCTATATGGTGTGCTAATACATTACTGAAATACATCAGAAATGTGGTTCCAGTTATTAAGAATGAGGTAAGTGACATCTTACATAACTAATGAAATTGAAACTGGTTACGCACTCACCAGAGTACATGCAGGGCCCTCAGGTGGAAATTAAAATCCCTCCTTGCTGTGCTCGCTTCGGCAGCACATATACTAAAATCCCTCCTTGCTGCCATGAAATCATCTCTGGGGTGTTTTTCAAAATGCACACATGAAAGTCACATGGGACAACCACTATATGAGCTACTCCACCAAGCCTGAGATAGTCTAGTTCATTGCCTGGAATTAGCCACAGTCTGCTGATATACTCAAACAAAATCATGCAATTTGTAGTGAGGATTATTTATTTATGTTTAAAACCTTCTACCATGGTTCTCAAGAAGCTACCTACTCTAGAAAGTTGCAAAAACAAACAAACAAATAAACAAACAAAAAAAATCCCAAACCGAAGAGAAAACAAGAACAGGTATTGGTAAGCTGCCCAAGTAATACAGATGGAAATACAGATGGTTGCAAGACATAACTGAGTTCTCAACCACAAAGGGGAATTCCCAAGTGATTATAACAGAGAGAACATAAAAGAAAAGTAGTAAGCCATGAGCTGACTGAGCAGCTACTCAATTGGAAGAGGTGGTATTGATATCAGTTTCCATGGAGTTCCGGTTTTAATGCCCACGTGGAAGCAGGGAGTCTTTGAGTCCACCTGAGGTGAGGTGGGGGGGGGGGGGGGGGGGGGGGGGGGGGGGGAGGAGGTTTAAAGCCAGGACTCTGAAAGGGCAGCACCTTCAGAGAAAGGCAAACAATAGTGTGCCCACTGGCACACAGATCTAGGAAGTATGTTTCCACTCATGTTCCGGGTATGGAAAAATGTTAATGCTGATGGGGCATTAATCAGTTCATTGCCTCTCAGTTACAAATTCACTTCTCAGTCCCTGGTCCATGATCATGAAATGGATGCCTTAAGCGGTTCTTTGCAGTAAGTGTGATACTACGCTTTGTCAGTAGAGGGCGCTGGAGGGACATTGCTGGAGAGAGGGGGTTTCTCTTCCTGGTTCCTGTGTGCTAGGTTTGGCTTTTTCGTGCTCTCACTGCGTGTTTGATGTGCACTGCGAACATGTGGGACATCCAGTGGTGCATTGCACAGTCACTTGGTGACCTCAATGGCCCAGCCCAGGCCTGGTGACCACTTTTCCTGACTCTCCTAACAGATACCATGTGCTCCAGACATCATGCCCACAATGACATCTCGAATATCAATGTGCACCCACATAACAGCCTTGGCATACCTGCACCCCCAAAGTTGTTTCCTGCCTGCCAAGCAAGTGTGGACCTGCTCAAGTCTGGGCAGCTGAGTAAGCTGCTCTGCCTTCCGATGAGGTTAACTCGGTCAGTAAGTTGAACCCCAACCTTGGGGAGGGCCCCCATTCCAAGTTCCTCCTTCATTTTAGCATTCTCTTTATATATTTTTAGTTACACTTTTATCATACCTTAATAATCCCTTATGTTAAACTTAATTTTAATTTAAATTATGGTGTGGTTTCTGTCTCCTGGTTAGATCTAGACTACCACAATGGAGAAATCAATATCCCTGGCCTATGCCTTATTAAGGGTTCAAGTTGACATTACAAAAACATCCAGATGAAATAGTTCCTCAGCCTAGTTTGCATGGCATTCTCATAGATAAAGCATGATGAATATGAATTCACAGTCCAAAATTTTAAAACTCATAAAAATGGAATCCTTCTTGAGGAAATGTTATCAAATATAATCATTATGGGGCTTAGAACTATAATAACTTTTGATAATAAAGCAATCTAAAAAGATTACTTAAGTATGCTTAAAAGAAAATTGGCAACTTAGAAGAAATTACTTTAAATGTAAATGGACTAAACAATTCAACTAAAAGACAAAGATTGTGAAATCTTTATTTCCTGATTTGAATGGTGTTACATGGGTATGTTTATGCCCTGAATATTTTATACAGCTACACTTTCATGATTTTACACTTTTCTGAATGTATCATCTATTTCTTATGTATGTTTATAAAAATATATATACTTCTACATACTTTGTAGGTCAAAGAAATTAGAACTATTCTAGAAATAAATCACTAAAAATAATATATATCAAAATTTAGGAAATAGAGATAAAGCAGTATTTATAGAGAAGAAATTCATGATTCTAAATAGCCTTATTAATTAAAAAAAAGGTCAATGAACTAAGAAATTAGACAAAATAGAATAAATTCAAAGAACACAGAAGGAAGGAAATCATAAGGTTAAGAAAAACATGCCTGAGAAATTGCAAACATTAATAGCTTTTCTAGTGTTAGTTTGTCCCTGCCCATCTGTGCAAGTAGGCCACCTGAGCATTGAAACGGCTTTAGCCCTGAGGGCTTTTGTTGATCTAGGCAAACTTGGACTTCAGTTTGGGTAGCTTCATGGAGTGAGGAAAAAAAAGAAGAAATTGCTCAGGGTTTACTCTGATACTGGCAATCTAATAGGACACCCTCTTCCATATCAAGCTGGTCCCAAAAAAACCACACCCTTTGGGCAAGGCGAAGCAGAACTCTATCTGTCCCTAACCCAACCCCAGGGCACTACAGTAAAGGTGACCTCGGTGCTGAGTGCAGGTGGTATTCAACTTGCCTCTTTGGTTCCTTCTTTTCTTTAAATTGTGGCCTGATAGTTTTTTATAATTTTGTCAGTTCTTTAACACTTTTACAAGATTTTAAAATATAGCCTAGAAAGAATCTCTATATATAGTTTAGACAGCATTTAGGTATATTTATCACAAGGAAGGCTTGAATTATCTAGCCCAGCATTATCAGAAACCGAACCTCTAGATGTGGTAAAAGTATAAAAATCTGTGTAGGAGTTACACACACCAACTTAAGGATAATAGTTACCTCTGGAGTGGAAGGGAGGAAAACGAGATGGAGATAGGCCTTTAGCTTTATTCGTGACGTTCTATATCTTTAAAAGAAAAAAATCTGAAGCAAATTTGCAAAATATTGACATCTCTTAAATCCTGGCAGTAGGTGATGGCAGACATTGGTGGGTTGTTGGCCCAATATCCAGTCTCTCTTTCTTTATTATTAATGGAACCCCAATGCTGATGAGGTTGGTAATGTCGCTTTTCCAAAGCCCCTTGTGGCCTGGAATGGCCATATGACAATAGTTCTGGCCAAAGAGAGGTATGCAGAAGTCCCAGGGAGGGACTTCCTAATGCAGTAAAACAAAATCAGCAACATTCTGTGTACGGAGAGGCTGCTTTTCTGTCTTCTTTCTGCCTGAAATAAACCAGTGGTAGTGGCCGCAGCATCTTCACATCATGAGGCTGGACTAAGGGTGGAGAAGCAAGAGGGAAGGGTGGTCCTTGCAGGCATCTCTAAGATTCCATATCAGCTTTGACCTACCTCCAAAATTCTTGTCATGGTAGAAAAATAAACATGTTTAAGCCACTCTTTTTCATTTTTCTGTTACAAGCTCCTGAACCTAGTCCTATGTGATACAATGGTACGTGGATTTTATTATTTCCTTTATATGGAAATGTCTCATAATTTATTTTAAAATTTCAAAATGGTAACAGAAAAGATAGGAAACTAGAAACAGTTATAGCACACGAGTGTAGCCTCTCTGCTCCGTTTAGACTAGCCGAAGGGAATGAATGGCTGTATGATGCCATTCCTTCTATTTCTGAAAAGTCTCTTATGCAGAATCTTTTTCCATTTCCAAGTTTGCAAAGAAATCCAGGTGGAGTAGTGTTCAGTTCTGCTGTACCAAATAACTTCTACGGTTCTGAACACTAGTGGGGATGGAGACTGTCTTCTTGTCCACTTGCTACTACAATTCTTGCTGGTGGAGTAAGTAGGTTTGACCAGTGTCACTGATGTCACTTACTGTAATGTTGCTCAATGGCCTGTGACCCTCAGTCATATTGTGTCATAAGGGGAATCACGTTAGGATGGTTTGTAAATAACTCGGTGGTCTCAGCAGGAAGAGACTGTCCAGGAAGGAAGTTTCCACAGCTCAAGAGCTAACTGAGGAAACCAAGTGGGGAGGAAGCAGACACAGACGTCTTCGAAGATGTCAATGGCAAGCACCGCTCAGAGGCCTTGGCAGATCATCGATTGACTACATGACTCCAATCATTTATCTCTTCTTTGTGACATGCCAGTCCAAATTCAAAGGCGTGTGTGTGTGTGTGAGAGAGAGAGAGAGAGAGAGAGAAAAGGAGAGAGTCTTAATAACTAAACATAAACCTTAGGCCCTCTCATCTGCTACCAGGATTTGGACTTGAATCTGACACACAAGCCTTTAGATTCTGAAAGGATGAGCACACCACTGACTATCATCTCCCTGCACAGACTGAAGAGAGCTGCCGCTCTGGAAGGAATTTGGGCCACTGTAAGGAAGGGTGTGGGGGCCAGGTGGCTAAAGCAATGATGACTGCTTGCTGCCAAGGGCCAGGCGCCGAAGGAAGGAACCGTATCCTAGTGACTCCCCTCACCGCTCTTTTCCGACGGTATGGAATTACACAGATACTGCTAGTGGAGAATCCCATTTTTGCAGGTTTTGTTGAAAGTACATTTCTAAATGTTCCTGTCAAGTGAATACATAAGTGTTATTATCAACTGTAAAGGATACTGCTCAAAGCATGCGCTTGCTAGACAATAAAATCAGAAAGGAGCAACTTTTTAAACTTATTTTTAAGAAGGCTTTTAAACTATTGCCATGTGGGGCACCTGGGTGGCTCAGTCGGTTAAGCGGCTGCCTTCAGCTCAGGTTATGATCTCAGGGTCCTGGGATCGAGTCCCATATCAGGCTCCCTGCTCAGTGGGGAGCCTGCTTCTCCCTCTCCCCCTGCTCATGAGCTCTCTCTCTCTCACTCACTCTTTCTCTCAAATAAATAAAATCTTAAAAAAAATTTTTTTTTAAAAACTATTGCCATGTAAGTAGCCCATTGCCTCAGTGAATAGAGTGATTAATATTCCAAAAACTTAAATATCATTCCAACAGAGTGTTCCCTTATGACATCATTCATTCAAAGAAGTAAAATATTTTAAATAAATATGTAGACAATGACCCCCTCCATACAATAAGCTAGGCTTACTTTTGAAAAACGCTTTGAAAATCTTTGGAAATTACTTTCTGAAAGTGTTAAATATTTTTTTTCATCATTTTGAAGTTTATTAACTAAATGGCAATTTTGTTTTCCTTAGAGCTTATCTTGACATTTCTATTTTGCTTTCATCTGCTTTTTTGCTATGCAGCTAAAACCAGTGAAGAATAAAGCAGAGCATATTTAAATTTTAAGTTCGAAAAACCTCTTCTGGTTTGTGGTTCAGCATAATGAACGAACACACACGTTTATCTCCTCTTCTTCCAGAGACTGCATGAAGATGAAACTAAAGGAATAAAAAGGGTCAAAGTCAGCAACAATGTAGAATATCAGTAGGGCCCATGGGTGGAGGTGAGATTTCAGCACATATATGCAGGACGAAAGTGGACAGACTTCCACTCTGGGAGCATAGTGGGTCTAATATTCTGAAGGGTCCTTCTGCCAAAAACTAAGTTCCATATAAATTACAACAAACGTGATTTCAAATGCATTGCTCAGATCACAACAAAGTGAAGGAAGTCTCTAAAAGTCAAAAGTCAAAAGTAAAAAAAAAAAAAGTGTAGAGGGAAAGGAGAGAAAAGGGGACAGAAAGAAGCAAAGAAAAATGATTAAGTGAGCCAGACCCAAGGGAGGGAGCAACGACCAGTGTAACATAACTTCATCCTTCGTGCCCTCTGTGTTTCTATAAAACCACCAAGCTATGGAATTTTGCATAATAAAAGGAACAGGACATGCAGGAAAGCTAGGATTGGGGAAAACACTCCAAAACCGTACATAAAAAACTTACTGCAACAGAGTAATAAAAGTAAATAAATACATACATAAATGGTACAGCCACTTTTGTTTTCTAAAGAATAAACCTTATCATAATCCTAGACAAAGCATATCAGCTTGCTTGCTGTGGTGAAAGGTAGCTTCCGAGTCACAGACAAGAGGTAGAAGGAAGAACAACATTCTGAGGCTGAAATGTTGTGACAGCCGAGATGGAGGGTTCCGGCTCATTGTCTGTCTTTCTTTCTTTTGCTCTGGCTTAAAATAGAAACCCTACCTTTGTTGTTTCCCAGTTTCCTTCTTTCATAAAAAAGCTGCACACGCAGCTCGATGCGGCCAGACACAGGGCGCCATCCTGCCGCTCTGAGAACTATATCGTCAGCTCCAGTCCTCGCAAACGCTTCCCACTCCCAGTTAGCACAGATGATAACTGGGCTGTGTCCATCTCTCCTTGCCTTTATTTTTGTCACAGTGCCATCTCTGACAGAATGCAATGGGGACTCCTTTTTTCTTGGATATCACATTTTCACTCGTTTTTTTTTTTTTTTTTTTAATTATAATTCCAAGCTTCCCCTCAATACTTTAAGGCTTTTTTGTTCTTGCTATTCACTACTTGGATTCATATAACCAGAATGTTTACTTGTGTTTGGAATGGCTGTCTTAAATATTTATATTAAAAAGACGACACAAGCTTTGGAGAACTGTGCAATACATACTTGCAGGCTATATAAATAAATGGAGGAAAGAGAAATTAAAGGGTGTGTGTGTGCAGGGTGTGCGTGTGCGTGCTGAGTAGCCTTCCATGAGACACTATGTTCAGCAAGGTGGCTTTTTTTTTTTTAATCTGATGTTTGGCTGAAGCACAAACATAGTCAAAATGTGAAAAATTGTGGAAAAGCTAACACAATTTCTAACTTTGGTGATTTTATCCCTTGCTTATTTATCTTGAATATATAAAAGTACCCATTTCAAACAAAACAAAAGAGACTGTAATGATGCGAAAGGCAAGATTGCCCCAGAGGCAAATGTTGATAACAGCTCCGCAATCTGGAGACGTAACTCTTCAGCCCATGGAAAAATATGTGAGTGTAATCTGAGATTCATCCATTAATATAGGACTCTTAAAGGGGGCTGAAGGATTCTTGGTAGTACCCCTAAGTCTTGGGTGCTACCAGGACCAGAAACAAATGTCCAGACTCTCTGGATGATAGTAACCAAATTTAGGCACTTAGGATTCCCACAAGCTAATCTCCTTCATGAACACAAAAGCATAAATTTTAAACAAAATATTAACAAATCCAATCCAGTGCTATATGAAGGGATTATACATCACAGTCCAGTAGGGATTATTCTAACAATTCAAGGGTAGTTTAATATTTGTGAATCAGTTCATGTAATTCACCACATTAACAACAAAAAAGGTGGGTGATGGAACATACAGTCATCTCAATAGGTAGAGCAAAGGCTTTTGATAACTTACTCTGAGCAAATTAGGAAGAGGTAAACTTCTTAATCTAAAAAAGAGTGTCCATACAAAAATGTATAGCAAACACCTTACTTTATGGTGAAATATTGAAAGCATTCCTCTAGAGATGAGAAATGAAACAAGGATGCCGTCTATCCTCACTTTCATTCATCATTGTCCTGGTAGCCAATGCAATAAGGCAAGAAAAGAAATCACAAGGATTGGGAAGAAAGAAATAATACTTTATTCACAGATGATCTGGTTATGTAGATAAAAACCTAAGAACATCAAAAGGTAATTTCAGAATTATTAAGTAACTTTAGCAAGGTCACTGGATACATGGTCAACATATATGAAACACTGCTCTTTTTATATCTCAGAATAAACAAATAGATTATGAAGAAAGTAAAATAACTCCATTATAGTGGCATCAAAAATTCAAACCATCAGGGAAATAAAATTAAAAAAAAACAGCACAGTATTACACCACTACCCACCCACCAGAATGACTGTAACACAAAATCAGATGATATAAAATGATATCAAAGATGTGGGGCAAGAGTAACTCCCCTACTCTGCTGTGGGGAGCACAAATTAGTACAACTACTTTGGACAACTGTTTGGCACTATAAGGTACAGCTGAACATATATGTACACTATAACCTAATGTTTCAACTTCTAGGTATATATCCAACTGAAATGTATGCATAAGTTCATTTAAAAATATGCATAATTATGCTTATTGCTTTACTGTTCTATATATCCAAATATTAGACAGACCATAAGTGCCCATCAACATCAGACTGAATAAATAAAGTGTGGTATTTTCATACAATAAAATACCATTACAGAAACAAAAAGGAATGAAATTTTAGTACATCAACAGCAGAGATAAATCTCAAAAACATAATGTTGAACAAAAAAAGCCAGATACAATAGAAGACAGACTGAATAGTTATATTTATATAAAATTCAAAGGCAGGCTGAACTTCTCTATGATGTTAGAAGTCAAGATCACGGCCAATTTGGTAGAAAGTAGGAAGTGGGAGGGGGCACAGGAGGACTTCTGGGATGGGATAAAGTTTTATTTCTAGATCTAGGTCCTGGTTACAGAGGTATGTTTACCTATCAAACTTTATACTACGGTTTCTGCACTTTTTTTGAGTATAATTATACTTCAATTAAAAGATATCTAAAAAGGAAAGAACAGGGAGAGCCTAAAGAAACTGGGAGGTGAAAGGGGCTGATACAGGTGGGTGGAGGGGAGTGAGCAATGTTTTCATCTTAAAAAGTGGGGAGTCAACAGATATTATTACCTATGGAACAGGTAACTCGAGCTTAACTCTTGACGTTGCAAAGGTGATGAACAGAGAAACCAAGTCTAGTGATAAAATTATAAAATGGCGGTGCGTGGCAGAAGGGGATGAAATAATGAACTAAGTCCTCATTTGTCATAGCAAGGAATTGATGGGCAATGCCAAAACTGCCTAAAGAAACTTAAGTATTTTAAAACAGCAGCCATTTGTGATTTCTCATGGTTCTGTGGATTTGCTGGGCAGTTCTGCCATTGATTTTGTGTGGGCTCCCCCCTGGAGACATGGCTGGGCTGGACAGGACGAGGTGGCTCTATTTGCACATCTGGCTATTAATGCCAACTGTGCCCTGGGGTACTTCAGTTCTCATCTACATGACCTCTCACTCTTCTGTAGGCTAGATCAACCTCCTTAAATGATGGTATCAGGACAGCATTCCAAAAGGTCAAAAGCAGAAGCTGAAAGGCCCATTGAGGCTTAGTCTTAGGCTTTGCAAAATGTCACTTCTGCCTTATGCTACTGGACAAAGGAAGTCCCAGGGCCAACCCAGACTCAAGGTGTGGGGAAATGGACTCTGCCTCCTGATGGAAGGGGCTGTGAAGTCACGTTGCAAAGGGGCGAACCTTCAGCAGTTAGCGGGCGAATCCTGCTAACAGGATAGGAGGGATTTGTGGCCACCCTCCTACTGTCTGTCCTCTGCCACAGTTATTTACATTTCTCTCACATGCAGAAGAAACAAACACAGAACATTAAACCTGACTGTCTCTGGGAAGGAGAACAGTGGGTAAGGAAGAGTGGGGACAGGGGCTTTTTCATTCTAGGCCCTTCCATACTACTCTTTTCAAATACATGCATGTTCTATAAAAATAAATGTTTCTAATGTTATAGAAGATTCAGTGCCTATAAATCCCTTGCTTTGAACAGAAAAACTGGAAAGATATTTTCTTCTATCCTCATCTAATAAATGATGAACAGTATTTACTAAGCATGGATTCTAAGAACTGTAAGATTCTTAAACGACTCAGACCGACCCAACACTGTTCAGTTTTATTCCACCTCCTAAGGATTCAATTAAAAAATGTGATTGTGCCTATGAAAAATGCTTCTTAAACTGTAAATGTTTTATAACGCACCATACATTATCCATTGCAACTGTTTCCATGGCGTGCCCAGCACTGTATTAAGCTGTGTAGAGACCACGAAAGGACCAGAAAATACGGTTCCTGCCAGCATGGAATTAACAGTCTAGGTGAGGAGACAAGATGACACCCACAAACCAATTATAGTACATTATGCGAAACTGTAAGGGCCCGTGCAGACAGGGACAATTACTCTTCGTTCATTGCAGCCTCATCAGGACCCCACATATAATAAGACCTTGATAAATATGCGTTAATGGAGGGATGGATCAATTACCTGGCAGCCCATGATTCAGAGCCCGGTCACAAGACCGACTGTGAGTGCTGAAGTATCTGAGAAGCAGGGATCAGAGGAGCTGCTTGTACTCAGTCTAGGCACTGAGGCTGGGCTTTAGGTCCAACCGGGATATGACAAAGTCACAGTGCCGCAAGAGGAGAAGATGCATATTGCAGCCTGGGGGAGAGCCCCAAAAAGGAAAGCCTCAGAGATAGGAATGAGGTCAAACCAGCCTGGATGGAAGCAGGGAAGCAGGAGGAGGGCTGTAGGGTCTCCTGGAGCACCCACCTTCTGTCCTTGTGGCAGCTGGGCAGACAGGAAGCAGGGCTAGGGAGGAGTGAACAAGATGGGCTAGCAAGGGGCAGGAAGCACTGGGGGCACCTGAGAGGGAGGGAGAGAACAGATCCCACCACTGGCAGCCACAGGAGAACCCCAGTTCTCCCCATAGAAGAATCCTGCCTTTTCCTCCACACTGAAATCAGCAGGGAAGACAAAGGTGGATTGGACATTCTCCCACTCACCCGGACATCAGTGCCTCTTAGAGGGGGAGAGACAACAGTAATTTAATTTCTTCTAAAGATTTTATTTACTTATTTGAGAGAGAGAGAGAAAGAGAGGGAGAGCACAGAGGGAGAAGCAGACTCCTTGCTGAGCAGGGAGCCCGATGCAGGACTCGATCCCAGGACCCTGAGATCATGACCTGAGCCGAAGGCAGACGCTTAACTGACTGAGCCACCCAGGTGCCCCCACACCAGTAATTTAAATAAATAACTAAGGGTCTTGGAAAGCCAGGACTCTGAGTTCAGGCACACCTGGGTTCCCATCCCGGGTCTAACACCCATAGCTCAAGCTCCTTAGGCAAGTTAACCTTTGTTCGCCCGTTTTGTCACCTGAGACCAGTCCCTGCCTCACGGGTTGTGAGAATGAAATATAAGGTCCCCCATGTAAAGCTCTCAGAGGACTCCATGCACCTTAGTATTGTTAAAGCCACAGCTGTGAGACCAGGGAGGCTGGTCAGAGGTGCTGGGGACTTGAAAATGAGCAGAATTGAGATATGCAGAGAGGTGAGCCAGGGCATCCAGCTGAGAGCAAGAACAAAGCCCCAGCGCATGAAAACAGCTTGCAGAGCCAGCCTCGAAGCTTTCCCTTTGACTGGCTGTGGGGGGTGCAAAGGAGCTACCTCTGGAATGACAGATAGGGCATCCTGGGGATACCGGTGACGTGTCCACAGCAAGAAACCAGACCTTGCTCTGGAGTCCGTTGGGAGCCACGAAGGGTTTGAGCAGGGAAGTGACTGGATGAGAAGTGGGTGGTGGGCTTAGTGCAGGGAGTCCATGGGGCACAGGCCCAGCTCCTGGAGAGGGTGGGAGTGTGGGTGCCATTCAAATAGATCAACTCTGACACATTCTGGGAAAGACCTAGGGTTGAGATGTAATTCTAATTCTTAGGACTTTATCTCTTTCACAACTAGCTTCAAAGGGGAGAAGGCTGGGTGACAAGAGGGAGATAAAGGGCCATGTTAATGATTGGAGAGGTAATATAGTTCAGGAAAACATCGATACGCCTGGTCTAATCATTCACAGAGAAAGCGTCTGCAAGAAAGGCGCTTGTGAAGGACAGCTCTGCACCCCTGACAAATGAGCTACAGGCCGGATGTGGTCTGGCCTTGGGCGACGTGAAGAATGGATTGTTCCCTCAACCTCCCTCAAATCTCTTTAGGGTCTCGTTGCCCTATTAGCACTACCCTTTCTCTCAATTGCCCAGACCCCATGGCCACATCTGAACACACTATGTCTCCATGTGCCGGTGTGGTGTAGACATTTGACTCCCCACAGTGCTACTCCCCAGCTGTGCCCTGTGGGCAGGTGACTTATGTGGGTCCCTTGAGACCTCTAAGGATGAATCCTTCACCGGTAGACTTCCTACTGGGAGCCTCAGTCTCTTCGTTCAGCACAAAGGGAAATCTGTTGAAACTCTAACCTCAACAGACTGCTGAGTGTACATTGAGAAAGCTCACATGCTTCCCTTTCAAGTTGACTCTAAATCCACAGATGATGTTTGCTCCTAATACGGAGATATGTCCCAATCTGTAAAAACATCTGAACTTACGATCAACTTAGAGTCAGGTGCTAGGGTGCATGTTCCAGAGACTTGCAGGTGTTCTCAGCTCAAATTGTCCTTTTCTGAAGAAATTATGTGAAGTGTTGACGCTGGTGAAGCATTTCCAAAATAAAACCTGATTCAGTACATCTTCCTGACATGAAACGTCAGGAAGACCTAAGGCTCTACAAGAAGGTAGTAATCCAAATACAAAGCCAAGTAAAATGGGACATGATTTTAAGCAACTGATAGATTGAAAGAAAAGAAAAACTATTTGACCTTGACATTATTGTGCGTCCTTCCTTTTCGAGTAGCCCACAGGTCCTGACAATGGACCCGCCAGGAGGACCGTATGTTCCTGGCATATTGTCCCTGCCTGTGGTGGGCAATAATTAACTGATCATAATAACACGTACCCATTTTCTTATGGATTCTCTTTCCATCGACCATAGAGAAAGCAGGGAAGCCTTTATTACAATTGCAGAACTGAATGGAGAGCGTCTGAATGTTGACAACATGAAAGCAAAAGTGTAGCTGACAAAGGGGCTCTAGATTAATTCAGTGGGTTGTCTGGCATCCTCCGTAACAATGAAGTTACTGAGGAGGAATCCAAAGCAATCACATCAACAGGAAATGCCCAAATCCTACATTTAGTAAATTTGGCAGATTTGTTATTAATCAAACTGCATTTTAGAGAACTGGGCTGCTTCTTACAGAAGATAAGAGATGAAAGAGTGACCTTGTCTTTCATACAGGGAAGTAAATTACTGACTGAAGGTGAAGAGAACAAAAAATAGAGGTTCAAGCATAGTATTTAAAGTTAAAAATACCAGCAATGAGGAATTTTCAGAAAATAACAGAACTATCAAGCCTTAAGAAAAGAAGAGGTAAGGGAAGTAGAGTCATGTGACCTAAATCTGCATCATAGTTTTGTTTAAAGATTTTACTATTTGAGAGAGAGAGAGAGAGCACAAGTAGGGGTGGGGGCAGGGAAGGGCAGAGGGAGAGGGAGAAACAGACTCACTGCTGAGCAGGGAGACTGATGCAGGGCTCGATCCCAGGACCCCAAGATCATGACCTGAGCTGAAGGCAGATCCTTAACCGACTGAGCCACCCAGGTGCCCCACACATCATACTTTCTTAATAAGTAGTCAAGAGAATGTCCTAAAGCTGAGAAAATTAGGAAACTGTGATCAAAGGTTATTGTTTTGAATTATGGAATAAACCATGGGAGAATGGGACTAGGTTTGGGACATGCAGGCAAGGAGAGCGTTGCTTGGCATTTTAAGCTTGCTTTTGCTATTTGTTTTTTACCAGGTGCATCAATGTGTCAATAATATGTTTAGGTGTGTGTGTGTGTGTGTGTGTGTGTGTGTGTTCCTCACAGGCAAGGACCATACCTAGCCATCTTTGTTTTCCTAGGTCTACTCTTGTAGTTGGCACAACAGCAATAAAATGACAACAATAATAGGAAAACCATTTGTGTGTTCAGTGCCTACCATGCCCCAGAGGCTGAGCCAACTGCTTCCCAAAAAACATAGTTATTCTTTACACAGCCCTGCAAGGCAAACATTCTGTTCTTCCAATGAGGGAGTGGATGTGAAGGAGTTCAAAAAGAAAAGAGAAAGTATTGCCCAAGGACACACAACTGGTTAATGATAGGATCTGAACCCAGATCCTGAAATCCAGCAGGATTTAAATCTAAGTCTGACTGTCTCTAAGACCTGGGGATTTTTGTTTGCTTGTTTTTAAAACTAAACCAGCGTTTGAAGGAATAATTGTGAATAAATGACTGTGAATAAGTGAATGCCTACAAAACTTAAAGTGAAGTCAGTTATGTTGTTCTGTGCCTCACAAAGCATCATTCTATCAAGTATCACTCTCCAGATCCAAAAAAGCTTTAGATTCAAAAACTGACTGTGCCTGAAATAACTGGAAGAGACTCTTGTAAAGTCATAAATAAGGCCTGGTAGAAGCCAGAGGGAAAATTTAGATTCTTTAAAGTAAGTGGAGAGATTTTGTCCAGTAATGGAACAAATTGAAATAATCCAGGCTGAAAGAACACTGGGTAGCAAATACATACTGAATCAACCTCAACACTTTCAGCTTTCTGGACTAAAATATCATTTTCATGCAGATTTAAATGGCTTAGGCATTAGGGCTTAATGCAAAATTAGCCTAAGTGGCTGTGTCTTTGAGCCCAAAGAAGGTCATAGGGATGCAATGCAAGAGCGTACTCGGCCTCAGGAGCACAGCACGCTCCCCGTGCCCGTTTGATCACTCACCCTATCAGTGAAAAAGGTGGAGGGCACCCCCTCCCTCATATATGTATCTACAAATTATATTCTGATATACTGGATTAAGATACACAGGATAGTACATACACAAAAAATAGGAAACATAAAAGGATGAAGTAAATACTGCCTATAAACAGAAGTTCTATTGTTTCTTCTTACTCTCCAATGGGTAGTCTTGCACAACCCCAGCTGTACCCCACTTAAAAGTATCCTGGTCTAGGGGCACCTGGGTGGCTCAGTCCATTGAGCATGGGACTCCTGATCTCGGCTCAGGTCTTGATCTCATGATCATGAGTTTGAGCCCCGTGTTGGGCTCCCTGCTGGGCAAGGAGCCTACTTAAAAAAAAATACTGGTCTCTAGGGTGGATTATCACACACTGAGCAAGCAGTCATGGAGAATAAATGGTCTATAGAAGAAAACAAAAGTAGTATAATTAGAGTCAACATTTATTAAGGACTTACCTTGTGCTAGGCGCTGCTCTAGGCAGTTTGTATTAACTCATTTAATCCTTACAACCAACCTAGGGGCAGGATGTCGTGTCAATCTCCAGTTTACAAGAGACAAGATTGAGCCACTGAAAGATTAAATAACTTACCTGAGGTCACACAGCTGGTAAGGTTGGAGCTAAATGGCCTTTTAAAAATAAACATTTAATTTTGGAATAATGTTTTATTTACAGAAAAGTTGCAAAGATAGCGCGGAGAACTCCCCTACACTTGTCCCCCAGCCTCCCTGCCACTAACGTCTCTTCTCACCTTGGTCTATCCACACAACTGAGAAACCAACATTAATACATTACTATTAGCGAAACCCCAGGCTCCTTTGGGGTTCACCAGTGTTCTCACTCTTTCTGTTCCAGGATCAAATCTAGGGCATCCCATTGCATCTAACTGTCCTGTCTCCCCAGTCTCCTCTAGTCTTTGACAGTTTCTCAGTCTTTCCTTGTGTTTTTATGACATTAACGTCTATGAGGATTACCAGGCAGGCATTTTTTAGAAGGTCTCTCATTTTGAGTTTGGTTGATGTGTTTCTTGTGATTGGCCTGGAGTTACGAGTTTTTGGAAAGAAGACCACAAAGATGAGATGTTCTTCTCATCACGTCATGTCAGGGGGCACAGGATATCAACATGACATCGCCACTGATGCTACCCTTCATCACCTGATTAAGGGGCTGTTTGCCAGGTTTCTCCACTGTATAAAGTTACCATTTTTCCCATTCTATACTCTGTTCTTTGGAAGCAAGTCAATAAGCCTGACCCACCCTGGGGAGGGGGGAGGAGATTAAGCTCCACATTCTAGAGTGAGGAGTAGCTACATCTACATATATTATCTGGAATTCTTCTGTAAGGAAAATTTGTCTTTTCTCCCTCATTTATTTATTTATTCAATCATTTACTTACATCAATATGGACTCAAATATATCTATGTAATAATTGGGGTTATACTGCAAAACTCCACTATTAATTTTGTTGTTTAAATTGTTCCAGTGTTGGCCACTGGGTACTCTTTTAGGTTCACTCCTGTGTCTCTTTGATGTACCTGCCTCGCCCCGTCCCCCCCCCCCCCCCCCCCCCCCCCCCCCGGCCCAATCCATGTGGTTGGGTTTATTATTTGTTTTGCTTTAGCTCTTTCTTATTCTCTGGTACTACAAGACACTTCAAACTCATCTTGTATATTTCTTGCCCTAATCTTAGAATTAGTCATTTCTCCAAGGAGCCCTGGTTTCTTTCATTGGAAAATGATATTAGAAACCAAGATCTGGGTGCTAGGTGTGCTCACTGCTACCAGCGTGTCATTGCTTCTGGGTCCTCTCAGTGACCAGAGCAAGGACATACATGTATGTACACTAACTCATGTATACACACTTCCCAACAATTGTTTCTGTGTCCGTCTATCTATCTATCTATCTATCCAAACATGAGTTCATCTTGATAGCTTTCCACACTAATCCCAGACCCCGGAGTTTGTTCTAGCTTTTCTTTCTTGCTTATCTGTAACTGCCCTCTCTGACAATGAGAAACTAAGCTCCCAGCATCTGCCATCCATTACTTATTTGTACAACCCTGGTCTACAGATAAAGCAGTTTGAGAATTGCTCGCTTACACCCCTGTGAGAAACAACTTGACCAAGTGGGGTACAGTGTTTCTGTGCACGTCCCTTGCCTTTAGCCTGACAACTTTTTCCAGAGTTACTTAGGTCAGCTCCTTTGGTCCCTACCCACTCCAGTGCTATTATATCATCATTTTGCATCAGTCAGGGTTCTGCCAAAGAAATAGAGCCACAGTAGGATATGGAGGTGGATACACATACGGTGTTCCTTGGCTTGCAGGTGACTCTCCTCTCCCTGAGTCTGCACATCATCATCCCTCTATGTGTGTCTGTGTGTCTAAATGTCCTCCTTTATAAAGACACAAGCATATTGGATTAGGGCTCACCCTAGCGAGGCATCTCAACTTGATCATCTGCAAAGATCCTATTTCCAAGAAAGGTCACATAACAGGTACTGGGGCGAAGACTCCAATATCTTTTGGGGGGCACAATTCAACCCATAACTCTAGGTAAATCTAAAATCCATAGGGCAGCCCATGAGGAAGGGCAAGCTGGAAACTCTCAGGCAGGGCCCGAGCTGCTATCCACAGGCAGAATTTCTTCTACTTCAGAGAAGCCTTAGCTCTGCTCTAAGATCCTTCAGCTGATTGAATCAGGCGCATCCAGATTGTCTAGGATAATCTTCCTCATTTAAAGTAAACTGATTATGGGGCGCCTGGGTGGGTCAGTTGGTTAAGCGTCCAGCTCTTGATTTCGGCTCAGGTCATGATCTCGGGGTTCTAAGGTAGAGCCCCAGCATGGAGCCTGCTTAAGATTCTCTCTCTCCCTCTGCCCCTCCCCACCTCTAAAAAAAATAAATAAACAAAATAAAATAAACTGATTATGGATTTTAATCACATCTACTGAATACCGTCACAACCACATCTAGCTTAGTGTTTGATTGAATAAGTAGGGACGGTAGCCTAACCAAATTGACTACTGCACACTGTGAGGCATTTAGACTCATTTGCCACAGTCTGCATTCCACAGGATGCCCTTTAAAGTCAAAGAATATCGAAACCAAACCTAGAAACTGCTGTAACTATGAATCCAGGTGGACTTACATTTTATACCTCTTACTTTACACATGCTTGATCAGAAAGGGACTATTCTTTTTTTTTAAGAAAGGGTTACAAGATCATTTCCTTAAAATAACAGCAAAGACAGAAGGAGAGAGTCTAGAAGCAGCGGAAGGAGCCTCCAAATGCACATCTGCTCACCTGCCCCTCTAATGTGCAGATCGGACAGAGGCTGACATCAAGAAGCAGGTAAAATTTTCAGGATAGAATCAGCAATTTCATGCTGGAAATCTGTCCAGTCTACTCCAAGTTGCCCACACAACCTACCCCCCGCCGCCCCCCCCACACACAGAGGGGACCTAATGTTTTGCCCTCCATAGGGTCCACAGTTACTGTTCAAAGACCACTGGGAACAAGAGCGACCCAAATCAACCCCAGACACCCTTGGGCATCTTTGGGAAATCCTCTCCTGCTTTCTAACCAGAATCTCAGACCCCTCTGCGAAGGGCAGAATGAAACTTTCCCCTCCCCTGCTGAAGGAGGTAACCTGGAGTCAAGGGTGTTACAATGTGAGGCTAATTACTGTAGCCTTTTAATATTCTCTTCTCTGAGGCCCTCCTGGGAAGGATAAAATAAAACCCTGCATAATAATAGGTGAAATGAACGGTGGACTGGGAGCCTTCCGTGGCTGTGTGTGACCTTGGACAAAGCAGTTGACCCAGACCAGCAATCTCATTAACACACAGGGAAAGAGAGTGAGAGAAAAGGCCCTTTCTTCTCCTGGCCAGGGTGAGGAGGATCAGGCTGGAGCCACAGGATGTCACAGAGGACTTGTCTGGAAAATAGACCCCAGGGAGGCAGCGTTGCCTTGTGGGAGACACAGTGCCTGCTTCTAGAGCCTGAGGTCCTCCGTTATATCGCCCCACAATTTTTGTTCAGCTGACAGCCTCAGTTTTATTCGCCCAACGGCTTTTGTTTTGTTTTGTTTTCATCATGAACTATATCACATACACGGAAAGGTAGGAAAAGCTTCTGTACGGTTTGGAAACTAATAGGAACATGAACACCTGTGTATTCGCCCTTCGGGAAGAGGAATAAAACCTTACCAAACCTTAAAATCCCCATGAGCCTCCTCCAGGTCCACCCCGCGGAGCCAACCTTCCTAGCCTGATTCTTGTCCTAACAGCCTCCCTTGCCTTTTCTTATCACCCATGAATGTAACCTCTAAAAATAGATTAATTTTGTTTTTGACATTTATATCAATACAGTCATACCGTTACGATTTTCAACTGTGATTTGCTCCTCATGCTTGGTTTTATGTTTCTAAGTCTCTTTCATGTAACCGAGGGCAGCTGTGAGGGGGTTCATTCATTACCACCACTGTGTTACTGGTATTGCTTTATACCCCGAATCACAGACACCACCATCTATCCATTCTACTGTCAATGGGCACTCAGGTTGTTTCCAGTTTGGAGCCACTAAGAACAGCAGCTGTGAATGGTCTTGTTACGTGCGTCCTGTTTCTTCAGGCAGGAGTGGAGTTGCTGGGTCATGGAGCGGGGGGTGGTCAGCCTTACCGGGTCATATTCCGTAATGCCACCCTGCTTTCCAAAGTGCTTGTACCAGTTTATACCCCCACTAGCAGCTCATAGATTTCCTCACCTCTCCCTGCCCAACTATAAATCATTAACCTTGTTTTTGCTAATTTGGTGGTATAAAATGGTTTTGTATTGTAGTTTTAATGTGTAATTCCCTAGTTGATAATGAGCTTGGGCACCTTTTCATACGATTATGAGTCATATGTGACTCTCCTTCTATAAAATGCCCGTTTGTGTCTTCCCCACCATTCTACTGAGTCATTTGTTTTCTTCTCCTTCTCTTCCTCTTCCTCCTTCTTCTTCTTTTAAGATTTATTTATTTATTTTAGAGAGACAGAGAGCTAGAGCGGTAGGAAGGAGTAGAGGGAGAGGGAGAGAGAAAATCTCCAGCAGACTCCTCACTGAGTGGGGAGCCTGATGCGAGGCTCCATCCCATGACCCTGAGATCATGACCTGAGCTGAAATCAAGAGTCAAATGCCTAACCGACTGAGCCACCCAGGCGCCCCTGCTTTGTTCTTATTGTTTCATAAGAGTTGTTCTATATCCTGAAAGCCCTTTGTAGTTATATATTGTAAATCTTTCTTCTCTACTTGTAGCCTCTGTTTACTGTCTTAAAGTTATCTTCTGAAAAAAAAGTTCTCAGGTTGAACATAGCTGAATTTGCAATGATTTATCAGAAGTGTGGATCTGTAGTAGGGACAGTCCCACCACCTTCTGCTGCTTCTTCAGCATTGTTTGGACTATCCTTGGCCTTTTGATCTTCTATACAAATTTAAGAATCTGCTTGTTATGTTCTACCAAACAAACAAAACCACAAACTCCTACTGGAATTTCACTAAATCTGTAAATCACAAAGGGAGGAATTCACATCTTTATAATATTGTCTTCCTATCCAAAATGTAAAAATGGTGTAGGTCATGGTTTTAGGGCTAATTTAAAGTCTTTCGGTAAAGTTTTAGAGTTTTATCTATAAAGACTTACATCTCTTTTATAAATGTCCTTCTAACCACTTTCTACTTTTTGTTGCTAATGTAAATAGTAGCTTCCAAAATTATATTTTTCTAACTAATTGCCTTGGTATATAGAAATGCAACTGATTTTTTTTTGCAACTGATTTTTATATCACTTGTATGTGCAGCCATCTTGCTAAAACCTTAACTCGAATAATGAAGATATAGATTATTTTGAAATTTCTACATCTGAAAACAGTTTTGTTCCTTCCTCTCCTATTCTTAAACTTTTCATTTTTTTTTCTTGTTTTATTGTCCTAGCTATGACCTCCAATACATTGTTGAATAGAAATATTGGAAGTGAGCATTTCTATCTTATCACTTGAATTTAAACTTTCGACTATTAATAATGATGTTTGTTGTAGGTTTTTAAGAGGTCCTTTTTCAGATTAACAAATATCTCTTCTATTCCTAGTTTGCTTTAATTGCATTCCAAAAGTTTCAAAACAATATTTTCATCATATTCATTTCTATGTATTTTTAAATTTCCATTATGATACTTCCTTTGATCTATGAGTTGTTAAAGCATGTTTTTCATTTCCAAACATAAGTTTTTTTCTCATTATAATTTTTGTTATTGATTTCTAACTTAATTACATTTGAAATTTATTCATAGAAAATTCCATTTATGCTTAAAAAGAAGCAATAATTTCCAACTGCAGAGTACAATGTTCTCTATACGTCCCTTTTATCAAGCTTATTAATGTGTTCTTTAAATCTTCTATATCCTTCCTGATATTTATCTGCTGAATCTATGAATTACTGACAGAGATGTATAAAACCTTCTACTAGCACAATGGATTGGTCTAGCTTCCCTTGTCATGCTGTCATTGGTTTGCTTTATGTATTTTGAGCATAAATAGATCGATAATGATAGATAGATAGATAGATAGATAGATAGATAGATAGATGATAGACAGTCTTATGAGTTTGAAATTGTTTTATGTGTTTGGGAAATAAAGCATTTTACTGCCATGTGGTGACCTCTTTATCACTCATAAAGCTATTTGCCTTAAAGTCTGTTTTTTTTCTGATACTAATATATTTTTCCAGCTTTCTTTTGATTAGTATTTGCCTATTGTATCTTTCTCCTTCCTTTAACTTCCAATATATCTACATCCTTATGTTTAAAATGTGTCTCATGTAAGTAGTACATGCTAGATTATATTATTTTTTATCCAGGTTATCAATTTTTGTCTTTTTTTTCAAGTTTTTATTTAAATTCCAGTTAGTTAACATACAGGGTAATATTACTTTCAAGAATAGAATTTAGTGATTCATCACTTACATATAACACTCAGTGCTCATCACAAGTGCCCTCCTCAATACCCATCCCCCATCTAGCCCATTCCCTTGCCTACCTCCCCCCCATCAACCCCCAGTTTGTTCTCTATAGTTAAGGATCTTTTCCCTGGTTTGCCTCCCTCTTTTTTTTTTTTTTCCTTTCCTCTATGTTCATCGGTTTTGTTTCTTAAATTTCACATATGAGTGAAATCATATGGTATTTGTCTTTCTCTGACTTATTTCGCTGAGCATAACACACCCTAGCTCCAACCATGTCATTGCAAGTAGCAAGATTGCATTCTTTTGATGGCTGAGTAATATTCCTATATAAACACACACACACACACACACACACACACACACACACACACCACATCTTCTTTATCTATTCTTTTTTTTTTTTTTAAGATTTTATTTATTTATTTGTCAGAGAGACAGAACACAAGCAGGGGGAGAGGCAGGCAGAGGGAGAAGCAGGCTCCCCTCCGAGCAAGGAGCCCGATGTGGGACTCGATCCCAGGACCCTGGGATCATGACCTGAGCCGAAGGCAGCCGCTTAACCGACTGAGCCACCCAGGCGTCCCTTCTTTATCTATTCATCAGTCGATGGACACTTGGGCTATTTCCATAATTTGGCCATTGTTGATTCAATTTTTGTCTTTTAACTGGGGAGTTTAGTCCTGTTGTATTTATAATAATTACTAATATATTTGAATTCATTTCTACCATCCTGTTATGTGTTTTACATTTGTCTCGCTTTTTCTGTTTTCCCACACTCCACTTCTTGTGAACTGAGGTTTTTTAATTATTCATTTGTATTTCATGGTTTTTTCCCCTATTGAATTCTATTTTTTGGAAATTACTTTCTCTGCATCTTTTCTTTTTGTGGTTGCCCTAAAAATTTTAAGATGCATTTTTCATAATTCTAAAATTAATGTCTTTAACCTCCTCCTGAAAAATTCACGGTCTTTAAATGTTTTTTTAATTCCATTTATTCTCCCACTCAATCCAGTGTTTAGGTTTTAATTCTAACATATTTTTACCCTGGAAAAGTGATATTATTATCATTTTATAGAGTTAAGGTGTATTCATATTTATCCACATACTTAGAATATATTTGTGCACTATTCCTTCTCGTATCTCCCATCATCCCTCTTGGACCATTTTCTCCCACCTGAAGTACACTGTGTAGAATTTCATTTAGTGGAGACCTTCTGATGGTAAATAATCTGTTTTATTTCTTTTATTTTAAACATCTTTACTTTGCCCTCCGTTTTGAAACAATCATTTGGCTGGATATAGAATTTTTGTTAACTATTATTTTCTGTCAGCACATTATGCCCTCTGGCTTCCATTACAGTGGGGAGAAGTCAGCAATAACACTAATTGCCATGCTTTTTGTCGAAGACCCATCTTTCCTCTCTGGCTGCTTTCAACATCACTTCTGTTTCTTTACTCTGTAGTTATTGTGTCTAGGAGTGTGCTTCCTTTTATTCATCCTCCTTTGGATTTGTTGAAGATTAGTGTCTTCTCAAAGAGTTCTCCAAAATTCTTAGCCATTGGGCGCCTGGGTGGCTCAGTTGGTTAAGCAACTGCCTTCGGCTCAGGTCATGATCCTGGAGTCCTGGGATCGAGTCCCGCATCGGGCTCCCTGCTTGGCAGGGAGTCTGCTTCTCCCTCTGACCCTCCTCCCTCTCATGCTCTCTGTCTCTCATTCTCTATCAAATAAATAAATAAAATCTTTAAAAAAAAAAAATTCTTAGCCATTATCTGTTAGAATGAAATCCTCTCTCCATGTCTAACTCAAACTTCTCATTTGGTTCTCTCTCTCTAATTTTTGCCTTTTTTTCATATTTCTTAACTTCTCAAATTTATATCCACAATACTGTCATTGCATCCATCTTCATTATTTCTCTCTAACTGTATCTAATTTTCTGGTTATGCCATCATTTGAGGTTTTAATTTCAATTATTATATTTTTCATATTCGGGAGTTATATTTGGTTGGTTCTTTTTCAAATCCACTTGCTCCCTGCTCACATTTTCAAGATTCATTTACCTCCCAGAGTTCTTGGTTTCAGTGTGTTTGGGAACTGAGAGGATTATCTTATTTCCCTGTCAGCTCAGAGATGCATTTGTGAAGATTTAAAGAAATACTTTATCCAGTATTTCTTTTGTTTTGGATGGGAAAATTGTTCTGGCTATCCAATTCACTCTATTGCTGGAAACAGAAATGATCAAGCTGTTTTATTTTTAGCCAAAGCTAATTTCCAGATCGCTCTGCACCTGTAAACCTGAAACAATTTGCATGAACGCTCCTTTCCTTTTGAGTTAAAAAGAATTTCCAAAGAGGATAACCAATGCACTTCTGTTAGAGGGAAGTCTTCCTGTTCCAGAGGCTCCCAGAATGACATTTCTCACTCAGATTTGAAACTATCCTGTCAAATCTACTACTACTCATAGCTAAAGTGCATCAGGGTAAGGCTTACTACATGCCCAGCATACATGTATTATAAATGTTACCTCCATTTTCACGACCACCCTCTGAGGTAGGTATTATTACTGGTTCCATTTTACAGATAAGCAAACTGAGGAGAGAAATGGTTATAAAATTTGCCCAAAGAACATGGTGGAAGTGGGAAGCAGTTGGGCTCCAGAGCACACGCTCTTAACCTTGCTGCTATACTATCTCTGTTAGAAGATGAGCAATCACTGCAAAACGAGCAACCTGAGAAATAGGACCCATATTGGTTTGTTCAAGGGAAATTGTTCCTCTAGCGCCATGGTTTTTAACCTGCACAGCCCATCAGGAGTACCCAGGGAGTGTTCTCAAAACGTACTCGGCACATCCCAACTAGAGATTCCAATTCCATTGGTTGGGGTGGGGTCTTTTGTCAAGTCTCCCCTGCAGTTCTGATGGACCCCCTTGATCAGAACCACTCCTCTGTGGGTTTTCCAAGACTCCCACCCCGAATAGCTTCCTCTCTCCCTTTGTTCACATTTTAGAGCGCTTTACCAGGTTTTAATTTCCCAGAAAAATGGACGTTGGGCAAGAAAGAGAGTTGTCATCTTACCAGTCACCATCCGGATGTCCTTGAGCAATTCACTCCCCCAAATCTGAGCGTCCGTTTCTTCCTGTGTAAAAGGAGAGTCTGTTTTAGTGCTAACATTGAAGATTTTCAGTCACTGAATAAGCCTAGTCTTTTGGATCAGCACTGTGTAGCTGCAGGTCAGGGCTCAGAGAAGGGAAGTTCTGGCTTCAATTAGGCCTGGGGATTACTTATGGGGTTGATATATCCATCACTCCACACTCATGGATATTTGGAAGAGAGAGTCACCACACGATGCTGCCACCTAAGTGATCCTGAATGATGTCGTGAACAGAAGACCCTTGCGGAAAGCCCATGCTCTTTCCTTGCTAGTTAAGCGCTTAAGAAAAGCACGAACTACAATTTAACTGGGGAAGAGTCACTAAGGGACAAAGTCCTAAAAAAAGACAGGGAGGCCCAGACTGAGAATGCCACCCACCTCCACTCACACACCCCCTTCTGTCAAGGCTGCTGAAGCCATCTGGTCAGAAAGAAGCTGCTTTTAAGGAATTTGGCTTTGTTGGGCCTGCGTATAAAATTCCAACACAGATGTTCCTTGGCAACCAAGCGCCTGACTTCTCTGGACCAACATGGCAAAAACTCTCCCTCCTTGGCTGGTTCTGGCCCCGAGGTGCACCAACTTAGTCCTTCCATTCAGTGCTCCTGGCCTGAGCCCTCCTAACCCTGCTGGATCTCGCCCCAAAGGTAACCAAACATTTCCCCACAGGGTTGAGCCGGACAGCCTCCTCCTCAGTGCTCCCTACCCTGTGCTTTAGAGGGTTTCACGGCTCTGCTTTGGCCACTCACAGTGCTCCCAACCCCAAAAGTCAGGGAGAAGTCCCTCCACGTGTAGTTAGAAATGTGAAGGTGATATGCTGAGCTTTCTGAGCACCCCAACCAGCCATGGGTATTGATTCATAAATCAACCTTGCCCATTCATGTGGGACTCCCCTGAGAGATGAACTGGCTTCCCCACCAGCCCCTGGCTTGTCTCTAGATCACAACCTAAGCCTGGGTCTGTCTCCTAGACACCCCTGGCCTCCTGTGGTTGCCTCTATAAATCCCAGGTGAAGCCTCAGACAGGTCATGCATTCCTAAGGAATGGGGTTAGGCCTTCATTCTGCTTCCCCCACAGAGGTTCCTTAGGCTGCTGGGCAAGGGGTGGACAGAGAGAGTGGCGGTGGGAATGGAGGCCAGGAGGACCTCGTTCTATACCAAATAAGGTAAGGTGTTCAGTGCGTTACCTGGAGTACAGAAAGGCTCACTAGCGGTCCGCTATTATTAGAAGGCCAGGCAGGTGGCAGACCTTCCAGACACCGTTGGAAGCACTCTGTATATATTCTCCACAAATCCTAATACATTTCCTTCAGGCTATTATTATTTTTCACAATTTCATAGCTGAAAAAACAGAAGTTCAGAGAGGTTAAATGATTCGTCCAATGTCACACAGCCAACAGTAGTCATTTCAAACACAAATGAGTACAACTCTAAAATCTGGACTCTTTCCGCTATTCTAGGCTGTCTTATCTCCCCTACGAGATGGCAAGCTTCTCAATGAATTTGTTTCTTAAAACAACTGATAAAATATTTTTTTAAAAAGATTCAGAAGAACTATGAGGAAAAAAGTCCAATCACTCTCATCAATGTGGGTATTGTAATAGAGCATAAAACTATGCTCTGGCCTCCTGGAAGCCCAAAGAGGGAAATGAAACAGGTGAAATTTGTCTTCCTGGGCCCTCCTTTCCTGATGGATTTTGCTCCCACTCCACCCCCCAACCCCACCCTCACCCCCAGCATCTACCTCTATCCCTCTACTGGAAGGATTCTGGGATTCTGGTGCCTGGTGCTTGATTCTCACCCGGGGCAACTTCCTATGCCTTGCCCTGTCTCTTCCCTCAGCCTACCAGTCTGCACTCAGTGATAATTTTTTCCTGTATTCGGTGCTTGCATAAAACTCAGAGAGTAAGTCTTGTGCACTGAAGGACTGATCTGGGCAGCACAGGTAATTACAGACCAGAGCAGAGTATGGTGAAGGTAGGAGTTTGAGGTGTAGAGAGGAAGAGCAGTAGGCCTGTCTCCAATGGAGGAATCATCTTCCATAGGAGGCAGGGGTAAAAGGGAGTATTCAGAATGGGAGTACCTTTGGGGACCCCACATATTGTACCATAGAGTCCCCTGCTTGCTCTACCATGGGTTTGGGCTGCTCATCCTCTTAACAGATCGATACAAGGTCAAGCAAATTTCACTAAATAATCCTGGAAGAACAGGACTGCTTCCTTGGACATTGTATCCATCTCCTACTCTTCTGGTGTGCAGATTACAGGCAGCTAATGAAATCCTATAGCTAAGGCAAGAGCCGGTCAACCTACTCCTGATTTCCGGAGATGGAAGGTATTTTGAGCATTAGAGAATCCACATGTGCACCAAGCATTTACTGTAAACTGGATGATTATGTCTTCCACTACCATGAACCACTATTTCACAAAGATACCTGACACTATGGAGTTTATTGTCTTAGGTTCTTTTGATTCTAAGGAAGGAAGTCAGGGAAAAAGGCTCTTTGGTAGCAATGCCATTGAATGATGAAGGAGGAGAACTCTCATGGTGTATCAGTCAAGGTTCTCTGGAGAAATAGAGCCAGCAGAGGCAGAAGCTGATGCTGCAGTCTGGGGGCAGAATATCTTCTCCAGGAAACTTCAGCTTTTGCTTTTAAAGTCTTCCACTGATTAGATGAGGCCCACCCACATTTTTGAGAAGAATCCTCTTAACTTAAAGTCAGCTGATTGTAGATGTTAACCACATCTAAAAAATGTCTTTTTTTTTTTAATATTTTTATTTATTTGACAGAGAGAGAAAGAGGGAGAGAGAGCACAAGCAGGGGGAGTGACAGGCAGAGGGAGAGGCAGAAGCAGACTCCCCGCTCAGCAAGGAGCCCGATGTGGGGTTTGATACCAGGACTCTGGGATCATGACCTGAGCCGAAGGCTGTTGCTTAACCAACTGAGCCACCCAGGCGCCCCCAAAATGTCTTCATAACAAACCTTTGATTCGTAGTTGATCAAAGAATGGGTAGTATAGCCCAGCCAAGTTGACATAAAACTAACCATCACACATGCACATCCAGGAACAGGAACCGTCATGGCCTTGTGAGGCCAGGAACAAAGAATGGTTCTGGATCTACTAGTACCCAGGCACTAGTGTGATTCAGCCACTTCCTCCCAATCTCTTCTACTCCCAAAAGGCACATTCTTTTTGTACATTCAGTTCAGATTTTGCAGAGAGAAAACATATTGATTCAAGCCATTTTTTTCATCCTAGGCCATGTTAAGGTCAGAGTGAGGGTCGGTTGTCCTGGAGGCAGGTGATCTCCCCGTGGCCCAAGCACTGTTTGTCCCTGTGCAAAGGTCAGCAAGGGCTCTATCTCAGGGCAGGCCGCTGTGGGCCAAGGAGCTTCAGCTAGGCGAGAATGGGGAGCACAGCAGGCCCCTGACTGCACAGCGCCAGCATGCCTTTCTACTGTTACAGCACCACCGCAGTGGATCCTAATCACACACACTGCTGCACACAACTCACCTCTTCCAGTGAGGAGACCACCAAAGATGTGTGTCCAATAGGCAGTGTGTGCAGCGGCGTGGGGAGGGGGCTTACAAAATTGTTTTTCAGCATCAAGGCCACAGTCCCCTGATGATACTCACTCCTTTCATGTTCCCTCTGCAACCTTTTCTAGGGGCTATTCCTGATCCTTCTGCAAACAAAGGGTAAATGGTGAATGTAACCACCACCAACACATCTAGTAAATATGATGGAAAACAGAACATTCTGAAGCTAGCAGTAACTAAAGTAATAACATCTACTTTTCTTTAAAAAAAAATTGGAGGAGAATATGGTATAATTACCCAACTTTCAGATTTTAGCAGGGAGGGGATAATAAACCTTAATAATTAGAAGGTACCATGCCCTTAATTCTAGAGTTAGTCCCAAGGCTGTACCTAACATTTGTCGCTCCTTTCCTCCCTTCTTCCATATTGCCTTTGCTTTTCACTCAATGTAGTTGAGTCTAACTTTTGTTATCAGGAAGTCTTTTGTCTGCAAATAATAGAAAATCCAACTCATAGTGGCTTAAATAAATAGGAATTTGTTTTTCTCATATAACAAGAGGTAGAAAGAAAATTTCTGGAGTTGGTCTAGCAATAATGTCAGGAATTTAGGGGACTCATCTCCATTCCACTCTCACCCTCTGCCTCCTGATCACAAGATGCCACCGTGGGCATCCTGGCCATGTTCAAGGCAAGAGGACTAAATAGAGACTGACACTGGCTGCATCTTGACTTTTTATCAGCAAAGCCAAAGCTTTTCTAGGAGAGTCCAGCAGGCTGCTCCTTCTGTTTCCTTGGCCAGAACCCCATCACGCCACCACTCCTAGCTATGTTGGAGGCTGTGAAAACAATTATCCAGCAAAAGGAGAGAGAAATGTCATAACGGACTTACACCAAATGTTATTCTTTGACTGGTCATGGCAGATTACCTTCCTCCAAACAAGATGAGTAAGAAGGAGGTGGAAAAATGGCTGTGTAATTGATGCACCTGCCTACATGACAGAGCCACAGTTCCCCACCACCTTTTATAGTCCCCTACACCTTATTTTACCGTCGCAACTTCCCCGGATAATCAACATCAAGCTCCTTTGCCAATGCCCTGGACCCCCAGCATTTATCAAACCACCAGTGGCAGACCTGGTTCCATAGGGTTTTTATCATGATCCTCAGGGAAGGAATCTCTCCAGTGGGTAGTGAAACTTCCAGACCAGCAGAGTTTAGCGGCAGTGGGAAAAAATGCTTCATCAAAGATGAGCATGAGTGGACCCCCACCTCCACCTCGAGACTCTTGGCTTTTTTTTTCCTGGCTTGGAAGAGATAGAAGCATATAAAAGAACTGAAAATTATTCAGCAATTCACAGTTGCTTTTTCTCAATCAGTCGTTACCAAACGAGAGTGATATGAGTGTCTGTGAAATGGTTTTGACTTTCTAAAGGGTTCCTCATGCCTGAAGGAAGACAGAGGCCCACTGGTCCAGTGGGAAGATATCCAGGAGTTAAGAGCTTTTTGGGCTAAGGCTGGTTCTGCAGCTACCTAACCAGCTGTGCATCTTTGGAGAGACCACCTCCCCTGTCAGGACCCTAGCGGCGTGCTCTGTAAGCTCAGCAGGATGGACTATCTAATCACAAAGGTCCCTTCCTACTAATTTATTAGGATTAAGAATCATTTATTAGGATTATTAATTTATTAGGATATTCATTAGAATTATAAATTAGGATCTATTAATTTATCTTGCAATTCTGAAATCTTATGATCCTATTACTTTCAGGGTTGAACTTTCTTGCTGTTCTTAGTCTGCCTTCATTTCGAAAGATAGACATATTCTCATTTCCCCTAAAGGCAATGGGCTTTCTCTCCAGATTAACTACCTAGAATATACTGCAGTGGCATATAAGAAGACTCCCAGTGGTTGGTCATACTGTATTATTCACAACTTCTATTTTCAACAATCAGGGAAAAAAGGAAGGAAGAAAGGCGTTCAGTTCAAAAGTCTTAAATCCCCCCACAGAAAAATAAAGCAAATTGAAACTGTCTGGATATTATTGGGGCCTTTCACCTTCTAGGTTAATTGGTCATGAATCAAAAGTACCACGAGGTTCTAACAGAATTCATTAGTGCCAAAGTTCATTTATTCACATTTGGTGCAAAAATGACGGTATACCATGGTGAAATAAATCTTCATTTAAAAAATAAATGTCAAGGCTGTTTTAAGACTTTTTAAAAATTGTTTGCGTTTTTTACACCTTTCTTTCTGGCCCGTAAGTGATTACATGGTACGCTACAGAGAACCATGGAGCTAGGAATCAGTTATCGAAAATCGTTGCCGGCACTAATTGTGTGGTCCTTACCAAGTCCTTTTATTTCCTTTAGCTTCAAAATAGAAATGATAATAATTAACACTAAAGGCTTCGGTGAGAATAAAATCACACCAGAAGAAATACAGTAATATATGCCAAAGTTTTTATAAGTTATAAAATGATACAGTTGAAATTAAAGACACCTTTGAGCTAATGTGGAAATGATTTAAAAAGAATGTAAAATATATAATTTGTGATTAATAATCTTGTGTGAAGTTCAAAAGATCTTCTCCATCTGAGATTTTTTTAGATCTATCTACCAAAATCCAAACCAGCTGAACTCATAGACACACATACACACACACACACACTCTTTAGTAGCATTTTAGAAATTTGTTTTCATTGATTCAGAAATAAAGAAAAACAAAATATTTTCAATACCCTAATCGTGTTTACTGTTTTACAAGTGTATACATGTCAAACCTTATCAAAGTGTACACTTGAAAATACATACAGTTTATTATATATCAATGACATCTTAATAAAGCTGTAAAAAATACTAATTCTAAAAGGCCGTTTAACATGGAAGATTATATTCTGGTTGACTCACTCTTCTGGCTTCCTTGTCCTGCGTTTTCCTTCATTCCTGGAAATGTTCTGGGAGAAAGTAGTCAGCACACATTCCTAACATTGCGCTCCTTGAAGTTAAAACTTCAAGACTTCCTACCACCTCTGGCAGTCATAAGGCAGATAATGAAGACCAGGACTCTGCAAGAATCTCTGTCCCTGACGGAAGCCCAGCTTGAAGCTCGCAGGTGGGGGTAGAACCAGCCACTGCCACTTCCCAGAATCCCACACACACCCAACTGCCCGGCTGGTCCTTCTCTGGGAATTCAGCACTGAAAGGCAGGCTCATCAGCTCATTCCCCAGGGAAATAAATGGAAGAGGAGAGAGAGAGGAAAAGGAAGAATGGGCAGCCCTGAGGTTTGAGTCCAATGCAAAAGCCAGCAAGGAAAGTATGGTGGCCTTGAGACAACAGACCGCTGCCTCCCAGCATCTTTCCTTCCCCTTTCCCTGATGTTTGGCTGCAGAATACATTCAGGCGAGGCCAGACATAAGAAGAGATTCTACTGAAAGCCATTTCACCCAACACAGAGATTTCTAAACAGATAGACCATTCGAGGTTGTATACAGGAATAGAAGAGATAGGACATTTGCCAGATGACAGGAAGTTTTGACAGAGATGATCTCAAGAGAAGGTTACTCTGCCCGAACCGAGTCCTCCCGCCCAGCAGCAGTTCATGATTCACTCCTTCGCTTTAAGGTTTTGACTTTGATACAAAGTAAATTCTTCTGGGAGTGCACGGTTCAGGTAATATTTTTATTCTCAGCTAGGTTTGATAAAAGTCAGAAAGCCCAAGCAGAGGTTCCCAGGATCACTTGCCCATTGAAATTACCTGATTAGATTTTAAACTACTGATACTAGGCTCTCACCTCCACAGAGTCTGACCTCACTGGTTTGGGCTTGAGCATAGGGATTTTTTTTTAAGTCCTCCAAATGATCTTAACGGGCAGCCAAGGTTGAGAAGCACCTCCCTTGGGTAGGGGACCCACACAGCTGGCTGATAAGCTGATCCCCTAGGAGCCTGGTGAACATACAGACGGGCGGACCCTCCTCAGACCTGTCTGAGATTCTCAGGGGGTTTTCCTACAGCCATCCACTAGCCCTGGTGTTAAGACCTTCAAGGAAGTACCCTCATCCGCTGCCTTGCACTCTCACTTCCCCTAGGGCATAAGGCCTAAAGCAGTGCCTCTCAAATGTGCATCCTGATTACCTGGGGATCCTGTCAAAATGCAGATGCTGAAGAAGGAGTCTAGAAAGACTGCGTTTCTAACTAGCTCTCACCTGATGCCCAAGCTGCCAGTCTGTGGACCACATTTTAAGGAGCAAGAGCCTACAGCCGTGGTTTTCAACCCTGGCTACACCCCCAAAATACTGATGTCTGGGAAAGTCTGATTCAATTGGCCTGGGGGACAGCCTGGGCCCTGGGATTGTTTTTAAAGTGCTCCAGGTGATTCTCCAGTGCAACCAAGTTTGAGAACCACAAATAAGCCAAAACAAAATGCTCTGTGAAAGGGATATCTGCTTTAGGATTTTGCGATGCTTTGTTTTATGATGGAAATAAATACGTTAAAATAAGAGTAGATGTAATTTCTCTGTGGAGAATGGATCTTGAGGAAGAACCTTTTGTTTGCCGAAGAGATGGTAGAAATGCAGACAGAGGCTGGTGGTAAAAAGAGAACTGTTTCTACAGAAAAAAGAGCACGGAGCTCTGAGGGAAAATGATTCCCAGACACCGAGAGGCAGGGGAGAGAAAGAAAAGCTGCTGTGAGGATGGAACTTGGGTAAGACGGAGAAATGAGTATAGAGAAATTTAAGACAGTTTTACTGTGCCTAGGGCCGTGTAAGCTCTTCCTCAGTGTCCAGAAACCTTCAACAAAGACCTAGTCCAAATAATAATCGAACTCCCCTCTGTGGTGGATTTTGTTTGGTTTTTGCCTGGGTCACTATACCTAATGGGGTTCTCATAACGACCCTATTATTAGGTTTAGAGAAGGTAAAAAATGTGCCCCAAGTCTCACAGGCAGAGGCAAAGCTGAAACCTGAGCATGGCTGAGGGAATCACCCCCAAAGCCCAGGCCCTGACACCCCAGGAAGAGACTGAGGCCTTGGACTCAATGTGCATGAGAAGAGACAAGGCCTCAAGGAAGAGAAAATAAGAGACAGGATGGAGGAGCAAGGTTTCTGCTGAAGGCAGGAAGGCTGCCAGCTCAGCACTGGCCTGCCACTCAGACCACACTTGAGTCCTGAGCCCCAGGGACAGAGAGGTGTGGTGTGGGGGAGGAGTCATGAGGTGAAAAGTTAAGAGCTTTTTCTTCAGGCATCTCTCTGCAGACCCCAAGATGGCCTGCCTCAAGAACAAAGTAACAACGAAACACAAAGGTAGGCCAGGGGATCCCCCGCTTTGGCAGGAACTCTGTGGAACACAGCACTCATTCAACGAAACACTGATTTAGCACCTACTGCGTGCCCAGTGTTGAGGCGTGGGTGACCCACAGTTCTAGTGCTAGAATGAAGACACTCCTCCAAAGATGTGCAGCTCGCTGGCTTCTGCCCGGTTCATCAGGGGCAGAGGTCCCTCTCTGCACGTCGTTCTGCCTACCCACACATCTTGAACACTACTCATTTCACCAAGGAAAAATTGTTTCTAACTTTCCTTATGCTCTAAAGGTTTCTGGAAGTCAAAGACAAGAAGAAAGTATCCATAAGATTAAAACAACCACCCAGCGCGTTGGAAGAAGTTTCTTTCATAGCTCCTTCAGGATGCACACAGTGTAATGTAATCCACAAATCAACAAGAGTTCCAAGGGTTATTTCTTCAGTGGCTCCTCAATATAAGGTTACATATCACGCCAAAGAGCAATTCAGCAAAACAATTCCACAGAGGCCTACTCAGCGAGGGCCTGCCCAGAGGGGCAGCCTCATTCAGGACAGTGTTAACGGAATAATTCTTAAATTGGGGGGTGGGGTGGGGTGTTGAGATTCCCTTCAAGAACCTGAAGAAAAAGCCACTGAATATCTCCCCGGGAGAAAACAGACATTTTGCACAAACAAAAATCCACTGCCTAGGATTCCAGTTCCTAGACCCCCAGAGCTCCAGTAACAGACCTGTTAGCGTCTGTGAGACCTGAATCCTGAACTGAGGATGCCTAGCTCGGAGGACCGAGTGGATAACACGTCCTTCAGCGCGCCCTTCATAAATGTCTTCTTTCCATGGGGCTCTAGAGAAAAACAAGGCAGTCATGAGGTTGAGGTTATGTCCTCGACAAGAGGCTGAAGCAACTGCCGCTCTTCAGGGACATCATCAGCACAGGGGACTCATCATGACTTCTCCGGCTCATCTCACTCCTGCAGTCGAAATCCCCCTCCTCAGTTTACCTCACGTCAGCTGCTTTTGAAGAGGCATTCTCTTAAATCACCCACCCTAAGATACAAATGACTGAGAGCCCCAACCCCACCTGGGGATCTTCCCATTTCAAAAAGTGGCTGGGTTTATCCAAATGGTGACATTTCAGAACACGTGACACAGGAAAGCAATGCCAGACCGACAAAAGAAGGAAAATAAATAATGAGCACCTGTTAGCCGGCAGGCACCGCACGCGTTCATTTGATTTCCCTAACGTCGTTGTCCACTCTTTACCGAGAAGGAAGCCGGTGCCCCAAAGACAAAATAACTTAATGCCCTAGAGCAGGGTTCCCAATCTGTGTGCACATTGCAATCACCTGGGGACCTTCAAAGACACTGGCTCCCATCCCAGAGGTTGTAGCCTTGGCTTTGGCATTTTTAAAAGATGCTCTGAGGATTCTACTCAGTGGACCTTTTGGGAACCACTGTCAGAGAGTAGAAAGTGGAGATGTGAATTGCCCCAGTTCTTTCTTACTTCAGGGCGGATATTTTGTGGGACATCCATGCGGTCATCCAAGCTGTATAAATCTTGCACTAGTTTAATATCAGTTGGTATGTAGCTGCCGATTCAAGCCCCTGTCCTCCAACATCACCCCCATCCCTTGCCCTGACTCTCGGGGTCCCCTCATGCCCGGAGCTGGAGGGCTGTGCCAAAACCATGGTCAAGGATCTTGAGGATCATCCCTGGCAGTTTCCGTGCTCACTTGCCTTCTTACACCACCTTAGTACATGTGAGCAAAGTCAGAAAGAAAATTCAGGGTAGTTTTCTGGGCATCAGCTCCACAAAGCTGAAAACCCCTGCCCCACACCTGTTCACCATATTGACCCTAGCTGGAAATACCGACAGCAAATTGGAACCTTTGCTCAGTTTTTGCAAGAGACAGCTCAGGAGTTTGAAGTCAAAATATGTTTTGTTCTCGAATGTACCAAATCCATTGTCAGGGTGTCTCCTTGAGTTGTCCAGAAAATAAGAGATACTATGAAAGAAAAAAGGCTCAGGAAATGATCTCAGACTTCCCAGCCGACTACACTTTCCTGTAATACAAACAGCAGGTCAGGCAAGTCTGAGGTTTGAACAAGAAATTCCTGTTCCCATTGGGGCAAAGAGCAGGGGAATACAGCTTTCCATCATTAACCAGAGTAAACCACATGAAATGGGACAATCAGACAACATGCAAAAACAAGCTGGAAGCCTCCGGCCTCTATACATCTGGTCAGAGACAGTAAATACAGAAAATGAAAGCAATACATTTCACTATTAGGTTCCATCTCTTTCATAATTAACTGCAGAAGAATATAAGCAGTGATAAAGATCTTTCTGTTACTTAAGGCACCTCGTCTCTCAGGGCATCCCCCGAATGAGTGCCTGTAGAAAGTGTGCCCTTCTTTATATGTTTAACAAACATCAGCAGAGTGGCTACTATTTGCCAGGACCTCTGCTAGGAGACAGGATGGAATGTAAGCCTGAGAAAGACACGATGTTGGCTCTCAGGAACCCACAATCCAGGAAAAAGACACACAAACTATTATAATGCACCCTGAGAAAAACTGGAACCAGCGGTCGTGCAAGGTGCTTGGGAGCTCAGAGCAATGGGTAATTCGTTTGGCTGCCGGGTTAGGAAACTCATGGAGAAGCCTTATCTGCCATGATACTGTAGATGGATGGGTCCAGTTGATTCCTGCCATTTATTCCAACCCTATCTTCAGATTCTATAAAAGAAGAGAGAGATACACCCTGGACATGGTCCTGGATCATGCATGAATATTTTTTAAAGCCTCAGAACAAAGGTTGGAGACTTCTTATGCATCATTAAGGCCCCCAAAGAGTACCTGTGAATATCTGCTGGGTCCTGAAAAATGTCAGACTAAGTAAGGTATGACCTGGAGATTATGTCAGGACATATAAGAATCACCCTTCAGCCAGAAAATGGTAGATCCTTTTACTATGAATCATGCATTTCCCAGAAGCCTCTGATTCCCTGAAATTTTCCTTGAGGTTCTGAGAGGCACTAATGAGCTCTTTCAAATGGCACCATTTTTGATCATGTCTGCCTCAGCATTCTAGTAAGGAAAACCGGCCTTAGCCTTTCACATTGAAGATTTGGTTGGGTTTCATTTCGTCACTTCCTCTCCTGCTGCTTCTTTCTATGGGCTGGCTTGGAGTGGTGATTTCAAATAAAATTTAAAAAGAAACTCCTGACATGCCTAAACAAACCTGACAACCATTTGGAAATATAAGTAGAGTCACTGAACACTCTTCCTTCAAGAAAAGCCTTCTTTCAGGGCGCCTGGGTGGCTCAGTTGGTTAAGCGACTGCCTTCGGCTCAGGTCATGATCCTGGAGTCCCTGGATCCAGTCCCACATCGGGCTCCCTGCTCGGCAGGGAGTCTGTTTCTCCCTCTGACCCTCCCCCCTCTCATGTGCTCTCTCTCATTCTCTCTCTCTCAAATAAATAAATAAAATCTTTAAAAAAAAAAAAAAAAAAGAAAAGAAAAGCCTTCTTTCAAAGCCCACTGCCTGGGAGGTGAAGTCATGTCAGGCGGGCAGAGAGAATCATTCCAAAAGTAAATCTAAGAGCAAAAGATTTGAGCAAAATGAGCAAAAATGACCCCTCTCATTCCCATGCAACAGTCACTGCAGCTAGGGGCTTTTCTCATAAACTCAGTTGGTGTGTTCATTCTATTTACTGAGTATCTATACAGCCCAGGAGCTGGAAGAGAGGAATCAGAATTCTAAGACGAAGGACAGACAAGTCTCTCAAAGGATTATATACTTTATTTACAGACATGGACAGTGATTTTATTTTTTAAAAATCTTGAATAAATAGGGAACACAGTGCTAAGTGTGGAAGGGGCCAGTCTCAGTCTATAGACTGGAATCTACCAACGTTTTTTTCATTATCTTATGGCCTTTTGTTCTTGCAACATTTATATAGTTAAGATCATCTTGAATATACAATTTGAGGGTTTTTTTTTTTTTAAGTTTACCTGAAAAAACATGTCCCCTACCATGAAAACATCCTAGTCAATATCATCTTTAAGTAAGTGCCCAGTATTCCATTGTGTGGGTGTAGCATAAAATTCATACAATTCCACAGTACTAGGCGTTTAGGTTGCTTTGGCAATAATAAATAACATAGTGATTAGCATCTACGCCCATACGTCTTTGTCGGCATTTCTGATTATTTCTGAAGAAGATTCTCAGAAAAGGAATTACTGAGTAGAGAGTATGAATATTTTAAGGCTTTTTTCAAGCCCATTGCCAAATTGCTTTCCTGAACATCGGGAGCCATGCTTTTCTCCCCACACCCTCACCAGCCTTGAGTAGTGCCATAGTCTTAATCTTGCATGATGCAGCAGGGGGCAAATTGTATTTTATTGTTGTGATTTGCATTTCTGTGATTACTGGTAAAGCTGAATGTTTTCCCATATATTTGTAAGCTGCTTTTATTGCCTTATCTGTGAACTGTCTGTTCACACTACCTACCTACTTTCCTATATTAATGTTTCACTGTTCTTCTTATCAAAGTAGAAACTCTTTAGAGACTGAGGCTATTAACTCCTTCTCCATCACATTTGTGATAAAAAGGTACTTTTAGTTGGCTTTTAATTTGTTATGGTTTTTTGTTTTGGTTTGGTTTTGGTTTGTTTTGGTTTTTTAGAGAGAGAGCGAAGGCGAGCAGAGGGGGAAGGGGCGGCGGGAGAAGAAGAGAGAGAATCTTAAGCCAGCTCCATGTCCAGTGCACAGCCGGACATGAAGCTTGATCTCACAATGTGACCTGAGCCGAAATCAAGAGTCGCACGCTTAACAGACTCATCCACCCAGGCGCCTCTGTTGTGTGTGTGTGTGTGTGTTTAACTTGCATTTACCATACATCCTAGCCTGATTCATTTCTTTCCCATTCTTCACCGATGCTCCTCTGCCTAGTAACTCAGGGTGGTGTATTCTAGAGGGGCCACTCTGTGAGGGATAGCCCAGACTCTGGAGAGAGATGATAAGGCCAGGAAATAGGGGTTGGCAGAACAGGGCTCTATTGGGGAGCAGGGAGGACATATAGCTAAACGTGTGAGGAGGAAACAAACAGGCAAGATGAAGCAAAGGGAAAATGAGGGTGGGAACATCAACAGAGCCAGGAATGAAGCCTATTCAGAAATGCATGCCAAGAAGTTCTACCCTCTGGTTAGAGGTTGGCTCTCAACCTTTTAGCACCCAAGAGTGAAAAGGTGTGAAAGGGCTTTGGTAAGTCAGAGAAAGACCGTGGGAGAGAGTTGAGAGGTAGGTATGGAAGGAACCAGAGAATAGAGAGAACGAGAGGCAGAGTGCCCACACTAGATGTTTACTAAAGCCCAACCACCTTCAGACGAGTGTGCTCTGGTATTACAGACTCAGTGCATGGCAAACAGAAACTTCACCAGCTCTAGATGGTGACGTATTGGGTTGGCTGCAGAGAAATGCTAAGACTGATAACATCTGACATTTATACAGAGTATGGAAAACATATTGCACGGTGAAACATACACCTCTGCAAATGGCGTGAAGCTCTCTAGGCACCAAGGTGCCAAGACTACTAGGGTGGGAAGCATGAAGATCACCGTGGCCTACGTGTGTGAGTGCAAGATGGACTGAGAGCTGTCGGATCAAACACAGATTGCACCACAGGACGAAGCTTCTTCTCTCCATACAGAAAAGCATTGCTTGGATCTTCAGGTTCAAGTAATGGCATGCTAAGTAATTTAGACCACCTCCTATCAAAGATAACGTAATGGAGGACAGTAAAATCATCTATGTAACAAATCCAGTGGAATCTACAAATGGTTGCAGGATACAAGATCAATATACAAAAGTCCATTTTGTCTCTATAGACCAGCCACAGTCAGGAATTGCAATGATCAGACAAGATAGACTTTAAGTGAAAAAGTGCCACAGGAGACAAAGAAGGATATTCGATAATGATAAAAGGGTCAATCCACCGGTAAGATAGAACAATTATAAGTACATATGCACCCAAATCAGATCATCTAAATACATAAAACAAACACTGACAGGAGTGAAGGCAGAACTAGAAAACAATAATAGTAGGATGCTTTAGTACTCCACTTTCAATAATGGAGAAATCAACCAGATTCTTCTTTTCAACAAAGATACAGTGGACTTAAGGAACAACATAGACCAAATGGACCAAACAGAAATATACAGAAATTTCAACCCAGCCGTAACAGAATAAACATTTTTTTCAAGCACACATGGAACATTCTCCAGAAGAGGTCACATGTTAGGTCACAAAACAAGTCTTTTTTTTTTTTTTTTTAAAGATTTTATTTATTTATTTGAGAGAGAGAGAATGAGAGACAGAAAACACGAGAGGGAAGAGGGTCAGAGGGAGAAGCAGACCCCCTGCTGAGCAGGGAGCCCGATGCGGGACTCGATCCCGGGACTCCAGGATCATGACCTGAGCCGAAGGCAGTCGCTTAACCAACTGAGCCACCCAGGCGCCCTCATAAAACAAGTCTTAACAAATTTAAGAAGACTGAAATCATACAAAGTATCTTTTCTGACCACAATGGAAATTGTAATTAAAGACCTGCACCATTTATAACAGCATCAAAAAACGAAATAGAGATAAATCTGAAAAAATGATGCAAAAGACCCATACACTGAAAGCTATAAAATATTGCTAAGATAAACTAAAGACCTAAACAAATAGAGAAATATATCTGGTTCATAGATTGGAAAGTTCAATATTGTTAAGAAGCCAATTGTCCTCAAATCGATCTACCAATTCAAAGGTATCCTAGTAAAAATCCTAGATGGTAATTTTAAAGAAATTAACAAGCTGGCTCTAAAGGACTGAGAATAACCAAAACATATCTGAAACAGAACAAAGTTGAATGGCTAACGTTATCTGGTTTCAAAAATTATTACAAAGCCATAGCAATCAAAACAATTTGGTATTTACATAGAGACAGACAGATCGATCACTGAAACAGAGTAAGATTCAGAGATACACCCACACATAGATGGACAACTGATTTTTGACAAAGCCTCAAAGGCAATGCAGTGGAGAAAAACAGCCTTTTCAACAAGTCACAATGAGATACCGCTTCGCACCTATTCAGATGGCTACAATCAAAAAAAAAAAAAAAAAAAAAACCAGAAAATAATAAGTGTCGGTGAGGACGTGGAGAAAATGGAACCTTTGTGCGTTGTTGGTGGCAACATAACATGGTGCAGTCGCCGTGTAAAACAGTATGACATTTCCTCAAAAAATTAAAAATAGAACTACCATATGATTCAGTAATTCCACTTGTGGGTCTATACCCAAAAGAGTTGAAAGCAGGATCTCAAGGAGTTATTTGTACACCTGTGTTCACAGCAACATTACTCACAAGAGCCAAGAGGTGGAAGTAACCCACGTGTCCACGGACAGATGAATGGATAAACCAAATGTGGCATATACATAGAATATTATCCGGCCTTAAAAAGGAAGGAAATCCTGACACACGCAACAACATGGGTGACTCTTGAGGACATTACAGTAAGTGAAATAGGCCGGTCACAAAGAGAAAATATTATAGAATTCCATTTATATGAGGTACCCAGAGTAGTCAACAGTGGGTTGGGGAAGAGGATGAGATTCCATGGCAGACCTCTGAGTTTGAGATGCCTGCAAGGCTCAAGTGTGGAAGTTTGATTAGCAGTTGAAAATAGAGATCCAGGGCGCCTGGGTGGCTCAGTCATTAAGAGTCTGCCTTCGGCTCAGGTCATCATCTCAGGGTCCTGGGATTGAGCCCCGCATTGGGCTCCCTGCTCCGCAGGAAGCCTGCTTCTCCCTCTCCCACTCCCCCTGCTTGTGTTCCCTCTCTTGCTGTGTGTCTCTCTCTCTGTCAAATAAATAAATAAAATCTTAAAAAAAAAAAAAAAGAAAATAGAGATCCAGAGCTAGGAAGAATCTTTTAGGCTAGAGTTGCACCAAAGTATAGATTTTTAAAATAATGGGCAGTTTTCTCTGAAAAACTGGGGTGGCGGGGTGGGGTGGGGAGAGGTAATTGTTTTGAGAAGAGAACTGAGCCGAGGGATCCCTGGTAGGTTGAAGTCAAGAAGAGACAAGGTTGGCACTTGTCCCAGTTCATAAATGAGGAAGAGCAGGTTCTGACAGAGTAGGCAACTTGCCCCAAATCACTCAAGTCAGTAAGGCGCACAGCCGGGGTTTGGACCTATGATCCACCCTTAGCCGCTCTCCTCCTCCCGCTAAACAACAAAACAAAGAAACCACCTAAGCAGGAGAGGCCGCCTTGCCAAGTAGCTGCCTCCTGGTGCAAGTCCCCCTCGCCAGCTGAGACCCAGTTTCCTCACCTGCAAACTGGGGGAAATGGGACTTCTCTTTCCTGGGGCACCGGGCTGTGGCGGGGACCAGGGGAATCCCAGATACAGACAATTGTTTGCTGGGGCTCCAGTCTCTGTGCACCAGTCTCTGAACAAGGGAAGACCCTCCACGCAGTTGGCCTGCGATAATCTTCAAGGCAGAGGTCATAATCTTCCCACGAACCTGGACCAACAGCCAAGTTAATCAGTTCAACCTCAGACCCACTTCCTCATGTTTACCTTTCTCTGGGAACCATCAGACCCAGCCCGGTTCCCAGTCCGCCCAGTTCCCTGTTCTCTGCCAAGCCGGGGCCATTCCAAAGCCAGCCCCCCTCTCTGCAGGCTGGCCCTGACCGAAAGCCCAGGGCAGGATATTGAACCCATATCCTGTTCCAACCCTTTGGGACTAGAAACTGCCTTGTTTTTGGCAGTCCCCACCTCAGTGCCAGGACTAGAATCTGGGGAGTCAGGAGGCGGCAAGCTGCTGGTGCTGCCCAGCTAGGACTTCTGAGAATCACCCGAGCCTGAGAACTGTGAGTCACTGGCCCCTGCCCACTGCCCGCCTTGTGGCCTCAGGCTCACGGCCTGCTTGGACCACACCCTCGCCTTAGAATCACAAACCTACGGGCTGCTGTGTGCTGCTTACCAGGCTACGCATCCTTCCAGCAGCCTCAGTGGGGCCCCCACCCTTCACCCAGCACCCCCATCCACAGTGCCTGCCCCCTCCATAGCCTTTTTTTCCTGCACCCTTCACCCCCAAATGTACATGTCTCCCAAGATTTCACCCGAGATAAATTTTCTTCTCTGGATTGACTGTCCTTTGACAATCTTATCTACTCCTAGGGTTTCAACTAGCACCCCCAAAGTGGCAGAGGCCTAAGGATATAAAGGTCATTTTCAAATTAGACTGACCAGGGCCCAAGGCTGGTCAAGGAAGGAGGAAGAAGAAAAAGGGTGAGAGTCAAGAGGGAAGCTGAGTCCCCAGAAGGATGGCCCCTCACCACAGACGTGGAGGGAGAAACCCAGGCCCCAGTGGGCTCTGAATCCTCCAGGCCTGGCATAGAGCCAGGCACAGATGGGTGCAGAGTCTCTGCTGGATGGATGAATGAATGAACAAGTTGGTTCTTCCCTCTCCGGATCCGAGTGTGTTTTCCGGAGCCACCCTCCTTCCTGATACACGAAGCCGGGAGAGGAAGTGACTAGGCAGCCAAGTCCAGAGAGGAAACATGAGTCCCTGTGAGATCTGTCCAGGAACAGGAGACTAAGAGAGGACAGAACAGGCACCCAGATTCCGAAGCAGCACCCCAGCTCCTGCTGTCTCCCTACAAAAGCTTGGGTACCACTGGCTCAGCCAAGCCCTTGACTATTTTCATCTTGTTTAATCCTCCCAAAGACCTTTGGAGGTAGGTACTATTATTTTCTCCACTTTACAGATGAGAATATAGAGGCAGGAGGTCAGGAAACCTGACCAGGATCCCACAGTTTATCAAAGTAACCAAGCTGGATCTTTTTCTTTTTTCCTTTTTCCTGCAGTGGTGCTGTTTCATCTTTAAAATGCCAGCAATTTGCCCACATGCTCAGCTCTGCTACAATGTGTTATTTTCAGATCTAGCAATGAACTACAGAATGGTAGAAGTGGAAGAGCCTTTGAGATGAATTAGTCCGGGCCAGAGTTGGGGAGACAGGGGGAGGGAGCCTGAGCATACAGGCTGCAAATCCTCCCCTCCCTCTTCTTCCTTCTGCTCCTAAAATAAAACTGAACAAAAGACTGGAAAGTTACTGGATCAGAGAATTCAGCATCTCCCTCCTAACTCCCTGGGATTTTATTATTCAAGATAGCAAGCAGGACCTACATCCTGGAGCAAGAAGAAGCTAAGATCTCCCTGCCGGTGGGTGTGATTTTGAAAGTGCGAAAAGACAGGAGCTTCTGGGCCCCTCCCTCCAGCAGAGACCTGTCCTCCTCGAGCCCTGTCTGGGATGCTGGGAGGCTGCAAAGGGCAAATGCAGGGCCTGAGGCCTTCTCACAGTCGGCTCCCCAGGAAGACAACCCTGTCCTTCAGCAAGCCCTCACCTCCCATCTGCGTCCCTAATTGGCATCTTCTGGTGACTTCATTTTTCACTCTTGGCTAAAATGGGCCTCTTCTATCCCGGGTGTTGACAAGCTCAAGAAGTTGTGTGGGGCCCACTGCCAGGCACTCATGGTGACAAAGCATGACTCACCGCTCCCAGGTCAGTGGGGGGGGTGTGGTGGTGTAGGAGGCAGGGGAAGCAGCTGACAAGGCTCACCACTGCATCACTGGGCCTTCTGCCCTCTTGTGAGGCAGCTCCACTCTCGGATGGGAAATAGACACCCCAGAACCCTCTGACGGAGGCAGGACAGGCAGCCCACAGGTCTGTCACATCTCAAGGCTGCTTCTCTGTTTTGTCTCCCACCCCCAGTGCCAAATGCTAAACTGTCTTTCAGAGAGAGCTCTAAAAGGGAAATATAAGCCAGCCCTCCTTGAATCCCCTCAATCATAGAACGTTAGCAGTGGGGAGTGGGGAGCCAAAGAAAGCCTTAGAGATCATTAAACTCAATCTTTTTATTTTGTGAGAAAGAATTTGAGGTCCAGAGAGGTCAAGCCATTTGACCAAGGCCCCAAAGTGAGTTAGAGGTGGAGCTGGGACTAGAACTTAGGTGTTTGTTCCAGACTTGTGCTCTCTTGCCAACCAAGATATGATGAGAATTTCACTAGCGCTCCTGAGAGAGAGGAGGCCGACTCTCCCCCAGAAAAAGGGGCAAGAAGCACTAATGCCTAAGGTGAGATGAGTTGGCTGGACTTCGGCTTTGCCCTTTGTTCTTCTCAGATGGGGCTCTGTGCTTTCCTGGCTTATGGGGAGCCCCAGAGCCCAGGGGGCTCCAGGATGAGCATTCCCTCTCCCAGGAACGATACTTCACTCACAGGAACGTGCCAATGGCAGATGACCCGCAGACTCTTTCTTGGCTTAGCCAAGAGCAAGTTGCCCTTAGAAGAGCCTGTTACATCTGGCTGCTAAGTGACCTTATTTCTCTTTTTTCTCTTTCCTGACCTTCTGGGTAAACAGTGTGTTAGCTCAGGGGAGACTTAAATTCATGAACCCAGTAAATGAAAAGGGGCCACAAAGTTCCTCTGGTCTGTACGTGCTCCACGGGACCCCCTCCACGACACCCCAGACGGACACTACCTTCAGCTTGAACACTTCCCAGGATGAGCCACTGTTTCTCCCTCACTCCCGGCCCCTCTGCTGCTGGACAGACCGAAGAGATAGAGACAGCTATCTAGTCCTGACTGGAGTCAGCCACCCTGTGATGCCCCCTGCGCTGAAACAGAGCGAGTGACTACCCTTCTCTGGACTATGGCCTGTGTCTTCGCTCATGACTTATAGGGACAAGCCCAGACAGACATAACCGTTCTTGATCCTACAAAGACTGAGTGTCTGTTTGGGGGTCTAGTCCAATAGGGCTCTTGCTCAATTTTCTTGTCCCATCTGATTTCCATGAATTTAAAAGAAGAAAGAAAGAAAGAAAGAAAGAAAGAAAGAAAGAAAGAAAGAAAGAAAAAAGAAAGCTTGCCCACCACCCCTAGAGAAAGAGTAAGAAAAAAAGATAAGTGCCAGACCTGTTCATTTGCTTCTTGCTAGAGATTCTGGTGAAAGTTCTGACTGAGGAGGCAGTTGGTCCCACCCAAGGCGAGGTGCAGGGCATCTGTGCTCGACAATTAACCTCTTTTTTCCCCTTCCCCTTGCGGTTGAAGACGACCAGCATATTCATGAAAAGTAGTATTGTTGTTCTAAATTCCTTATTTGACATTTCATTCATTTTGGAAGCCACATGCGAGTTTCATCCAGTCAAAAAAAAATCAATTACTATATGCCAGGCAGGGTTCCAGGGGATATACTGTGAGTGAAACAAAGCTGCTGACCCCGTGAAGCTTCCTATTCCAGAAGACAAGGCAGAAAGAAAGTAATAGTTAGACATTATAACATAATAAGCATTATAACAGGAGCTGCCGGGCACTACAAAGGAAGACAAAGCAACATGAGGGGTGAGAGGTGATGCAGCTGTCATTTGGGGTGAGGAGGGCGAGGGCAGGCCTGGGAGGGGACGTTGGAGCAGATGCTAGAGTAGAGTAAGGGACCCCTCCCAGGGGATATCTGGGGCAAGTGTTCTAAGATGAAAGAACTGTAAGAACCACAAGAAACCCCTGATCAATGTGCACCTGGGATCTACTAGAATGCGTTTCAACTAACGTTTCATAGATGAAAATAATGGCCAAGGCACATTTTGCCAACAGCTGAAAAATTCAACGTGACATTACCTGCACTTAGAGGCCATTAGCATTCATAACCCGATTTCCGGGAGGGGGGGACCATCCGTATATGAATGAGGTGATCAAACACTCTTCTCTCTGTGGAAAGCTCCCTCATATACCATCTTTTTAAATAATCACCACAAGCCCACAAGGTAGATCTTACAGTTCACAACAGTGTGAAAACTAACGGGAAAACTGAGGCTGTGAGTAGTGACTCTGGTCCTGACCTAGGCCACCGGTACGCAGAAGTGCCCCATTTCTAAAGGAAGTTGTCCTGTTTCACTGGAACATGTAATATAGAGAAAAGTCCAAGAACATCGGGGCTTGTAAATTTAACTTCAAATCAGCACCATAACTGATATCGGAGACCAGTATCACTGTGGTAATGTGACACGCACCTCTCAGCTCTCCTTCCAGAGGACCTGCCAGGGGGAGCAGATTCCTGACTGCCCCAGTGAGTGCCCTGTGGACGTGGGGGGGTCAAGGCCACCCCTCCTCCGGGCTGCTCCCAGGCAACCTTTGAGCTCTGGGACTGCTGCCCGCCTGCCTGAGACCCTGTCAGAAACATACCGCAGACTGAGAATCTACCTCATTCTTCCTTTCCTCTTCCCTCTCACGCTGCCAGACCGGCATTAACGGGCTGAAGGCCCTCCCTGCCATCTCCCGAGAACCCCCTTTCCTCCCTCACAGACATTTCTCCCAGCAAACCTACTGCGTGTCCAAGCTCATCACTTGGCATCTGTGTCCCAGAGGATCCACACTGACATTTCTAATCTCAATAGCTCTGTTTTACTTCTTCACAGAAGGACGACATTATGAGTTCATTTCTATCTTTGTCTTTCCTGGACGTGAAAAAACAGAAGAGAAAAGAAAAAAAGTATTTTGTCGGTTACCAGTGTCAGACTTTGGGCCTCATTAGTGGTCCATTTTAACAAAAATGTAAAGGGAAGTTCTGGAATGTTACTAGTGTTACCTGGGGTGAGGTTTTGGCCTGAGTTCTGCCAACAGCCTTTTATCTTAGCAGCTTCTGATCTGCTTTCACAGGTCCTGTCGAAGATGAGCGCCTCATGCTTTGTGTCCCGGCTGTGAACTCCAGCTTAGAGCTAATCAGAGCTGACGACGCCTATTGCAGAGTATCGAGGTGGCTACAGGAGGTCGCCGGGGGAGCTCTGAACCAGCACTGTCCAAGAGAAATAGAATGGGAGCCACCTACGTAATTTCAAATTTTCGAGGAGCCACATTTGAAAAGGAAAAAGAAACAAGTAAAATGAATTTTAATGATATGTTTTGTTTAACCCAAAGGCATCTAAATTATTATCATAACACGTAATCCTATTTAAACATTGTTGATGAGATAATTTACATTTTTGTCACATTATTTTTTTTTTTAAGTCGGCTCCACACCTAGGAGCCCAACACAGGGCTTGAACTCACGACCCCGAGATCAAGACCTGAGCTGAGATCAAGAGTCGGAGGCTTAACTGACAGAGTCGCCCAGGTGCCCCTCACACTAAGTCTTTAGATGAGGCACGTCGCAAGTGCTCACTAAACATATATGGCTGGCGGCTCCCGTGCTGGACAGTGCAGATCTAGGCACTTCCGAGTCTGAGGAATAATATTTGAATACGGAGCAGCTGATCAGCTGTTTCTCTTAGTGTTCCTCTAAACCAGTTATGGGTCCCCACCCCACTGAGGAATTTCAAAATCATCACCCAAGGGGATTTTTATTCAGAACTTTTGTTTGTTTGCTAAGAAATAGAAAGTATTCGTTTTGAAATAAAATATAAAATAAGAGGGGTTGCGTTCTTAGGTATTTGTAAGATACCAGCTTCCACAATCATTTTAGATGAATCTTTGTAGCTGGAGCATCCAGGGTACAAACATAAGAAAGAGGCTATTTCCTTCTCCCAAACATGTCTGAGTCTAGCAGCCTTCACAGTTCCCATTACGGCACTGATTTCTTTGGCCCCATCCCCGGAGTAGTCCTCTCCTGCCAGCCCCCCAGCAACGTACACCCCCAGTGGAGAACATCAATCATGTCCTTTACTACTACAAGAAAACACGATACCCCAATTTTTAAAAACCGGAATCATACATTTAAAAGCTATGCCACACGAGGCAAGTATTCACCTAGGCACTCACTCATTTTTCAACTTTATATTTTTCTCTCCATTTTACAGTTTCAGAAAGCTAAGTAACTTGCCCAATGCCACATCGCTAATCATTCTACAACCCTTTAAAAGTTGGCATTGGGAGTTGACGGCATTGTAAATTGGTTCAATCTTTTCTGAGATTAACTTGGCAATGTTTAGCAAGTTATAAAATGGTCCGTGCCCTTTTATACAATGATATTGGGATTAGTTCTAAGGTAATAAATAAAATATGTATGGACACACTCACACATTAGCTTGTGCAAAGATATTTATGACATAAAACCTATGATAGCTGAAAAAATTTTAAATACCCCAAATTTTTCATTCATTTAGCAAACATTTATTGAATACCTTCCATGTGTCAAGCACAGGTCTAACACCAAGGATTCAGCAGTGGAGAAAAAAAACAAAAGGACAACAATGAATCCCTGTTTTCATGGAGAAGTTTCATAAACAAAGATCCTAGGGGTAAAAATAAGAATGGATAATAAGGGCCACATACATAATTTTTAAGTTGTCTAGTAGCCACATTAAAAAGGGACAAAGAAACAAGAGAAATTATTCTTAATAATATATTTTATTTAACTCAATATATCCAAAATATTATTCTAACATGTAATCAACACAAGAAACTAATTAAGATATTTTGTGTTCTTTTCTCATACTGTCTTCAAAATCCAGTGTGCATTTTACTCCTATAGCACATCTCAATTTCAACAGCAAAGTTTCTTCAGAAATATTAGATTTGTATTTAGGTGTCATAAAATTCACCATTAAAAAATTAGATTCAGGGGCGCCTGGGTGGCTCAGTCGGTTAAGCGGCTGCCTTCGGCTCGGGTCATGATCCCTGGGTCCTGGGATCGAGCCCCACGTCCGGCTCCCTGCTCAGTGGAGAGCCTGCTTCTCCCTCTCTCTCTGCCTGCCGCTCTGCCTGCTTGTGCTTTCTCTCTCTGTGTCAAATAAATAAATAAAATCTTCAAAAAAAAAATTAGATTCATCCAACCAAACATACTTAAAGATATCCCAATAATTCAGTTGAATATCCAAAATAATTCTTTTAATATTTGCATACACATTGACCAAACAGTTCATTTTTTAGAATTGATTTGACTTCCAGCAAAAGCATTATCAGTTTCAAAACAATTTCTGTCCAAGTAAAGTAAACTCACTCACTCTTGGGTTAGCTCAGTCTTACTAACACAAATTCAAAAGGATATTACATAAAATGAAAAGCAACTCTACATTTATCAAAACCAACGAAGGGTCCTTCAAGTTTTTCTTATAATATTTTCAGCCAATTTGTATAACACTGTCGATTACAACTGAAATTTTCTGCAATTGATTCATATTAGGAAAAAACGTATAAAATTGTTATCATTGATTTGGATTATGAAAAGTTTCGATTTCAACATAAGTTCTTGTGCCTATCTTGTTAGGTCATGAGCTTTTACTTTACTTGGAACTTCAAATTTACCTTGTCCACATGCAGTGTAATATCAGTGAGAAAACGTAAATCACACTGCCATTTTGTCTTTAATTATTGGCCACTTGGCAACTATTCCTTTTGTTCCAAGAAAAAAATTGGACTTGCTAGCATAGTAAATCTTTGTAAAATGTTTCCACAATTCAGATAATGAGTATTGGCAAACAGCATTAAATACATTAAATCCATTGTCTTCTATTTTTTTCAAAAGTTCCGTAAACTTGGGATGATTCATAGTATTTCCACATGTATACTGAACCATCTTAACAATTTCATCCACGACACCTTTCTGAGTGTCTCCTCTAGAAAACTGCATTCAAGTATTGTCAGTATGTGTGACACACAGCGGGATGAAGCAATAAGAAAAACATCCATGTCTTATTTCAAAATTCCAACAAACCTGGATATTTAAAGTGATAATAGCTGGATCACAGTACATCATGATAGAAAGGAATTTCTTCACATCTACCTGAAGTTCTTGGATAAATATAAAATATTCAAAAATATTCATACCTTGAACTCAAATTTTTAGACCACACATTGATATTTCTTTGTAAATGTGCGAGTCCTTTGAGAAAAAAAAAAAAAATCTAAATGTTACTGTTCTAGTCATAGTACTAGCTTCTGCATCTCCATGTGGTTCTTTGTCTTAAATTTAAATGTTTGTCCATACTTATTTTTTAACTAGAAAAATAATTATACTACAATTAAAATAAATGCAGGGGCACCTGGGTGGCTCTTGATTTCAGCTCAGGTCATGATCTCAGGGCTGTGGGATCAAGCCCCAGGTTGCGGGTGGGTCCCTGCTCAGCGGGAAGTCTGCTTGAAATTCTCTCTCTCTCCCTCCCCCCTCCCCTCCCCTGCTCTCTCTCTCACAAATAAATAAATCTTTAAAAAATAATAAAAGCAATAACATTAAAATTTTAATAAATGTTATTACTAATTATAATTTACATAGGTATCACTATAACTCATGTTGCCCGCAGGAAATACTCAAATAAACACAATAAAGTTATACCAGATACAAAGAAAAGCATCACTCAAACTGATTCAGTCACCTGACACCAACTAGATGGGTGAGGTATGTATGGGTAGACTACAGTAAGTTCTTACACAATGGAATGAAATGTCCTGCTATAACAGCAAATGTGATGTGTAACAGAAATATATTTTATATTGCTGAAACTTCTAAATTAAATTAGACGAATTTAAATTCGAATAATAATTCCATTCCTCAGTCACTCCATGCACATTTCAAGGGCCGGGTAGCAACCGGTGACTGGTATTGGACAGCGAAGCCCTAGCGGAAGATGGGGAGAGGGTCCAGATCACCAGACTTCAGAGCCACCTCGTGTTGCCTTGAGGGTCCCTGAGTCTGGAAGGGGTGGAAAGAAAGCACTGAGGGGTGGGGCTTCCGGCTGCTCCCCTTCAACCCACGTGGCTCCAATACATCTGCTTTCCTTATTGAATCGTCACATTAAGATTTGGTTGGAAAAAGGTGTCCCAGTGTTTTTGTTTAAGGCTTTGAAACCATTGGTCCTCTTCTTCCTTGCTTCTCAAAGTGGTGAATCTAGCAGTGGCTTCCCCTGAGAACTGGTAGGAAATACATGTTCTCAGGCCCCGCTCCGGGTGATTCATGTGCACATGGCAGTGTAAGAAACAGTGGGCTTTTCAGCCCCGTGATCTCCTTTCCCTATGAATCACACACACACACACACACACACACACAGTGTTTCAATGAGGAGTTAACCCATCATGAAACCAGAGCCAAACTGTAGCATTTTAGAAACAATCACACGGCAGGGAATCTAGCCCTAGCATCTCCTTTCCGCAGCGGCGACCTGTGTGGAGCTCCCAGATCCTGAGTGACTGCCCCAGCACGTCCCTCCCGCGCTGCCATTGCCATCCCTGCTGGAGCCCCCAGGAGCAGTGTTACTGTAGAAGACTCTGCACGGACAGGGTGGAGGAGGTATGCTGAGTAGCGAACAGAATGAACCCTGGAGCCAAACAGAGTGGATTTAAATCCCAGGTCTACCACTTCCAGCCTTGCCAACTTGGGAAAGTTTCCTTGGGTGGTGACAATGTGTTGGTGTAGTTCGTCAGTTGTAAAAAACGCACCACTCTGGTGGGGGATGTTGATAGTCGGGGAGGCTGTGCATGTCGGGGGGATAGGGAGTATGTGAGAAATCTCTGTACCTTCTTCTTAATTTTGCTTTGAACCTAAATCTGCTCTAAAAAAATTTGTCTTTTTTTTTAGAAAGCCATTCAAGTGGTCATTTTGTGGTGGACACTATGATATGGCCCCAGATGAGAACAGAAGCCGGAAGTGATGTCCACTCCCAATTTCTTGGTTGAAGTTCTAAAGATGATGGCAGGAAGGACCCTTGTGCTGGACTGTCACCATTTGGAGGATGAGGCTGGACAAGAGGAGGAGGACAAGAGTGACATTTTCTCCATCAGGGAAATGAGCTTTGAGTCCACCAGAGAGTCAGAGTGGAAGAACATGAATTACACACTCAACACAGATTTCCTGCACTGGGCTTTGTGCGACCACTTAATGGACACTTTTTCAGATGAGCTCAGCATGGCCCTGGATCACCAAGAGTACATAGCTTTTCTCAAAGACCGCAAAGGTCTTGTCAAGAGCCAATAGAGGGGTGCCTGGGTGGCTCAGTCGTTAAGCATCTGCCTTCAGCTCAGGTCATGATCCCAGGGTCCTGGGATCAAGCCCTGCATTGGGCTCCCTGCTCCGCAGGAAGCCTGCTTCTCCCTCTCCCATTCCCCCTGCTTGTGTTCCCTCTCTCGCTGTCTCGCTCTCTCTCTCTCTCTCTCTCTGTCAAAAAATAAATAAATAAATCTTTAAAAAAAAAAAAAAGAAAGAAAGAAAGCCAATAGAGCAGACAAGATACTGAATACCTTGATTTTATGGCAGGCTTTGGCCAGTGAACCAAACCTACTCTGAAGCCAGACACATGGGCTTTGAAATGGTTTTCATCCTCATATCAGAGAAAATAATTCAAATTGATTTCTGTTGCCTTCTTATTTACTATTCCTTTGTTTCTTCTCTACAAATCCATTATTTTTAGATTTTTGTATAACATCATGATGGACAATAACATTGGTTTATCTCCCCCGCCATCATCCTTCTTCCCCTTCCAAAAAGAGTAAGGAATGAAGGACTTCTTCCCTCAGCTGCCGGGAGCAGCTTGGAGGACAGTCCTCAGTGATCAGCAGCCCAGGAATTGCCTCAGCTGAATGAAGAGTCACTTCCCCAAGGTCATGTTGCATTCCTGATGGATACAGGGATAGAAATACCCAGCTCTCTTGTCTCAACTCGGGACAGTTCTGAAGGGTCCTCAACCTTGAGAACTGCCCACAGGGCCACTGTTGCAGCTTCTCTTGACATTCCATCACAGCTGGGCTTCTCCCTCTGCCGAATCCACTCCCTTCCCAAGGACATCCCTGGTAAACTTCTCATGTTCCCAGCTCTTTGAGTTTGCCTCCCGGGGAACCCAGAGATGAGCTGTCCATTTCGAAAGAAAGGAAGTCACACACAGTATACATTCAAAGTTCCTAACTTAGAGAATTCATGACATAAAGTTCTTTTGATTTTGGCTAATGTCCCTATTTGACACCTCCCACAGATGAAGAACCCACCCATCAATACCTCTATATTTATAGAGAGGTACGTATGTTTATGAGAAGATAATTATACCTTCCCAGGGATGGTGTTGCTCATCATTACTATAAAAGAAAGTTGAAAGAAGAAGACAATTCACCAGAACTCTTTTTAGTTTTTGTCAGTCATTAAGTGAAAAACTGGGTATCACTTTGTTCTTTTAATTGGCAGTGCCCCAACCTGTGAGCTTGAGAGTGTTTGCAGGTGTTTATTAGCCAGGTAAATTCCTCTCCTGTGAATTGTTTATTCATATACTTTTGCCCATTTTTCTTTTGGCTTCGCCTGTCTTTTTCATAATAACTGGTAATAAACTGTTGGACATATGTTGCTTTCTTGGCTTTCTTTAATGGTGACTTTCATCACTTTTTAAGGTAACACTTTATGTGTTGGTTTTGCAAGGGTTATTTTCATTTTGGTTTTAAAAATCCATATATGCAGAAGCATATAAGGCAGAAAATAATTGTCTTAGTCCATTCATGCAGCTGTAACAAAAATACCATAGGATGGGTGGCTTATAAACCACAGAAATGTGTTTCTCACGGTTCTAGAGGCTGGGAAATCCAAGATCAAGGCACCCACAGATTCAGTGTCTGATGAGGGCCTGCTTTTCCTGGTTCCTAGATTGCTATCTTTTTGCTGTGTTGTCACATGGCCAAAGAGGCAAGGGATTTTTCTGGGTTCCCTTTCATAAGGGCACTAGTCCCATTCATAAGAGCTTCACCCTCATGACCTAAGTACCTCCCAAATGCCCCATATCCAAATACCATCACACTGGGGATTAGGATCCAATATGTGAAACTGGCGGGGGGTGGGGAGGGCACAGACATTCAGTTTATAGCAGCGGTAATCACTTAAAATTTCTCCACTTAGAGAAATTACTTTGAAATTTTTCATTTTTTCTTGTAATTTTTCCATGCCCAGTTTTCCAAATTGAGATAATGTATTAAACTTCCTATGTAGCTTTGAATTCTTGTTTTTTTTATATAGTATTTAAGCATTTCCCCAGATCATCAAAAGCCTTTATAAGCATCATTTAAATGGGTGCCTAATAGTTTATCAAATAGATAAACCATTATTTGGTGTAATCCCTTCAGAAATGTTAGACGTGTGGATCATTTCCAATTTCTCACTACAAATAATACTGTGATGAGCCTAGGCAGAAATATCTGTTTGTGTTTCACGTTGTCTCTTTAAATACATTCTCTAGATTGCAAGTGAGTTAAAAGTAAAAGCACGTAAGGGCTCTTGTTATGTATCTCAGTTCGTTTTTTGTGGAGCCATTTGCAAACCAATGTTTTACATCTGAAGAGAAATACTGCAGTGAAAATATCACATCCAACCTTAGCCCAAGCACTGGAGGGAGGCCCCAGCCTTCAATCGCATTCGATCAAGCAAACGTGTGTTACACCTGCTGCTTACAGTAGACTAGTTTAGGCCCTAGAGGGATGCCAATACGTTGAGCAGGATCCTGCCTGCCATCAAAGAGCAAAGGGTCCAGGAGAAAAATGAGCGGTAACTGATTAACCATAACACAAGAAAGGGTGAAACAAATCTTCAACGACATGGTAAGTCAGCGTGTGTGGGGTATGCAGTGAAACAATGCAGCCGGAAAGATAAGCTGTTATATCATGGTCTCATAAATACCCCAGAGGGCACTGGGACTTTCACAGATTCAATACTGGAAGTACATGAATGTCCAGTCTAGGATTTGGAACGTGGATTCAGGATTTTACATGACATAGTTAATGATTTTTACAGCTTTGCTTTTATGATCTGCTAGTGGTCAACTCTATGGCTTTCTTGATATCAGGGATCCCCAGCATGCAGCCTCCAACTTCTTCCTATAGAGTTGCATCCTCCAGAATCCCACTCTGCACCATGGACTTAAAGACAGCAATGTGTCCTCAAGGCCAAAACCACTTGTATTCCTTGATGTTTCAGTCTTTGTGCTGCTCAGCCCCAGGGGGCTCTGGTGGGTGGAGAGAGAGCTGCTGGCTTCCAGCAGAGCATGCTTCCTCCCCTGCTCTGAAGCTGACAGGACCCCACACACCACCCCTGAATCACTTAAGAGCAGTATGATGGATGGCCATGGAGTCAAAGTTCTGAACCTGACCTTTGCTTTCCCCACTTAGCAGCCCTCCAACCTGGGCAACCTAATTAAACCCCTCACCTTTCTTTCCTCAACCATAAAACAGAGCTGAGAGTGGTCCTGAAAAGACAGAAAGATAATGGATATGAAAGCACTTAAAAAGAAGAAATTGTCTTTGAAATCAGCATTTATTATGTTGTGGAAAATCTAAACAAAAGATTTTCTAGTCCCTCCTCTCTGAACAAACTTTGACTTCCATGGGGGTGGGGCCCCAGGGTGGTAGTGCATTGATTTATTCTTCGTTAATTTTTAAAAAGCATGCCTTAAAGCGATGTGACAGAAGAGCGCTTCTACTGGCTTTGCTGCATCGTGAGCGAGGCCGACTTCGGCTAGCTAACACATTCTTGTGTGTGCCTAGGTTTTTGAAAGTTAAGAGGGGACTCCTGTAGAAGACTAGGTGAGGAAGTTTCCTTAGGGTTTACAAGTTGATTCCAGGCGCTGCCCCATAACCATGCAGACCTTGAGCCCTCGGGATTTACCTTCCACTCCATCTTGTACAAAGGGGGCGCTTGGGAAGCGGACTCTAACATGACAAGGGAGATTTAGCCAGGCTCCCGGATAAGTGAAGCTCAAAGGATATTCTAGCAGGGATTTTCAGAGAAGCACCTCCACTTTGTGAGCTTACGAGAAAACCTGCAGAATTGCTGTTTATCCCACTTTTGTTGAATGGAAAACATATATGGCTCCCTAAAGAGCCTACCGACGAGGTGAAGGAAGCCATTACCTGGAGTGATATAGTTAGACACACGGGGAGGCCAACTCAAAGGGGCTACACCTTCATTCAGAGATGCTCAGGGGAGAGACGGAAGTGACTGGACCACACTCCCCAATATATCTACCCACCCCCTCACCAGCCAGCCATGTAACAGCCCCTGGAGAGCGGGATTGAGGCATCCCTCCCCACTCACACCCCACTTTGCATCCTCACTGGCACCCCGAAAGGGATAGACAGTCCCTGTGCCAGGCTCACAAGGGGAGTTGCTTCCTTTGCTGGCCACCCTTCTGCTTTCCCTGCCTACCTTCAAGGACCCTCCCCTGCTCCCCAGCAACGTGGCAAGGCACCTGCCTCTCCAGGGGAAGGCCAGCCCCTCACACCTGATGTCTCCCCATGGCCCCTCCCCAGCCACCCGGCGGGGTCCCCCAGCTTTGCTTTCCTTCAGGCTTCCATCTCATCACGGTTCCCTAAGGGTCCTCTTTCTACCCTCTGCTCTGAGATCCCCACGCCTGCCCGTGCTTGAAAGAGGGTCCAGAAAATTCCCAGGACACTCTAAATATAACTCAGCTCCTGCTCTGTGAATTCTCAGCCCCAGTCAGAAACTTGTGCAGCCTTGCCTCAGCTCCCTACCCTGGAGAAGTGGTATTTTTAGAGGCATTGCCGAGTGGGGGGGCGGGGAGGGGGGTGTCAGGCCAGGTGCAAGGACAGGTCTGCTGAACGGAAACCTTGCTCCGATGGAAAATAATAACCCTAAGAGTAAGAGCGGCCATTCCCTGAGACACTTAGCTGCTCACACGCGTGCTCGTAGCCGTCACTTCCTTGACTCCTCAGCACCACCCGGCGAGGAAGAGACTGGGCGACGAAGGTGGACTGGCTCTGCTTTTCAGGCGAGGAACGTAAGCTTATGGAGAGCGGGTAAGGAAGTGGTTCCAGCAGAGCCCTGGACGGTGGGGGGGGGGGGGGGGTTGTTGGTATTTGAGGTCTCTCCAGCTTCTGGCAACAGAGAGCAAGCACGGGGGAGCCGGGAGGCCAGCAGAGCCGGGCGCCCCCTCCGCCAGCAGCAACGAGCCGAGACGGGCCAGCCGAGACGGGCCGGCCGCGGAGCGTGCTGCCCGAGAGCAAGGCGGGCCAGGCGCCCCGACGGCAGCCTCCTCCCAAAGCTCGGCTGCGGCCCACCGAGCCACGCGAGCTACGCGGCGAGAGCTGTGAACCCGCACCCTCACGTGAAGCCGGAAAACCGCGCTCCATGTCCTCCAGGCTGCGCGGCGCATGCCGCCACCGTGGACGCAAAACGGGCCACACTCAACCACGCCTCCTCCCCTTGCGTTCCCCACCGCTGCTCCCTGGCACTCCCGGGGGGGGGGGGGGGCCCTGTGCAGTTTGTTCTTTCTTCCAACAAGTGGGCAGAACCTGGTCTGGAACGCATCTCCTGCCAAGAGCAGACGGGGCTCATGGGCCTGTGGCTGCAAGGGGTCCCAGCAGGTGTGTCCGTGGAGAGCGGCCGCACCGGATCCCAAGGCTGGGCTGGCCTCTTCTGCGGAAGCTGGGGGAGCTAGGGAGGGTCCCCTCTGACTCCCCCCCCCACCTCAGGCCCAGCAACCCTCCCGCACCTTCCCCCACTCCCCACCCCAGCAGACGGCCTCCTGTGGGCACGAAGGAAATTTCCTCTCCACCGCACATGAGCCAGAATATGGGGATCCAGTTTTCAGAGTCATTTTGCTGCTTTCTCTGCTCTTTCTAGCTCCAAAGCTGTTACTTCCCCTAGGAACTCAGTGCTCCTACCAGGAAGAAAAAGGCGGGCACTCTTAAATATTTACACAGGGTCCTCATCAAAGAAGAAGGTCCCTGAGATGTTAAGGACAGACAAATATTACAGTGCTTTCGCAAACACTGGTTCATCTAAGCCCGGAAGAGCCCCGAGGAATAAATGGAAAAGCTAATAGTAGTATGGGTACTAGTATTAGTGATGTGGGAAACAAAGGCAGAAGAAAAATTATTAAATTTCCTTACTACCTACAGCCCACTGACAAGTCCCTGAAACAGGCAGAGTGACATTCCTCTAGTGACTCAACTGCCTTGATGTTGACACTTTGCTAAGGGCAAAAGGCAATCTTAGCCAGACCCTCCAGGATCCTGTAAGTCTGCTTTAACATATAAAAATTCCTTTGGGAACTTCCTTTATCTCTATCCCCAAGGTACATGTTGGCAATCATCCCCCAAGCACATGGCCCACCGATATACATCTGAAGGGTATCATGACTAAGTTTTATTAGACGGTAATAAATGACATTTTCCTGACAATAACTAGCCCCCTCAAGGTCCTGGAAACCTTGCTCCCAAAATTCCGTAGAGACTTATGCTATCCCTAACCCCTTCCCAACTTGAAAGTACATAATGGGCCACTCCTCACGACCCCAGAGCAGCTCTTTCTGCCCACGCGTCCTGTCCCCGTGCTTTAATAAAACCACCTTTTTGCAGCAAACATGTCTCAAGAATTCTTTCTTGGCCTTCAGCTTCAAACCCTAAGGTCTTTCTACATCATTAGTATCTCTATTCGTATTCCTGTAGCTATTGCTCTTCATATTAGCATTTGGATTTATATTAGAATTTTTATTCACATTCACATTAGCACTTGCATTCATATTTATATTCATACTATCATTCACATTCCTAGTGGTGCTCATGCTGGTATGAGTATCAGTATTAGTACTTTAGGAGGGAGAATGGTGGGCGCACAAACAGCTAGAAGGCCCAGTGCTGTCACATGTTGCCTCTGTTCTCCATAAACACTGGAGATGGCCTCTGGCAGTAATGACAGGTATAAAGCTCTAGAGTTCTCTTTAACCCCGGACAGGAATGGGGTGATAGTGGTCCTCTTGGAGCTCTGAGAGGAGAGACAAGTAAGACACAAGTAAGGTCTTAAGCATGACCCCCAAATCCTACACATGAGGACAGTGCTACAACAAGGAGGTGGGAGATTATGCTGGAATGAAGACAGGAGGGCAAATTCTGACATTATGAATGACATCATGGGTTATGATAAGGACTTGTCCTACTACAAAAATGAGGCACCATTGAGAAGCAGAAGGCCGTCTCAAGTCCCAGGAATCAGGCTTGGAACTCTTTCCCTCATCCAACACACCGCGCACAACCCCTACACACACACAGCAGCCCCCCCCACACTCACCCCTACACACATACCACACCACACCCACACACCCACACATCACACATACCACGCACGCATATTACATGAACCCTCCATACACACTTCACATACTTACCCACACATATACACCACACACAACACACATACATATCACACACACCACACACACACATACCCCATACACATCACAAATACATATCACGCACACACCACACACACAGACACACACAACACACACACACACACACTGCACAGAGCTTCTGACAGTCACTCATGCCCATGTGTGGCCCCATTGCTCGGAGAACCCTCACAGAGTAGAGTCAAGCTTATTACCTTAGCCAGGGTAAGTTTGCGGCTTGTTCCACAGATGTCAGCCCCAGGGTGACTGGTGATAGCTCTGCTATTCACAGAGAGCCTACACCACCTCAGCACGTCTTTGTGACGGGAAACCAAAGCATCAACAGGCCTGCTCTTTCTGGTAGCATTCAGCCTCTCATCACACCCTGAGATACAGAGGCTTTTGTGGGGAACAGGCCTCAGTCACCTTCTGGCTCAAATGTCCTTTTGCAGCAAAGGCCGGCACCTCACGTCCAGTCCTTCCTTCATCTTATGTCCTGCTGTGGGAGGACACAGTACGAGATGGCACATCTCTGGGACTTTCCACAACAGGAGGCCAACACAAAGCCATGGGTTTCCTCTTATCATGCTATTTCATGACATAAAAGAAAGCACCCACCTGGAGAGCTAGAGCCTGAAAAATATGCACGTTCCCCTACATTAGCATCCCTTTGATCTCTAAGGACAGCGGAGGGAGGCACACTCAACTAGACCAGAGGGGCTGCATCCTTTCCTGTTCATCATCTTCCTTCCTGCTTTGGGGGCAGTGAGTCTCACACGTGCCTGGAAACCAGGTAAATGTCTGGGCTGGTGAAATGTACAACTTCCAGAAGCACATTGATGGTCAAGGTCAGGCATCAGAGTTAAACCTTTAACATCCGAAATGCAAGCTTCTTGTACTTTCATTACTCACCACTGGAAAGAATTCTAGACCATTCCAACTGAAAAATATTAGAGAGCTCATCTAACTTCGTCATTCCACAGATGAGGAAATTTAGAGATCTGTTTCCCCAAGTGTGATCCTCTAACCAGCTGCACCAGAATCACCTGGGGGCAGATCCCTTAAGTCCTTCCCTAGATTTGCTGCATCAAAATTGACAGTGGAAAAGCCTAGGAACCTGCATTTTTAGCAGACTCTTTAGGAAATCATATACCTGAGAATGTTCTAGAAGTACAGCTGGTGGATACAGCTCAGACCATCACAACAACAGCAATAATAGTGATGACAGTATTGAGGGGTGATAAATCAGGATGGCCTCAGAGACTCATCTCCTCCCCTCTTCGGAGCTTAGCAAGAACTGGCTCAGCAGGTCTGTGCAAACCAAGAGACAACGCTGTCCCCAGCCACAAAGCTCCCAAGATTCCCCCTTTCTAACAAGCCTATTTCCTCAACCAGGAAGCCCACTGATCCATAGGTGTCCCCTACTCTTCTGTCCCTATAATGAGGCAAGGTCACTCTTCTGGAGCTCTTTCCATGGTATGAACAGTCCCTCCAGGTCCAGCCCAAACATGTCTCTCATTTTATTGATTCTATAAACATCTATTGAAGGAACTCTGGGCCACACACTAGGCTAGGTACCAGCAATCTGATGATCAAAAATAATGAATCTGACATCCAAATGTGGGTCTCCACCAAGAAGAGGCTGAGAATTGTTCCTCTACCCTGTAGATTAGAGATTAGGTAGGAAAAGCCTTCAGATTTGGGGAGAAGAATTCTTTTCTTCCAGACAGGAGATAGTAAAGGAAAGAGCTTCTCTCCAGGGTGGCCCTGAAGGGGGACACCAGGGAACATGTCCTTAAAATAGCTCCCCAAATGTGTTTCTTGACCTTCTCTGTCTCATCAGCCTCACATCGGAAATTGCACAGAAAATGGCTGCCAGTTTGGAAGTTCAAATGGGCCCACTTCCCTGCACTTGGCAGCCACCAAGCAGCCATCCTGAGGCATAATCTCTTACCAAACGTCTTCCCCAGAGTTGAGGGTAGCTCCACCCAGACTGTGCACCTGCATCCAGCCCTAAGCCTTAGGCAACCTCATAGCAACACACACACACACACACACACACACACACACATCGAATGACCCAGAGCCTGCGCAGCTCTGCTGACCAAGGGCTCCTGCGTAGTCCTCTGGTCCTCCAGTGCTCCTCCTCTCCCAGCCCAGTTGGGTCAGTCAAGTTTCTTCCCAGAGTGACTGCTCTGGCAGTGTGCCCTGATGAGTGGCCTCTATAAGTGCCCTTCTCTTGGGTCTGGAGTCCCTGCCCCAGGCTACCGACTGGGGCCTGCTCCCCAGGTGACTTTGGCCCCAGCGGATTGCCTGGTTCCCACTGATGCCCCGGCTAGTGATGCAATCAAGACCTTTGGAGTCCGGCCTCACCTACAATCCCAAGTCCACCACTTCCTAGCTGTGTTACCGTGAGTGATTTCCTCGATCTCTCTAAGCCTCAGTTTCCACATCAGTAACATGAGAAAAATAAGACCTCCCTCTCAGGGTGTATTGTGGACTAGTGACGACCTTCATGAACACCAAGTGCATCTCCATAGCAGGTGCCTAGTACATGATGGCCCTTGCTGTCACTCTCCATGTGTCCTTGGACAAATAACCTGTGTCCCCCAAAGGACCCATTCACTCATCCAAATATTTATTGAGCAGCTACTCTGTACCAGACCCTGGAAACATACCACGGACAGGACAAAATCCCTGTCCTCATGGAACTTCAATCCATAATGAAAGACATAAAGGGTCTGTATTCATTTGCTAGGGCTGCTGTGACAGAGGCCCACCAGCTGGGTAGCTTAAACAACAGAAATTTATTATCTCACATTTCTGAAGGCCAGAAATCGAAGATTAAGGTATCAGCAGGTCTGGTTCCTCCTGAGGGCTGTTCTGCGCTTCTCCCCCAGCTTCTGCTCGTCTGCTGGCAAGGGTTGGCATTCCTTGCCTTGGGGTTGGCCTGATCTCTACCCCCATCTTCACACAGTGCTTTCCATGTGGTGTGTGTGTGTGTGTGTGTGTGTGTGTGTGTGTCTTCTGTCTGTCTCCGTGTCCAAATTTCTCCTTTTTATAAGGACGCCAGTCATTTTGGATTAGGGCCGACCCTAATGACCTCATTTTAACTTGATTACCTCTATAAAGACTCTCATTTCCAAATGAAGTCACATCCTGAGGTACAGTGGGTTAGGACTTCAATGTATCTTTCGAGGAGTGGGGGGAGATGCACTCCAACCCATAATGGTGGCCCTTTCCATGTACTCACTCAGCCTCCTTTGATCTCTGGATTGAATAGGTTCTGCTCAGGCCTCCTTCCAATCCAGTTTAATCTGGAATTGGGTGTATCCAGCATGTTCAGTGCTCTTAAAGGCTATCTCCAAGACCCATCTCTGTCTCCTCTCTGCTCTCAAGAAGGTGAAAGACCTGGACATGGACCTTCCCCTGACTCAGAAGAGGGACCATACAATGCCCCAGCCGGGGCTCAGGTCACAGAGCCAGCTCCCTTCCCCGGGTCTCTGACTCAGTCCACCTGTCCAGCAAGCAGGGCGTCTGACGCCAGCACCCTTCCCGCAGGCCTCAGGTGGAAGGTTAACACGCTGCTCGTCATACATATGGTTCCTCTCTCGCACAGAGTCATCTCATAAATGGAAGAAGCATCTCTTTGTGAAATTGCCTATCTCCTGCAGCTTCAGTTGGAAGAGTGTTTACTTATTTGGCCCCAGGGAATCATAAGCATCTTACAGCGTATGTTAACAGTTACTCCATAATACTGTTCATTTTTAGTATCTGAAATTACAAAGTGTCCCTCCCCTCCCCAGGATTTACCTCTAGTTGTTAACAGATGGATGGGCTCAATTCTCCTTGTTTCGGGCCTCAGAGGGATGACATTATTGGTCCTGGTTTGTCCCCTTCGAAATAACACCTCTTGATGTGAGAAAACAGAGGTACCAGCCACCAGTAACAAACCTCATTGCAAAACTTCCATAAATGCCCAAATAGAAGACCAGTCACTGATTATAAAAGATTTAGTGGTTCCTGAATGCCAGCCAGTGAGCCTGCGTGAACTTGAGACTTGAAATATGGACACCTGGAGCCCCCCCCCACCCCGCTTATTAAAAATCAGAATTCTAGTAGTAAAAGGAGAGAATCTGCATTTGTAACGAACTCAAAAGAGATGGTGAAGAAGAGTCAGGTGTGGAAAGACCGCACCCCTCCCTCGGCCTCTCAGTGGCCCCTCCCTCACAGCAAGCCCACTGCTCTCTGGGCCCCTTCCAAATGCTGTGTCCAGCCCCAGGGGCCCCTCTGGCAAGCTACCCAAGTCTGCCTGTTCCTGGCATCACCACTGCACTGCCCCTTGATCTGCCTCCTGCTCTCCCGCCACCATCGGGTCAGTCATCTCTCTCTGGGACCCCGCCGCACCCCCTGTGCCCCTCCCCAGTAGTGCTTGCTAGGCTCCCTGTATTCGCTCTTTGCATGTCTGTCTTCCCAGCTTGGCCATGAACACAGGGAGAATGTGCCTTTCTTCCCACCCCCAGCCCAGCTCCTGGCTCACCACATCCTTGCTACCTGCCTGAATGACGAACTGAACCCCATCAGGGCCCTCCGTGACCTCAGCCCAGTGGGCAAGCTCCCTCTGTCCCTCCTTCTCTTTCCGTGCGTCTGTCTCCATCTTCCTGTGTGGGCAGGGCCTCTCACTGTGCCCCTGAATTCTCAGTACTGGCCCAGAGCGGTTACTAAGAACTCCCTCCTACTGCTGTGCATGGGTCCTTTTTGTTCTAGCCATCTGTTTGCATCCCCCAAGCATCTAGCACCGTGCTTGGCATCTAGCAGGTCCCTGTAGCGATCTGTGGACGGCTGGCTGGTAGCGACTCGGGGCAGTACCGAGGAGAGGACTCAGTTATATGGAAGACCTGGATTCCGGTTCCATCCTCACACCCGCAGAGTGAATTTGCTGCATAATCCAGAGCTCACTCGTTGATGACGACGGCTCTTGGCCTCCTTATTTGTAACTCCTCGTGTGAGGCAGGTAAGTTAGACAGGGTGAGGGAACATTCTTAGAGCGCCCTGAGTCCGCAGGTGCAGATGTGCCTCGAGTCAGCATGCAGCCTAGCCGCCGTGGCGTGGTCCCATGGGGCCGTGTAAGCGCCCCCAGACCCTGCAGAAGGGACAGGCAGGACTCCGGACTTCAGCCAGCAATCCGGCCATAGGGGATGAAATCAAAAGCCAGTCACCCTCAGGGAGTCTCAGCCATGCCAAGGAGTTGCCGTCACCAAATCCATGACCGGTTGGCCCTTGTGTCCGGCAGAATGTTGCCTGAGGTTCCCTCGCCATCCTCCACACCTCCGCCCAGGTCAACCGACTGCCAGATAAAAAGGAGCCTACAGTGCTGGCCTGCCTCCACGCCTCAGGGCCCCGAGGGCACTGAGGTCTTCCACCACATCCTGCACGGTGGGGAGGAGTCACCTGCTTCTAGGAGAAGAGGCTGTGGGCTGAGAGCTCAGTGGAAACCGCTGCCTGGCAGATACTAGGAACAGACACTCCAAGCTGAGCCAGCCCTGCCCAAATTGCAGACAGCACGGTGACAGTCCTCTCTCAGGACGCAGGGCTGTCTGAGGGAAGTTCCCAACGTGCCCCTACCAGGACCTTGTCGGGGTCCCCGGGAGGACAGCCCTGCCCATCCTCCGCAGGATCAAACAGGTGAGCACGCGCAGGCTTCACAAAGCATCCAGACCCCACAGCCCCTCTGGACATGCGTGGTGTTACATGCTGCTACTTGCCATCCTCCCTTCCTCTCTTCCCGTGGACCGTGGGAAGAGAGTGGACACCAGGACTGGCAGAGGAGGTGGCCGCCTGTTTGCTGGGATTTCATCCAGTGGTCCAGCAAACACCAAGTGTCATAGGCTGTGCCTGCCTCCATGCCTGGAATGCCCGCTGACCTCTGTCCTGACGTGAGGATTTAGGAATTTCACAATTAGAAGAGACCCCTTGTTAAGATGTCAATATTCTATCTCTGGATGAGAAGGCACTGGTGGGGGGGGGGCGGTTTCTGCTTAACATTTTCACCTCATTTAAATTATCTGCTCTTTTCCAGAGTCCGTTTTCATTTGCAAAGGAAAAGAAAGCAAGAAAACTCCTCCTCACCTTTCAAGACACAGGTCAAGTGTGTCCTCGACAGAGGTTAGTTTTCTCCCAGAAAGAAAACAGCATCTTAACTTCTCGTTGCTTGTTTACATGGTGCAAGCACTATTCCTTATGCTGTCTTCAAGACAGTCTTGCAAGTTAAGCAGGAAAAGCAAGCCTCATTTCTCCCCTTGACAACTAAAACAAAAACACAAACAAAAACAACAACAACAAAAAAAACCCTTATAGCGTTTATCATATTTAAAAGAACCTGATACTTTTTATTTTTATTTTTAGCTGAAAAGTGTAAGAGGAGTTTAAGTTTATAAATAGTTGTGGCATGTTTTAGAGAACTTCATTTACTATAATTATACATTTATTGGATACAAGAGTAATTTAAATGCTTAAGAAGGTTTTGCTTATTAATATTGTAAGTATACCCTGCCAGACATTTGAAGTGTCTAAAAAGTAAACATATTAAATTTATACATGTGGTTGAAGATGTCTAAGAGAATGTAATTAATTAAGTTTGTAAATGGGACTAATTTTAATCTTTGCCGATGAGTTACTTGAAAATCAGTGAACAACTGAAAGTTATTTGTTCTCGATTTTTTTACAAGAATCATTAGAAATATAAACAAAAATATTTAAGAGTTGGCTTTAAATGCATAAAGAAAATGAGCCTTTCACATCTGAACTTGGCTGTCTAACTAGGTATCTCACACATGCCCCAAGTCCAGTGGCTTAGCTCCCCACAGGTGTCCCCATCTCCATCAATTCCAACTCTATTCTTCCAGATGCACCAGCCAAAAAATTCCCAAGTCTTCCTTGACTCTTCTCTTTCACTCACATCAATCCAAGAGAAAAATCCTAATGTCTTTACCTTCAAAAGACAGAGTCGGGCCATATCTTGGGACCTCTCTGCTACACCCTGGCTCAAGCCACTGTTCTCTCCATCCCGGGTTACTGCAATCACCTCTCACTTGCCACCTCACCCCTTCTAATCTATTCTCAACTCAGCAGCCAGGGAGATCCTGTCAAAACAAAGTCAAGTCATGGCGCTTCTCCCCTCAAAACCCCAGAGTGAAAGCCAGAGTCTTCACGGTGGCCCACAGGGTCAGTACAAATGGGCTCCCTTTCCCCCATGACCACACCTCCCCAGAGGTTCCTGTTGCTCCCCCAGCTCCAGCCTCATCCACCTCTGGGCCTTGGCTCTAGCTGTTCCTATGCCCTGAACTCTTCCCTAGATGTCAGCATAAGTTCCTCTGGGCTAGACAGAATAATCGCACCCCACCCCCCAAATATCCATGTCCTAATTCTCAAAACCTATGCATATGTTGGATACATGGCAAATGGGGAATTAAGGCAAAAGATGGGGTTTGTGTTAGGGATTGAACTGTGTTACCCCAAAACTCCTATATTGGAGCCCTGACCCCAGTGCCTCAGAATGTGACTGTATTTGGAGATGGTATCTTTAAAGAGGTAAAATGAGGTAATTGGTGGGTGGGCTCTCATCCCATATGACTGGTAAGGAGAAGACCATGTGAAGACATAGGGAGAAGACAGCCATCTCCAAACGAAGGAAAGAAGCTTTAGAGGAAATCACCCCTCTAACACTTCGATTTCAAATTTCTAGACTCCAGAACTGGGAGAAAACAAAATTCGGCTGTTTAAGCCACCCAGTGGTTCTTTGTTACGGCAGCCCTAGCCAGCTAATAGAGGTTGCTAATCAACTCACCCTGAGATGAGATTATCCTGCAGTATCCGGCTTTATGATCCCAGGGTCCTTCTAAGTGGAGTCTCAGTGATAAATGAGAGTATTCCTGCCCTCAAGCTGCTTCGTCTAATGAGAGAGATATAAAGAAACAATGGTCAAATGTGAGAAGAGCTTTCACAGAGATTCACAGGCACAAAAAGGTGTGGTGATTAAGAACCTGACTTCCATTCTGAGCTGCTCAGGTTCAAATCCTGCTTCCACCTCTCTCTAGCCATACACCCTTGCACACACTGATGTGCCTCATGTCCTCCACTAAGCTAGAGATAAGGAAAGCATAGACTTTAAAAAAGCTCTTATGAGGAAAAAAAATGAGACAATGCGTGGAAGGCGCTTGAATCGCACTCAGCACATGGAAAACTCACTAGCTATTCAGTTCTCTCAGTTATTGGGCAGTAGAAGCACAAAGAAGGAAGTGACCAAAAGGGACTAACTCCACCCAAAGGGGTCTGGGATGGCTTCTCAGAGGAGGGCTATGAGGTGAATCCCTTTCCAGGAAGGAAAGAAAGGATGGGCATTTCACATAGAGGGAGTGAATAGCCAAGTACCCTGAGGGTGATAGGGAACCAGTGAAAGTTTCTAAGCAAGAGAACGACTTGAACAGATATGTGCTTCAGAAGAGATTGGATTGGAACGGTAAGAGTCTGAAGGCCGGGAGGTGAGTTACAATGCTGTCAGCCACTCGGGGTGGAAATGAGAGGGGCCCAGAAGGAGGCAGAAGGAAGGCAAGGAAGTAATGGCTTCAGAGGTAGAATGGTTGACATACAAGAGGAAGGGAAGGGGAGGGCCAGGACCAAAAGAAAACGTTCATCTTTAGAACCTTCAGGTCTCCTTTCAGCCCTTCTTCCCCAAGGCTAACCAGGACCTCACCGAGCTGCCTTCGGCCCCTTGGCTGGTAAAAATGTGAAATTAAACCTCCCCTGAGAGAAGGGACTTCTGGAGCAAACAGGCAGATTCACAAGGTCTCTGGAAGTGAGTCCTAGAGCCAAGAGAGAAAACAAAACCTGCCCAAACACAGGGAGAAGGTGACAGGAGGTTCTGGAAGCAAAGATTGCACCTCGAGGTGCCCTGACGTAAGATCCAGGGTCTTTCTCTGGACACTTGCTCAGGTTGGTGAGCATTTGTCCGACATGAACGAAACTCAGTCCTGGCCCAGAGGAAGGAAGCAACTAATAAACTGTAAGAAAAAAAGACGGATATCCCCCAGCCCTCTCCCCTGATATTTGCTCTTAGCTCCTCAACACACAGGACAGCAGGACACAAATAATCAGGGTACCTGGAGCCAGGCTTTATCCACCAGTGTTTCTTCCCAGCCTAAGTCATTCTGCCGACTCTAAAACTTGAAGAGAATTTGTCTGATGGCTCCAAAGACCCATCACTCAGTCACATTATGCATGACAGGGCATTGTTGTTGTTTGGTAAATCCGGGTAACAACAAAACCCCAAATCTTAAACATGAAATCTTCAGATCTATATTCCCCTGTTGTTGTCACTGCTGTTGCTGTTTGTCATTGCCAAATACACAAATCCCAAACATCTGAACATTGTTCCTCCAAGTATAACTTCAGAATTCAAATGAGGTTTCCATCTAGAATTTTCTTTTGTTCTTGGGATGCCAAGTCTGAGAGTTCTGAGACGAAGAAAAATAAAGATAATGTTTTCTGTGAAGACCGTGGCTGCCCAGCCACTGTAAAGAATCAGGGTGTGGCTGGCAGTGGCTGGTCTGGGACTCTGTGGTCCCACTCTGGAGAGAGGGGACCCTGGCCACCCCCCAGGGAACCAACTACTCCATTTCCTGCTACAAATCTCAGCAACTATTCTTTTCTCAAATTTACCATGCTCCAGCCCTGCCTTCTGGGTCCTCTCCTTCCTATGAATAGTTAAAAAACAAACTGAAACAAAAAAACAAAAAGCCAAAACACTAGAAATTTATACAGTCCAAAGAGGGGATGGGGACAGCGAATCTCCCAGTCCCAAGCTGAGCTCTGCTGAACAGTCAATCTACCTCGCTGTTGTTTCTCCCTGCTATTTGGTGATGCTTTAGAACGAATGTGGTTCTGGAACTTAGAGGACAAGCCTGCACTCCCCCAGAGCTGAGGTCTGCCGCCTCAATGCTCAGTGACTTCTGCCCCATGCACACCCACGTTCCAAGGAGCCAGTTTCCCAGCCTACTGTGGCAAAGATTCTCATTGCTCCCTCACCTTCACTTTCTTCTTTCTGTGCCCAAGGAATCACACTTCTTTTCAATCTCTCGAAGGGCCTCATCACTCCCTTTCCTCAAAGAGGTTTTCCCCAAATAGAGCCACCAGGCCAACTCTTAAACATGGGTTATAACAATAGCGTCAAGGGGGTTGTCTCAGGCAGCTTGGGCTGCCATAACAAAATACTATAGACCAGGTGGCTTAAATAACACACATTCATTTCTCAGAGTTCTGCAGCCTGCGCAGCCCAGGACCAAAGCGCTGGCAGAGTCACGTCTAGGTGTAGAAGTGACCAAGGACCTGTGCCAGATTCTATGGGGGGTATAAGACAGATCCATGCCCTTGAATAATTCATAATCAAATGAGGACATTAATTATCATCATGGATTTATGAGTCTACTTGCCTGGCTTGCAGAGAGCCACCTTCTTGCTGTGTGTTCCCATAGAGGGAGGGAGCTCCATTCTCTTTTCCTCTTCTTATAAAGGCACTAATGCCATCATGGGGGCCCCACCCTATGACCTCATCTAAACACAATTACCAACCAAAGGCCCCACCTCCAAGTACCACCACAAGCAGGGGTAGGGCTTCAACATATAGATTTTGGTAGAGACACAAACATTCAATCCACAACAGGATCTGAAATCAAAAAATTCTGGTTGTCTCTTTCTCCTTACGGAGGGAGCTTCTTCAAAGCTAAAAGGAGGTTTGTTTTCCTCCAAAGCTGACATGACTGATTTGCAGGGACATCCTTCTATGGAACAAATTCATGGGAAACATACATATAACACAGTTAAATTTTCAACTGGATGAGCTGCTGCACATCTTGATAAACTATATAGCGATATGTCTCATGGACCTCACTTTTCACCTACACAGATGACTCTCTCCATTCATGGTAGAGTGTATGTAGTACAGAATCCTGTGAAGAAGGAAATACATGCAAACTCTACTAATGTTTTCCTAGTGCAGTGAATCCCAGCATTGAAAGGGATTTTGGGGGGCACTTGGGTGGCTCAGTCGGTTAAGTATCTGCCTTCAATTCAGGTCATGATCCCAGGGTGCTGGGATCGAGTCCCACACTGGGTTCCCTGCTCAGTGGGGAGCCTGCTTCTCCCTCTCCCTCTACCCTCCCCCTGTTCATTCTGGCTGTCTCTGTCTTTCTCTCAAATAAATAAATTTTAAAAATCTTAAAAAAAAAAGAAAAGGATTTTGGTATCACTCTATCCAGCTCCCCCCACTCGATGTTTTAATTCCCTCTAATGTCTCTGCCAGTGGTTACTCAGCTGATGGGAGAGACCTCCAGTGCCAGAGAAACTGCTCTCTAGGCACCTTCTTGCTTGCTTCTGAAAACACACACACATTTTTGGCAAGTTGTTAAGTATAGCGTAACAGACAAAGCCTGGGCTTTGGTGTGAAACAGACCTCAAAATCCCAGCTTTGCCATTTTCTGTCTGGTTTTAAAGAGATGTTTGTACGTTTTTGAGCTTTAATGCTGTCATCTGCTAAGAAGAAGGAAAGGCAATAATGCCTACTTCCGGGATTCTTCCGTAAATGTATTAGATGACAAAGGGCCCAGGATAGAGTAGGTGTCAGTTAGTGTTAGTCTCCTATTTCCTCATCACCTTCCCTTTTAGCCTTCCATTCATTTCCTGCAATATGGATATCTTGAGTGATGATTTAGATTAATATGGAAACACTATAACCAACATCCCATTGATAAAAGCATCACAGAAAGCCATAAAGGAGCCATTATGTTGAAAAGGGAGACCCTTGCCTGGCAAGTAGACTCATAAATCCATGATGATAATTAATGTCCTCATTTGATGATGAATTATTCAAGGGCATGGATCTGTCTTATACCCCCCATAGAATCTGGCACAGGTCCTTGTGTGTGGTAGACACTCAGTAAATGTTTCTAAGTTGAACTTTGTTGTATTTTTTATAAATTTTATTTCAGAAATTTATATAGATCAATGCAAAATGCAATAATATTTGGATGTCTGTTATTTGGGGGGAATATCTGCTCCTGGGGGCTATCGCACTAATAAGTAGGCATTAATTACTAATCAAACGTCTATAAAATTTAGCTATTTTCATTATATGCACGACTGAATTACATTTCTTTTTTTTTTGGAGATTGGAATATTTGAAAAGTTTATTCCCAATTACCCTTATATTCCTGGTGCCTAGCACAGTGCCTGACAATATTTCGTGGGTAGATAGATGGACAAATCTGTGGATTCCTGTGTTTCTGCTTCGAGTATATTTGCTGAAAAACATAATGAAACTAGAATTTAGGGATTATACTTAAAAGTCTAGTATATTATTTACTTAACTTAAATATTCACATTGTAATGTAAGTTTCAATTCTGTATTCTGTCTGGTTCATTGAGTTATTATATAAGGTATGGTCCGAACTTAAGTTACTCCGAAATCATAGAGATAAGTCACTCTTGGGGAATGAATTTGGTATAAATCAACAAATAAGGAGCTTTACTGCTGCAGAAATTACCCTTGCAAAGAGATAATTTGTAAATGTGTTGCTGTTACCAACTTAAGAATAACCTAAATACAATTAAGATGATTAAAATGTGACTTTAGAGAATTAATTAGAGAGACAGAAAATGTTAGATGAAGAGATGTGGTCAGCAATTAGTTTTCTTGTGTAGCTCCCAACACTGTATTATCTTCTTAGATCGGTGCATACACCCTCCCCCCCGTGAAACTATAAGCTCCAAGAGCAGGCCCCATCTTTTTCACTATAAAAGCTCCCCAGCTCCTGCCATAGAGCCTGGCACACAGTGCACATTGGGGTTTCTACAAAAGCCTACATGTTACCTTCTTGTCCTCTCTAGACTCTAAATCACTTGGAAAAAGCCCACTCAGTAATCAAGACACCAGCTTTCTTAATAAGAGAACTAGTAAGCCAAAATAGTTCTTACTGCAATGAGATCCTGGAGTAGGGAGAGTTTGGTCTCCAGGACAGACCCTCATCATACAGAAGAGGCAGTAAGACTAGGAGTATGAAACATAGTTGTTGCCTCAGGGACTCAAGGGCTCTTACTGTCAAAATTATGGAGAGTCTGGGATTTTACCCTACTTGCAAGCTAATGAGCTGGCCTATAAGTGTTTCATGGATGCCGGCAAGAAGCTCTGGCACTCCTGGATCGGAGACAAAGGACTTTATCATAGTGTATGTAATAACCAGAGTGTCAGCATGACATTCATATCAGTGTCCCATGCTCTCCCCCAGGCTCCACGGGGACAATGTAGGTGGCCCTTAGATGGACCCTGAGCATGCAGAATTGTGTTACAGGAGAGGAAGTTGGAGCTTGGCTGATTCACCACTTTTATAGCAAGTGAAGGCAAACCTGTTCTTTGTCTTTTTTGTCCAGGGAGAGAAATGACCTCCTTTCTCAAGGTTGCACACTGCACATGCAACCCTGAGTAATGGCCTGGATGGAGAGCAGTCAGACTCTTGTATTCATAGCACACACAGGAAGAACATGTAGAGATGGTCAGGGCCCATAGCCGACTACCTCTCCCAACACCAGTCAAACGAGGTCCCCCTTCCCATAGGAGCAGAAGAGGAGGGAGAGGAGTAGAAAGGAGTGTTATTCCAATACCTCTCTCCTCTGAGAAATAGAGATGCAACCCCCTTATGGGGGCACTTCCCAGCTTTTCCTTACTTAACTTACTGGGTTTAACAAAGTCAACAGGCTTTGTGGCTGCCCCTCTTTGGGGAAGAGAACAGCAGTTTATCAGTTATAATGCCCCCACATTTACTAGGATATGTCCAAATCTACGACTATTGCTTCGTATTAACCTTTTGGGACAAATTACAGGTAGTTCAGATTTTGCCTCTATGATGGTTAGTTTCATGTCAACTGGGCTAGGCTATGTGACCCAGTTGTTTAATCAAACACTAATCTAGGTGTTGCTGCTAAGGTATTTACAAATGTGGTTAACATCCTCAATCAGTTGAGTTTAAGTAAAGGTAATTGCCACCCCACCTCACCCCGCCCCCGATAATGTGGGTTGGCCTCATCCAATCAATTGAAAGACCTTAAGAACAAAACTGAAATTTCCCTGAGGAAGAAGAAGTTTTCTCTTAAGACGGCAACATTACCTTTGCCGAGAGTTGCCAGCCTGCCAGTCTGCCTTATAAGTTTCAGACCTGGAGCCCCCACAATTATGTGAGCAAATTCCTTGTAATATATCCTAGTCGATCTGTTTCTCTGGAGAACCCTGACTGATATCCTCACATCTCAGAAATAGGTCAGAAAAGGATAGTAATTAAATACACCTACAGCTCTGCCACCTCCTTGCTCACCACACAGTCACGCCATTGATTTTTCAGGGCCTCGAGTCGCTGGATACTGGGCAGAGCCCAGACCTCAACAGTCCATAACAAATTAGCGTCTTTGCCATACTGTCCATAGTTTCTAAACCAAAATATCAGAGCCCATGGCCTGACAGATATAAGTGTACTTATAGGGAAAATTGGAGCGACTATTTGAAACCGGGTCTGTTCCAAAAAATCTGGGACATACAATTGATGTATTTATATATCATACAGGTTTGCTTCACCAGTCCTCCGGTCCAGATAAATGCTAAATACACCCCACAGAGCCCAACTTCTAGTCCTGCAAGATTGAGGATCTCTAATTACTCAACAAATATCCCCTGAGTACATAATAGACCAGTCACCATCTTAGCCTTTCAGATAAAAGACAGAAGTTACAAATGCTCACTAGTAGCTCACTGCTGGGACAGACGGGCAAGGAAGGAAGCTATTTAAAACAAGACCCCTGACAAAGCCAAATCCCGGGTATTCCCCCCAACCAAGGCTGCACCCCCCCCCAGAGGCCCCCATAAGAGAGCCCCCTTCTGTGCCACTTCATCTCTTTTTAAACTCAACAAAAGCTGTCTGTCATGTCCAAGCTAAACGCATCGCTCTGCAGCCCAGGGTTTTCTCAGGGGCCCATGTTCATGGCTCTTGGTCACTTGAGGAAAACTCACAGGGACAAGGCCCAGCCTGGAGATAGCCATCCACCGTCAGCTGAGCTCAGGCAGGCCTCAGGGTCACCAATGGCTGCCCCAGGCCTCTGCGTGCAGAGCCCCCTTCCTCACATGTGGCTTTGATAAAGACTAGACTAAGAAATATTAACTCCTACATCCACCCCGCCACTCCCGCCCTAGACTGGCCTCCCCCACGGGCTCATAACTCTGGAATGTAAGAAACTGCTTTCCGGACCCTGGGGGCAGCGCCTGGTCCAGACTCACTGCTCAGAGCCCCATGTTGAAGGGAAGGAGGGAAGAGGGTACAAAGGACAGAAAGAGATGTTACAGATGAGAAAATCCAGTGGCAAAGTGAAAAAGGGGCTAGCCTGCCGGGGGAGCAGTCCTAGATTAGAACACTGCCCGCTCTTCACTTTTAGTGAGTCTTTGGGCAGATGACTAAACCTTTCTGACTTGTCCTCGTCTGTGACAGTGGGATCCTAGGAGCGTCTACCTCACAGCGATAGAGTGAGATGTCCATAGAGCATTCGGCACAGTGTCCGGCAGACAATTAACACTCCGTGTACGTTCACGTTACCGTGATAGTTATTCTAGCATCGCTTCTGACCTGCAATTTCCCAGCTATAAAATGAAGGATTAAACCACATGAACACCCCGCCCCCCACCTCCCTTCAAGCCCAACAGTCCTGTGACTTGGTAAGGCAGAAATCGGCTCCTTTTACATCAACTCCGCACACGACATTGGATGAGGAGTGCAGAGGTGCTGGAGCCCAACTCTGACTTCTGTCCCCCATGCCCAGGCCAGCTCCAGCACCCACTTCAGGACCAGGCTGGTGCTAGACCCGGCGGAAAGCCCGCCATCCCCGGATGCCCCCTCCCCAGTGTGACTTGTGTCTTGCCTCTTGTTACAAAGCTAAGCAAATACTAGATCTTACTGATGAGCACACACTGCACTGCTATTGATTGTCCCACTGTGTCTCCGACTAGCTTTAATGCATTATATATTCAGCCCCGCACGGCTTGCTAAAACTGGCATACGGTCACATCTCAACTCCCCGCAGGCCTTAGAATGTTTTCAGGACTCTAGATTTCTTAGAGAATTGAACAAAAATTTCATTGAACAACTGGCAGCTTTCACTGGACAGCTGACACTGAACAACTAAGGAAAAGAACCTCAAAAGCTCTGTCTGCAAAGAATATAAATTACTAATGATCAATTTCAATGACCCCCAGTGCGTGAATCATTCCAGTAATAAAACCATTTGGGCAAAGACTGAAGGATTGTGTCTCTTAATCTTACACTCGCAGAATTCTGTTATTGAATGTGTCCAGGGCAACAATGGGTTATGGATTCATTTGAAGAATCACCTAACTCCTCAAAACTCTCAGGACTCAAGTGGAATTTACAAGTGGAATTGGAAGATTTGTTGCTCACTAGAGCTAGCCAGTAGAGCTAAGACATATGGGCAATTTTTCTCTCATTAAGGAATCTTCCAATACTTGAAAAGTGATAACTCGTTAAGAATTGCAGTTGTCTGGGACAAAGGGTAGAGCACGACAGGTTTTCTTTATGTTCCACATGATTCTCCTTCTCCAGTGAAAGAAATCTTCCACTTTTTCTAATAAAGGTTGCTTCGATTTCTCTTTCCTCCTCCTCCCCAAAAAGAAAATCACAAGTTTAGCTAAAAATTACATCACCGTGTGTTTCACGAGTTAGTAGTCAATGGTCCCCATATTGGTTCCTGACTGTCAGTGCTGACTCCTGAGTAGACGGTGAGGTCATTGGCAGCAGAAACCCCAGCAGAGACTTTCCCTGACTTCTCCCACAGGCCTAGAACGGTGGCTCTCAACCAGGACAATTTTGCCCCCCAGAGGACGTTTGGCAGTGTCTGGACACATTCTGATTGTCACGACTGGGCTGTGGTGGGTGCTACTGGCCTCAGGTGGGTAGAAGCCAGGATGCTGCTAAACATCCAATGCATGGGGCAGCCCAGGCACAAAAGAGTTGTCCTGCCTGAATTAGTCAGTGTTCTCCAGAGAAACAGAAGCAATAAATATATAATTTCTATTTCTTTATACTATATATAATTTTTATTTATTTATACTTTATTTTATTATTATATAATACTTATTATATTATATATCTCTATATAATATATATTATTATATATACATATATAATATATATCTACATATACAATATATATTATATATATATTTAGATATAATTATATATCTATATATAATTACATATCTATATATAATATATATCTATATCTATAATATCTATATATAATATAGATATATAATATCTATATATAATATCTATATATAATATCTATAATATCTATATATAATATCTATAATATCTATATATAATTATATATCTATATATAATTATATATCTATATATTTATATATGTAGATATATAATTATATCTACATATATAATATAAATTATATATATATGAAGAGACTTATTATATAGAATTGGCTTATTATAAAGGATTGGCTCATGCTCTTAAGGAGGGTGGCAAGTCCAAAATCTGCAGAGCTGATGTCCCAGTTCAAGTCTAAAAGCCAGCACGCTGCTACACAACTTGGAAAATCTAATTGATATCCCAGTTCAAAGACCATAATGCGGGATAATTCTGTCTTATTCAGGGACGGGTATAATTTTTCTGCTATTCGGTCCTTCAACTGATTAGATGAGGCCCACCCATATTGGGGAGAGCAATCTGCTTTACTCAACGTTCACCAATTTAAATGTTCATCTCATCCAAAAACACCCTCACAGAAACACCCAGAATAATGTTTGACCAAATATCTGGGCACCCCATGGCCATCAGGTTGACACATAGATTAACCCTCACAATACCCAAAATGTCAGTAGTGCTATCGTTGAGAAATCCTGACCAGAATCATTCTAGCCACATAATAAATGCTCACAAGGGTTAATTGATGGAATACAACTGGCTTGTGTTCACTTGAGACAAAGTGAGGTGAGTTAGTGGGGGGGGGGGTCATGGGAAGAGATAGGCTAGTAGAAACTTGGAAGTATGTGTGGAACTTGGGTGGACAGGGAGGAGAACAGGAGACATTCCAGAATGTGAGAAGCGGCATAAGCATGGCATATACAAGGGGTCTCAGAGGACGAGACCCCACTGGTTAAACTCTAAACACTTGAGACCACGAGGATCTTAGCAGAACAGAACCCAATATCAAATCTGAATGAATGATGTGGTTTTGTTCATTAAACAACTGAAATTAAGTGTTTTGAAGAAGGAGAGGAGGGAAAAATTTCTCTTTAGCACCATTTATATAATTAGCACCACAAACTTATATTGGCACATTTTACAGAAGAAGGAACTGAGACATAGAGACATCAGCCATAAAGTTTGGGAGTTTTTGCTTTACAGTGTTATAAATTTGCTTCCTTCTATCTTTTGACATGAGGTGGGTGTTAGGAGGGACAGTCTCATTAACACACAGTATCAGTGATGTCTCTAGCTTAGGCTCCGGAGCTAGAGCCTGTGGGCTCAGACTGGCTCCACCACTTACTAGCTCATGACCTTGGGCAAGGGGCCAAATGTGTGAATATCAAATTAGTTCATAAATGTAAAGCAGGCAGCACAGGGTCAAACACATAGAAAATGTTCCATCACGCTGTTTTTATGATCATCCTTTTTAATGATGGTTCTTTATTCCAGCCTATGAGATTCCACTGGATTCCCACTCTAACAAGCAACATCAGAATGTCTGGCGGTGGCAAAACCGAGGGGCATGAGCACGCCCCTTTCAAGACTTTCCCAACCTTTCCCACAGGATACTCTCATAGAGTGCTCGAAACTAAGTGATTCCAGTGGCACTGTTTGCGCTGAAAACATTTTCTCCCATGACCTCCTTATTAAGCCTGTAGTTTGGACAAGCAAGCAATAAAAGCAGCCGATGCAGCCTGCTGCTTTGAGTAGCCAGTTGAGTAATGATGCCCCCAGAAGTGTGCGTGCGTGTGTGTGTGTGTATGTAGTGGAGAGGGGAGGGGAGGGAAGGGGAAGAAAAAGGAGATTGCACTAGGACAAGCTGGGGTTTCTGAGAACACAGCATCAGGCTGCAGTGGGGAAGGACCCTTACCTGTCCCCAGTAATCAGCACCTCTGCATGGAACTTCTGTGTCAAATAAAAAAAAATTGTGGAAGGAGGGAGAATTTCCCATCAAAGTCACCTCCCTAGTTTTTAATGGCTCATCAAATGGGGAAGGACTCAGAGGAGAGCCAGCAAGCTGGTGAGGAGGCTGGAGGCTGTGCCAATGAAAAGGACTGGGGGAGGAGACGCTAATGGGAGCCGTGGTGGCTGTCTTCGAGTAGATGAAGTGCCAACAGTGTGGATGGGAATGAAATATGTTATGTGTAGGAGCCAGGTGCAAGGAGCAGGTTTCAGAACAACATACTGAATGCCTTTCTACTACTTAAAATAGTCTAAAAATGCAATTCACTATTAAGAGGCAGTGAGCTCCCCGTCATTAGAGTTATACAAGCAGAGGCAGAATGCTCATTTTGTGGGGATGTGGTAATGATTGCACACCTAAAAGTGACTTCCAATGATATAGTTCTCAAATGTAAAACTTACAATGCCTATTTGGATGTGAGATCTAGATACTGCGTGTTTTCCTTACCTTCCTCGAGCTTAACTGTGTACTAGTGATTGAAAAGTGTCCATACTCCCAAGGCCAGCTCTTGTTGATTGTCCCTGGCTGCCTGGAACACTGCTAAGAAGGTTTCCAAGGCTGTGTAATGTGATAGATTAGTAATACCTGCTAAAGACAAAGAAAAGGAGCAAAAAAATCTCATTTTTCACCACAGTTATATATGCAGCAGCTGTAATATATAACATGGATAATATTTTTAAAATATTTAAAAATCTAACTTCCCTTCTCAATAAAAGTTTTCTCTTTCCACCATCATGGTGGGTAGGGCATGAGGTTTATTGCCTCAGGGAAGGGGCAGTAGGATGGATCCACCTAGAACAAAGAGTCCGTGTGTAGGAAAGAAGATATGACATAGAGCAATTTCCAACAGACAGAAGGGAAAGTAGAGCTCTACCCCAGAGGAAGTGGAGAGTTCTGGAAAAGATGAACCTGAGAAGAAGTTGCTGACTGAGACCCCACCCCACCAACTCTGAGCCTTAGCTCAGGGCAGGGGGTGGGGGCAGATAGAAATTCTGAAGGGAAAAAGGAAAAGCTGAACTCAGAGCAAGATCCACTGCATTTCCATTTGGAATTCTGAGTGAGACCACCTCACGCTACACCTGTGCCACCATGGGGCGGCCACATCAGGTACAAATGACAATGTGGGATGTTCAGGAAGAGAGAGGACTTGGTGTCCCTGAATGTCTCTGCTTACATGTGGAGGTGCCCGGAAGTTCCCACCTGCACATGGCAAGGGACAGAGAAGGATGCAGAACTGAGGGCAAGGGACCCACCTTGGGTGGCCATTGTGAGAGGCCAAGTGACCAAATGGAGGGGGTAGCTGAAGCTCAGGGCATCTATATGGCCAGTGAGGTCCGACGTGGGGTTGAGTAAACGAAGGGGGATGACCAAGCCCTGAAGGTGCCTAGACAGCAAGCCCCAAGTTACACCACCATGATGTGTCAGTACTAGACACACACAGGGGCAGACACCGGGCTAGAAAGGGTCCAGGGGGACGTCAGAGGAAGTGGATAGAGAAACACAGTGCTAAGACCAGGAACCTCTCTCTCCAGGACGTGAGGATGGAGAAACTCCCCCTGCTCGAAGGCACTGGGGAATAGGGAAGGCAGGGGACACCCTCTGAGACCTCTGACGGTGGCCCTGAACTTTAAATTGACTAATTGTTGCGAATGCCCTTTAAAGCCAGCAAAGACTGAGTCGTGATGTAAGGCATGGCTGAGATGGAACCGCTTTCTCCAAATCTGAACCGGCCCATTTCAGCCTCTGCGCCATCTCCCTCGCAAGCGCACACCATCCACGCATGCGCAGGCAACCGCAAGGCCCGGACAGGAGTAGCTAGCGCGAAAGGTCTGGAACAGAAGGAAAGAAATGAAAGGATGAGGTGTGCAGAAGCCGTGATAGTGTGGTAGGAAGGAAAGAGAAGGATGACAACGACTAGCACTACTGAATGTTGCTCGTGGAACAGGCACTCTGCATCCCCAGGGCTCCAAGCATGACCTGGAGACCTGCAGCGCAGGCATCGCCCAGAGCTTCTTAGAAATCCAGAATAGGGGGCGCCTGGGTGGCTCAGTCGGTTGAGCGTCTGCCTTCCGCGCGAGTCATGATCCCAGGGTCCTGGGATGGAGCCCTGCGTTGGGCTCCCTGCTTGGCGGGAAGCCTGCTTCTCCCTCTCCGTTTCCCTCTGCCTGCCACTCCCCCTGCTTGTGCTCTCTCTCTCTCTCAAATAAATAAATAAAATCTTTTTAAAAAGAAGAAGAAGAAATCCAGAATAGCAGGCCACACCCTAGGCCTATTGCATCTTCTTTTGTCTTTTTCTTTTTTCCAGCTTTATTGAGATATAATTGATATTGTGTAAGTTTAAGGTGTACAGTGTGATGACTTAATATATGTATGTGTTACTTACCACATACATACACATATGTATGTGTGTCTTTGTGTGCACCACAGTAAGGCTAGTTAGCATCCTTCACCTCCCGTAATTACCATTTTATTGTTGTTGTTATGATGAGAACATTTAAGATTTGCCCTCCTGGCGACTTTCAAGTATACAACACAGTATTTTTTTTTTTTTTTTTAAATTTTTTTTATTGTTATGTTAATCCCCATACATTACATCATTAGTTTTAGATATAGTGTTCCATGATTCATTGTTTGTGCATAACACCCAGTGCTCCATGCAGAACGTGCCCTCCTCAATACCCATCACCAGGCTAACCCATCCTCCCACCCCCCTCCCCTCTAGAACCCTCAGTTTGTTTTTCAGAGTCCATCGTCTCTCATGGTTCTTCTCCCCCTCCGATTTCCCCCCCTTCATTCTTCCCCTCCTGCTACATTCTTCTTATTCTTTTTTTCTTTCTTAACATATATTGCATTATTTGTTTCAGAGGTACAGATCTGAGATTCAACAGTCTTGCACAGTTCACAGCGCTTACCAGAACACATACCCTCCCCAGTGTCCATCACCCAGTCACCCCATCCCTCCCATCCCACCCCCCACTCCAGCAACCCTCAGTTTGTTTCCTGAGATTAAGAATTCCTCATATCAGTGAGGTCATATGATACATGTCTTTCTCTGTTTGACTTATTTTGCTCAGCATAATACCCTCCAGTTCCATCCACGTCGTTGCAAATGGCAAGATCTTATTCCTTTTGATGGCTGCATAATATTCCATTGTATATATATACCACATCTTCTTTATCCATTCATCTGTTGATGGACATCTTGGCTCTTTCCACAGTTTGGCTATTGTGGACATTGCTGCTATAAACATCGGGGTGCACGTAGCCTTTCGGGTCCCTACTTTTGTATCTTTGGGGTAAATACCCAGTAGTGCAATTGCTGGATCATATGGTAGCTCTATTTTCAACTTTTTGAGGAACCTCCATACTGTTTTCCAGAGTGGCTGCACCAGCTTGCATTCCCACCAACAGTGTAGGAGGGTTCCCCTTTCTCCGCATCCTCGCCAACATCTGTCATTTCCTGACTTGTTAATTTTAGCCATTCTGACTGGTGTGAGGTGGTATCTCATTGAGGTTTTGATTTGGATTTCCCTGATGCCGAGCGATATTGAACACTTTTTCATGTACAACACAGTATTATTAACTACAGTCACCAAGTTATACATTAGCTCCCCAAACTTATTCCTCTTATAACTGGAAGTTTTTACTGTTCACCTAATATCTCCCCATCTCCCCTGTCCCCCAACCCCTGGCAACCAGCATCTACTTTCTGTTTCTATGAGCTCAGCTTTTTTAGATTCCACAGTTAAGTGAGATCCTGCAGTATTTGTCTTTCTCTGCTTCTACTGATCTTGGTATGAACTCAGGTGATGTGTGAGCACACTGCAGTTTGAGACGTATTATGTTACATGATTTAACATAATCCATTCAACACAACAATTCCAGGAGTTAAAGAAATCTCCCCATTTTGCAAATGAGCAAACTGAGACCCAGCCAAGTTCGCATATCCGGTAAGTGGTAGAACCAAGATACCAAGGCAAGCAATCTGACTCCAGAGCCCACCGTCTTCACTACACCAAAAGCTTAGGGCTCCTCCACTGGTTGGTTTCTGGTCAAAAGTATGTTTACAGTGGCACTGATGCATGCCTAGAATGTTTGGAATGACCTGTGGACATACAGTAGTGACAAGATTTCCTTTTCCAACATGTTTTCCAAAATAAAACACCAGATATTCATGATTCAATCCATGTCCAGGTTTCTGCGTGATCAAGGGCCCCCAGTATTTTAAGCTCTTGGGCAATTCGTAACTATCATGTCTAAATTGTTCTGCTTGTTCTAAATTTGCCCTGCATGTGTACCTTTCAAGAATAGTTCTTTTAGCTGATACACCCCCATTTTCAAATGCAAATGTGTTTTGGAATGTAACCGTTCAATCACTTCTCCCTCAAAATCATACTACAGCTGAATTACTCCAAAGGAATCTGTAGTGAAGCACAGAACATTTTCAAGCATAATCCTGTGGTGCTTTTCATCTAAAAAGGTGACTAACAGCTTGCATAAGCTTATAACCAGATTTAAAGCTTAAAATCCCTGTGGCGTTTGCAAAGGGCATCGAGACAGCAAGCCAAACCTGGGAAACACAAAAATGTCTTTGCCTGCTGACTTATCTACCAGTCAGTCACGAAACCAGTCTGAATCAAAATTGCTGTTACTTATTTCAGTTCCACAACCTCTGTTTTCCTGACAGTGAGTCAAAAAGGCACTCCTTCCTCTGTTCAGAAAAGTAAGAAAGAGCTCCTACCTAGCAAACGTTAATTAGGTCATGCGATGTGGTGAAAAGTGACTTGAGGTGAGAGGAAGCCTATGCACTGCTACCTGACGTCCAGTGGGTAATGACAAATGGATGTTTGAAGACATGAATGAGATCTAGTCTGGAACTCCCCAGCTCTTTGACCTTGAGGAGCTTACTCTGCTCTCCAGGTTCATTTTCCTCGGCCTCAATGATTTCCTAAGATTCCTTCTAGCTCCACAGTCTCAAATTTTAAGTCAGACCTTAATTATGTGCTAAGTAAAGTATAATATATTTCATCTGAAGGGTGGCATACTGACAAAGATGGTTAAGAAGATGACAAGGCAGCATGGAAAGTACTCATTACATAACATGGAATACAAAATGTTGTTTATACTTTCTAAAGCTATGTAAGATTCTGTGCACATTTGGACAGAAACTGGAAGGGAAGAGGGAACAAAGAAAAACAGAGTGAGATCATGGGTGGGTGAAGTTCCCTTGTACTTTGATTTCCATTAATTTGCTCTTTAAAAATCATACTTTTAGGGAAGCATATCTTGATGTTCTATGGAAGAACTGTTTGCCTGGTGCCCTGCTGTCATATTTTCTCAGCTTCCGAGTTGATGGTAGCCAGGCTGAGCCCTCTGCTATTTATGGACTGTGTCAGGAGGGCTTGATATTGTTTCCAAAGTGGTCACATGCCTGGGCCCAGGAGCTGGGCCCCCATCCTTTCAGCCCAAACTTACAGTCACAAACTCGGTGCTTGCGTTTCCCTCCACTACTGGCTGGGAGAGAACAGGTATGGAACATAAAGGTCCAATCAGAGCGCCTCGGGCGGGAAGGGAGCTCTGACTTTGCTCTATCCTTCCTCTGAGGTAGTCCACTTGGAGTGTCTGCCTGGTTCACAAAGAAGCCTTTCACAGCCCGCCCTTAATCCACAACCGAGGGCCCCAGCAATCATGTTGGACAATATGCCTCTGCTCCCTCCCATGGCAACATCTGATTGGACCAGCCAGCCCCTGACCCAAGATGAGCAAGCAGAGTCTCTTTGTCAGAAATTTGAGGTTGGGACTAAGAAAGAGTCAGTCTCTTGAGATTGTTAAATCTAAAACAAGTATGCGTGGATGCTATGGGATAGACATTTCTGATCACCCACGTAGACTGTAAAAGCAGAGAAAGCTCATATCAGGGGTGAGATGCCTTTGTGCTCCCTGTTCCAGCCCCTCCCTAAGGGATGCTGCAGGCTGCCCCTGGGTTCTGTGAAACAGCCTGAATTCTTAAGTCCCCTTACAGCTTAGGCTAAGGCAAGTGGGTTTCTGTTACTTGCAAAAAGAAATGTCCCAATACCGGGTGCCTGGGTGGCTCAGTGGGTTAAGCATCTGACTCTTGGTTTTGGCTCAGGTCATCATCTGAGTCCTGGGATGGAGCCCCAAATCAGGCTCTGTGCTCAGCGGGGAGTCTGCTTGAATATTCTCTCCCTCTGCCCCACCCCCCACTCATACACAGGCTCGCAGGTGCTCATGTGCACTCTCTCTTTTTCTCTCTCTCAAATAAATAAATCTTTTTTTAAAAATGCCCTAATACAGTTTATCTCTGGGAGCGTCCCAGCATGCCATACAAGTGCTTGTGTGACCTGGCCCTGCCTGGAGCCCCACCTGGTCACCCACCGTCATCCCCACCACACTGGGCCTCAGTTGGTAGTGCCACACACTGGATCTCTCTGGGCTCTGTCGCTACGCTTCCTGAAATGTTCACCAGCCTGCCGAGCTCCCTCCCCAGTCCAAAGGCACAGGCAGGTAAAAACCTGGCTACAGGGGTCTGCTTGCTTCCTCCCTTTACTTAAGCCTTGCATATGATTAAAACACTCAGACGGAGTGCTGCCGGGGATGCTGGGAACTGCTCTTTCTACTCCCTGCTAGCCAGAGCAGACTTTGAGCTTTTGGAGAGTAGGCCCACCCGGGGAAGCTAAGGGAAACTCGTTGCTGCTGCCTGAGATGTTGCTACTCTCATTTGGTTTTGCTGCATTCTTTATTTATAAGGACGCTGGGCATCCAGGTTAAAGGCTGGCTGTACCCAGCATTCCCGCACTTAATGAGGAATCAACAGCATGGTGAAAAAAGTCGGTCTGGAGAGCTTTTCGAGGTACAGGCACAAGTGAAAGAAGAGAGCTTCTCCAAACATGCCTGGGGAGAGGGACACCTCGCCTCCCAAAAGATTTTCCAGAGAGCAGCAAACGTGCACAGTTTAATCCTACCTATTTGAAAAGAACGACCAATAATGACTTAACATTATGTAGTGCATAACGCAGAGCCTCACAAAAGTCATCGAACCCAGGTGGTATTAGCATCCCTGGTTAACAGATAAGGAAACTGGGTAAGCAACTTGCTGAGGTTACACAGGGACGCAGTGGGCCTCTAGGTACAAAGCTAGTGGCCGGGCTCCAGCGACTGTCCTCTAAGCCAGTGGTTCTCAGGATGTGTCCCGGGAAACAGCAGCATCAGCCTCACTTAGGACGAACTGGTTAGAAATGCAAGTTCTTGGGCCCCCACCCAGACCGACTAAATCACATACTCTGGTGTAAGGGCCTGGCAATCTGGGTGCTAACAAACCCTCCAGGGGATTCTGATGCATGTGCTAGACCCTCACTATTCAATGGGGGGATCTCGGTCCAGCTGCATCAGCATCACTTGAGAGATGATTGGAAATGCAGACTCTCGGGCCCTGTCCCAGTGAGTCAGAATCTGCATTTTAACATCTTCCAGTGATTTGTTTGCACATCAGAGTTTAAGAATTAAAAAGCACTGCTCTTCCCTATGAGAAGCAAACAGTTGGCCCTTAATATAGTGGCAGAGCTCTCAGTCCCAGGGCACATGCTGCTTGGTCTCAGAGTAAACAAAGCATGGCTCCATTTTTCTTACCAGTGATTGGCTTAAAAATAGACATGTGAGCATAATTCTAACCAATGAGACAGGAGAAATGAACATAAATGTTTCCTTGGTATTAAAAAAAAAAAAACATAAGGGCCACCTCACACTCATTAGGATGGGTACTATCAAGAAGGAAGGAAGGAAGAAAGGAAGGAAGGGAGGAGGGGAGGAAGGGAGGAAGGGAGGAAGGGAGGGAAACAAATACTGGCAAGGATGTGGAGAAATTGGAACACATTGCACTGTCGGTGGGAATGCAACATGACACCATGGAAAACAACTGGCAGCTCCTCAGAAAATGAAAGGTAGAATTACCATATGATCCAGTCATTCCACCTCTGAATGTAGAGAAAAAAGAATTGAAAGCAAGGTCTCAAAGAGATATTTGCACACCCACGTTCATAGTAGCTTCATTCACAATGGCTAAAATGTGGAAGCAGCCCAAGTGTCCAACAACGGAGGAACAGATCAACGAAATGTGGTGTATACGCAAAATGGGATCTTATTCAGCCTTAAAAAGGAAGGAGATTCAACACATGCTAAAACGTGGATGAAACTTTAGGACATTATGGTAAGTGAAAGAAGCCCAGTCACCAAAAAACAAATACCGGACGATTCCCTTTATATGATCTACCTACAAGAGTCCGATTCATAGAGACAGAAAGTAGAAGGGCTGGTGCCGGAGGCTGGGGCGAAGGCGGGATGCGGAGTTATTGGTTAACAGACATAGAGTTTCAGTTTTGCAAGATGAAAAGAGTTCGGGAGACTTGTTGCACAACAGTGGGAGTATACGTCACAGTACCAAACCGTACACTTAAAAACGGTTGAGAGGCCAAATGTTATGTGACGTGATGTATGTTCTACCAAAATAAAAATAATTTTTTTAAAAACAAGGCACAAAGAAGAGACCATCTCCTTTTCTGCCTCTGGATATTATCTTGTCTTCATGCAGTGACTGGAAGAGCTGACAAAATTTGGGGACCCTCTGGAGAGAGAAAAAAAAGATGATAAAAATACAAATCTTTGGTGATGCCTTTAAGTCACTGCATTAACAAGCCCCGGATCAGCCTTATCTCCAGGATTCTTATAATGTAAAATATTTTTAATTATATAAGCAACTTTGAGTGTTCTGTTACTTACAGCCAAAAGCATCTTCACAGATACAGGGTTCTAAGTGCCCAACAAGAGGCAAGCAGCCAATATGGCTCATGAAGATGAAAAGGCCTGGCTTTGAAACTTTCCATTTTGCTGCCACAGCAGTGAAATTATCTGGCAGTGATTATACAGAGACAGTCTCCATGCCCTACTTGCTCATAATTTTTTTTTTACTTTCCAGATATTGCTGTGCATTATATGCTTTTATAAGTAATCACTAAATTACGCTAACTGCTTGGATGGCTATCGTATCATGAACTACAATGCAGCCATTAAAATGATGCTAAAGGGGTTTACTTAGTAACATGAAAAGCATCCTACCTGTGCATGAAGTGGGGGTAAATGCAAGTTACAGAGTGGTATGATTCCATTTCTTATGTATTAGTTATAGATGAGCAGGCAGGCAGTTGACCGATAGATGAATGGATATAAATATACAAATATATGTGAAGAGAGAACAAGAAAGCAAACAAAACATTTACACTGATTATATCTTGGAGTTGGGGGTTATAGCTATGTTTTATTTTATTCTTTTTTTAAAAGATTTTATTTATTTTTATGAGAGAGATTGAGATCACGAGCAGGGGGGATGGGCAGAAGGAGAAGCAAACTCCCCACTGAGCATGGAGCCTGATGCGGGACTCGATTCTAGGACCCTGAGATCATGACCTGAGCGGAAGGCAGACACTTAACCGACTGAGCCACCCAGGCACCCCTCTTTTATTCTTTTTCTTCTATATTTTTCTAAATTTTCTTCGATGAACCTACCTAATTTCTGATAATGAAAATATAGCGTTTTTTTTAAAACCTTATGTAATAATTTAATTCACTTTACTCAGGCATACATGATTTTTCCCAAAGACCTGAGTATTTCATTTCCTACGTGTCGAAATTTTATTTCAACCATTTAGAGAAGACATCTCCATAATGTATGACATAGGTCTCTGCCCCTAAAATGGTGTCTACCGATCACAATTACTGATGCCGATGACACAGGTTTGTTACATTATATCCATCATTACACTGTAGTGTTCTCAGGTAATATCCAAGGCTGTGGCTCACTTTGCCCCTCACTAAATGCTTCCAGTTGGCTGTGCTTTTAGTTCTTGGATCTGCTTTGAATAGTTTCAGTGTCATCAGACATTGCTCATTATTTGTCCTAGAGTCTGTCCGTTACACACCTTCTCCTTGCCTCTACTCTGCAACCTCCAATATACTGAATCTTTAGAAATCCAAGGAACTCCACGGTTAAGAGTAAATATTTTCTGAGTGAAACTTCAAAAAAGCTTTCCTATGGGAGAGGCCCAAGAGCTTTGGTGGGAGGAAGCCTATGCCATTTGGCTGTACACAGCCTTTGTTGGCTTGCCTCTTGGTGCCTGCGTGTTTTCTAAATTGGCAAAGACGCTGGAGACCAGAGTTGTGCATAAATGAAGTGGGAGTGTTTCTATTAACTAAGAGCTACTCGATTAAGAAATAGCATGACTCTGAATCTCTGGACATGTCTCTCCTAAAGAAGAAGGCTGCAGATGGCAGGAACAGAGCCAAATGGGGTCCCTTCTACCCCTATCAAAGTGAGGTTATTTAGGTTCACCATCTGGTTATTAGATTCGCCAGATGGCAAGCCTGAGTAACTGCTCGGAAAGAGAGTCACCAGCCAATCCACTACCCTAGCACAGCCGATACCGTTAATTTAACATGTGATGCACATACTAGTACATAATACGGGTAATGAGGCATCACAGAGCTGTCATAAAAGCCGCCATCTGGGCTCACGTGGGACAGCCCTGTCACAGTGGCCCTGGGAAAAACCCGGCTGAGTTTCATGCAGCAGGGATCAGGAGGAGGTGGGAGCGGGGGAGGCAGGAAGTGGGGTGCTTGCCCACGTGTCTGCTGTCCACGGGATTCAAATATTTTGCTTCCATCGTTAAGACATTGCTGACTCCTGCCCAGTTCTGAGAATTGCCCAGTTCTCAGCTTTTCTGTGTTGTTATTTTCCACTTTGATGAAAAAGTATGATATTTTTACACCAATGCAGGGAAAACGGAACTGTGACTAGAGGTGGATTTGAATGCTTTGACAGTTCTAGTCCAACTCCGACAGTCAGCGAAAAGGTGTGTGTGTGTCTGGGGGCAGTGGGGAGAGGAGTTGGGGGGAGGGTTCGTCCCGCTGGTGCCCCCTCAGGAACAGGCTGGTGGAGGAGCCGCTCCAGCTGGTCCCACTGGGAACCGCAGCAAGGAAGGGCCAGAAAGAAAAGCCGGTGAAGCAGGCCGGGCCCCAGCCGGGCCCTGGCAGCTGCATGGGGGCCGCGGCAGTCCTTGTCATGGCTCCTGTCCCTCGGGGCTCCCCTGGTGCCCCCACAGTCCCGACCCCGGCCGTGGGCATCCACGCACTTACCCAACAGGTACTTCCTGGCTGCTGGGCGCTAGAGGACTCTGGCTGACGGGCGCCCGGAATCTCTCTGGGTTGTTTCTTACAACGACACATGCATCTCCGATGACCTCTAATTTAATTAAAAATTACATTGGAAAACCTTGAATATGTCTGACAGGGAGGAGCTCAGCAGAAACAAGGGAAGAGCTCCAGGCTTGCTGTGAGAGGGAAACGAGCACTGGACAGACCGTCGGGTGGAAAAGGGCATACACGTGCACTGAGGGCCCCATGTGGGACCGGGAAGGGACATTAGGGTGGACGCCGCCACCTCCTGGGGGAGGAGAAGGAGGAGCAGGGGAGAAAGCAGAGGGGCAGGGCAGGGGTGCGGCGTCCTGGGGCAGGGAGCCCCTTTCCTGGCAGGGCTCCAGCAGAGCCTGGGTGGCCACCCGGTAGGCACCTTCGAGGTTTCTTCTCAGCTCTAGGAATGTATGAGCTGCTGACCTATTTTCAAAACCAATTTTCCTCACTGGCTCATTTTTTGTTCCGACTGACCTGTGACTGTAAATAAGGCCATCTGTGTCTCTCATCCGGCTCTTCAGAAGCCGAGAACTTTCCACCACTGAACTTCTGAGTGTCGGGTGGGGTGGGAATGCTCTTGGGACCCCCTCTCAGGAGCTGTCACCATCCCTGCTGCCATCTAAAGGACATTCTCGTCGGGGCCGTGCCCATGGCTCCGGTCACTGCCGCAGGGGGGTGGCAGGCACAGCCTAGGAAAGCCCTCACCCAGGTTTTCTATCAGACCCACAGGAGTCAACCGAAATGCCAAGGGGGATTCAACGTCCATCACGTTTTTACAGTATTGTCTATACCACGGTCACGTTCACCTCAGATTCTCGAAAACGCACAATAACGCCGTGAGGCCAGAAGCGCCAGCCCCTCGCAGAGTCAAAGTAAGAGAGAGCAGGTCTCACACGCCCCGCTTCTGACTCCGGGGAGCGTTCTTCATACTCACCCTCGCTGCTCCCAGCCTAGGGTTTTGCTTTCTCTGTATCAAGATGCTTTTCTCTGCCTCTTCTGATCTCGGCATCGCTCTCTCCCCGTTGACCCCCATGCGCCCTCATCTTATTTCATCAGCGTTAGGCCGTCTGTGTCTCGGTACTTCAAGGTGATGCTCAGCTGCTCTGTGACTCGCTAAGTTACCCGGACTACAGTGTCTCCAGTCTCATTCGCCTGATGCTCTTTAGCCCCCAAGCACCTGCTCTTCTCCTCTGTCTTGCTCCAGTATAATTCCTTTTGGGGAGCCACCTGAAACAAGTCTTTATCAGATGCCAGCCCGTCTGCTCTCAGTGGAGTTTCTGCACGTTTCGCAGCCAGCGTGGTATGGAGCACGGCAAGACCAAAACCCAGGATTGCTTAGCCTCCCAGAATCAGCGGCAAGCAGCAGTCCCGGAGTCCAGCTAGGAGAGGCCAGCTGGGAGCGAGGAGACCCAGGAGAGCATACAGGAAGTTAGAACCATGGATGAGGAGTCAGAAACGCGGACGATGTTACGGGGGTAAGCCCGAGGAGGCAAATGGTGTCCCGGTTTGTCTGAAGTAGGGAAGCTTTCAAAGGGCCAGGTGTGGCTATCTCCTTTTGCTCCGCAATGTCTTGGGCACCACCTGTCACCTCCGGATGACTGATTCAGCGGCCTGGGAGTTCACAGGGGGCCTGCCTGCCTTGGACACAACCCTGTTGATTGGAGCCAAAGCACCTCACACAACAGTGATAGGTCCAAGCCCACAGATATCTTCACACCCTAAATCATAGAGAAAGTCAGGATGGGAGAAGATGAATGGACAGGGTCCCTGATCAAAACAGACACCTCGTCACAGCGTATTTAGTGGAAAATACGTGGAAAACAAAAGTTGAGTTCTCTATCTCGGCTGCAGAGCCTAATACATCACTGCCAAGAAGAAAGTGTTTAATAAAATCCTTCTTTAAATTATATCTGGAGTAGATGCTCAATGGAGCAACTAAGCAGACAGCAAGCAGCCCAACCCCCAAGCTCATGGTGCCATGAGAAGAACCCTGATATGGACAAATAGACCCAGCACATCGACCAACAAATACTTACTGAGTACCTACTACATGCCAGGCACCAAGCTAGGCTCTGACTTCATACCAGAGCTGCCCTTTGAAGTTTCCAAAGCAAGTAGAAATATACAATCAAGTCTGATCCCCATAAAAACAAGTGACAAAGGTGTTGTTATTTGCAGATGAGTAAACTCAGACTCACCAAGTTTAGATGAATGGTCCAAGGTCGTATGAGTAGTACTTAATATATAGCTTAGATCCCTGGCCACGTAAACTTTTATGCATGGGAAAAGAATCTCAGGGAATACTTGTCCTTCAAGCGTCTGGATGCCTACGGACCCTTTCCTACCTGTGCCAAAAGCCTGGTCCTCAACCTCTACACTCACTCTCCCTCAGATGTCTCCACGTGTAATACTTTTTCTATAGGAAGGGTAATGTATCAGTAAGGATATGTTCAGCTTTAAGCAACAGAAAAACCAACTAAGAGTGTCTTAAGCAATAAAAATAAATTTACATAACAGGAGATGCAAAAGTAGGCAATTCCCGACTTGGCCCCTTAGCTCACAATTGTCATAAAAGAAAAAAAAATGCATTGAAAGAACCAAGATCTTTCCTTCTTTCCACTCTACCATGTTTAGGCTCATCACCTCGCATCTATAAAATGGCTGCTTCAACTCTATAGTTTCATGTTCTCGCAGGATTTTATCCAAAGGCAAATCCAGGTCACATGACCACCCAGCAGCAAGAATCTGATCTCTCATGGGGAGGGAGAGGAGCACAAGAGGGAAAGTTGGGAATGGCTATTGGATAGCTATATCCAGTCTCTGCTGCTGGTAACTTTCTGATTCCTGATTAGGGTCAGAGCTGAAAACTAATGATTCCTGAGCAGAAATATGGATTTCTTGACACCACCTACAGGCTGCTTTATTAGTTTTCTATTGCTGTGTAATAGCTTAATGCAGCTTACGTCTTGGCAGCTTAAGACAATACCTGTTTATTTCCTCATAGTTCTATAGGTCAGAAGTCCGGGAAGGCTTGAGTAGGTTCTCTGCTTAGGTACTTGCAAGGCTGAAATCAAGGTGTTAGCTGGTCTGAGCTCTCATCTGGAGCTCTAGGGAAGAATTCGCTTCCAAGCTCATTCAAATCACTGGGAGAATTCAGCTCCTTGCAGCTGTAGGACTGAGACCTCCATGGCCTTGCTAGCTATCCACCAGGATCACTCTCAAGTCCAAAGACCATTGTCCATCCTTGAGCAAGGCCCCCCTCCATCTTTAATGCCAGCAATCATGCACTGACTCCTTCTCATACTTCAATCTCTCTGACTTTCCCTTCTTCCAGCAGCTGAAGGAAACTCTCTACTTTTAAAAGGCTTAAGTATTAGAGTAAGCCCACCCAGATAATCTGCCTTTTGCCATAATTACAGAAGTTAACACCAGAGGGTGAAGATCATGGGAGCCATCTTAAAATTCCATCTACCTCAGTTGCCATTAAAAACAAAAACAAAATCAGGATTTATTCTTGAAGGTCAAGATAGGGTCACCCTTCCCTGATTCACAATAAGGGCAGGAGGACTCCCAATCAAAACAGGGACTCTGCAAGCAAAAAATTAAAGGAGCGAATGGCTGCTGGGTGGGCAACCAAGAGTATCTGATTCAATCAACTTTTTTTTCTGTGAAACTGAGATATGAAGCCTAACTTAGCTGCACAATGGAATCCCACCTAGCTGGTGGACATTTTTTTTTTTTAAATGAGAACATGGTGTATAAGAACCATTGATGGGGACATGGATTCCTGCTTCACTTAACTTCCCCCCCGCCCCACTCCCCTCCTCATCTTGCAGCTCCTCAGCCTGCAGTGTGCCCCCAACACAAACTCATGAAGAATGCTGACCAACAGGGAGTCTGATAGGGTTTTCTTATAAATGTATTTAGTGTGGCTAGATTTCTCATGTTGATTTTTCACTGGCTTGCGTCTATCTATTGGGCAAAAGGGAAGGACAAGGGTTTATAGGAAGAGGAGGCCCCTCCCTCAGAGCTTACCCAGAGCAGCCCTCACACTGCCCAAGGTGTTTAGAATGAGCCCTGTGGGCTTTTCCATGGCCTTCTAAAGAGAAATCACACGCCCTCTCCTCTACAGAGATGCCTCATCACCAGCTCTTTCAATGCATTGTTTTCTGTTTCCCTGCCTTAAACCTGACTCAGGCCACCTGTGTTTTTTGTTTCACTTAGTTTTCCCTGCTTTGTGACATCAGTGTGGACTTCACCTTTTCTACGCCCCGCCCCCCGCACCAAAAAGTCTAAAATCCCAAGTCAGAAGTCTCCAAAGAGCTGACGTGTGTTTGCACAAACACGTGAAGATCCTTCAGAACTACAGATTATCCACCAGCAACAGCTCGATGCCTTTGAGAATTCTCTACTTTCATGGATGCTGTGTTTACCTTTTATTTTAAGTGCTTTCAAGCCCATTCTCTTGAAGCACCTTGCCTTATCAGGAGCCCTGCTCGTTTGTCTTGTTGCCTCCTTCACTCAGAGGCCTCCATCGATCAGTTTCTGAAACAAGGCAGGTTCTGTGCAGAATCAAAAGCCACCACATCACAGCTGACAGCAAGAGAATGCAGTGAGCATTGTGCCCTTGTACACAAGGCCTTCGTCTCTTTGAGAAGTACGTTTGAAATGAATGAGGCAGACGAGAGTGGTGGCTTCAAAAGCAACCATCTTCCTCTGGGCTTTTCTTGTTGAAAAGTCCTGAGCAGCACTGTTACTAGAAAGTAAAGAGAATAAAAGGCAAATCGGAGGCAGGCTACAGGTTTCCTAGACGAGAGACTCAGACCTGGCCTCGGCCAGGCTGTGCCGCCAGACATCTGCCTTTCCTTTGTAGACTTGGGTTTGCAAGGTTAACGTGAAAGAGGCTGTTTATTTTCTCCCGGGGATTATGAATAAAAAATACATAAACCCCCTTCACCCAGAGCCCAGCCAGGAAGTATGAGAGGCTCCTCTCTTTCCTGGTGCCCCTTAAGGGCATCATTGTTGGTGGTAGAGCTGGGGGCACCACTGTTGCCATGGTTACGACTTCTGAACCAAGGGATTGGCTGATCCTTGGCCCGGCTCTTCCACCCAGCTGTCATTTCCCCTGCAACCAGAGGCCTCCTTATTCCCTGATCCATTTTGTATTTGGCTGGAATGTTAGAGAGCAGTTTTCCATGGCACTTCATGACCCTTCCGTAGAGCCTTAATGACCCTAATGTTGATTTGGACCTAAAGTCTTGGGCTAGTGGTAAAGTTAAAACAATATTCAGGGCTCATATAGATGATGATCCTAATAATTGGCTTGAGGATCATCGCCTTCCTCCCTCGATTGCAGAGGGTTTGCAACGACTGCTTGAAATTTCAGAGCAAATATCTGGCCCATGACCAGGAAGTGAAAAGAACGGTACGATATTTGACGTGAAACCTCATTCATGAGTTCACCTTATTTTTCCCATCCTTATCTTCCATACCTGAATCTTCTTTTTAATAAGTCTTGCATTGTTTGCATCTTTAAAAAGTGCCTTAAATTCTTTTGAAGCAAGGCTAAATATACAGAAAGTGTAAGGATATTCCTCAGAAATCCAATGGATTCTTGTTATGAGGATGGAAGAAAAAAAAGTGCAAAGGTTTTTCTCGCCAGGAAGGGAAGACTGCATAGTGCAAAGCACCTAGAACATATTCTGTGTAAAAACCAAGTGGGATCATTTAAATGCATATTTTCTGTTGAAGTAAAAATATGCACACGGTGCTCGCTTTGGCAGCGCATATGCTAAAACTGGAATGATACAGAGAACATTAGCATGGTCCCTGCTCAAGGATGGCACGCAAATTCAGAAAGCATTCCATATTTTTAGATATTGGTCAAAGGGTAACAAACTCCCAGCTATAAGATAAATAAGATCCGGGCATCTAATGCACAAGGTGGTGACTATAGTTAACAATACTATATTATATACTAAAAGTTTTTAACAGAGTAGATCTTAAATGTTATCACCACACACACGCACACAGACAAACACACACCATAATTACGTGAAGGGATGGAGATGTTAACTAACTGTATTGTGGTAATCCTTTTGCAATATATGATGTATCTAATCATCACGTTGTAAACCTTAAACTTACATATGTTATATGTCAATAATATCTCAGTAAAGCAGAGGGAAAAAAATTGCAACTACAGAGAATAAAACCACACACACACACATACACACACACATACACACACACATACACCCGCACACGATTGGATTCAAGAAAACTGGAATTTCCAGTACAAAGAAGTGATAAGGACATGGCACTCCTAATCTCAGGAAGCCCCCTAAACACTTAGGGACCTGTTAAGTCAAGTCACTCACATGAGATTTTGATCAGTCCCTTCAAAAGCCTGGGGTGGGCCATGTGGACATGCCACACCAGCAGGGAGGTGCTTAGGGGGTTCTGGGAATCCCAGTTCCTTGCACACAGTAAAAACTTTACAAATATCTGCTGAATAGATGGAAAAAATAAGTAGAACAAAATAAAACAGAAAACCCACAACAGCAAAAGCAGATGAACAACAAAAATCATTATGCCTACGTGCTAAGTTCACAGATAACCTTCATATGAACTCGGGCAGAAATGCTTTAGCAGCACCAAAAAGCAGGTGCAATACAGGGCCCCAGTCTTTTGAATCCTCTCGACAACACTTTGAGGTAGATGTTTTTATCTCTACTGTTTTTCAGATGAGGTTAAGGAAGGTTAACTAATTTGTGCAAGACCCCATAACCATAGGTAGGATTTAAGCCCAGAGCTGTCTGATTCTAAAAACAGACTATTCCCTCCATCTACCCCATTATTGCCCAAGCTCTTCTCCTGTCAAGAACACACATCTCAGGCCCCATCCCAGATGCACTGAATCAGAGTCTCTGGGGAGGGGCTTAGAAGCATATGCTTAACAAGAGACAAGATGATTATGATTATCACAGAAGTTTAAGAAAACAGCTCTGTTGCTTCTGGTGGGAAATGCACCCATCTCTCCCTCTCCCTGATCAAACAGAAGCCATCAGAGATTTGAAGCTCACACGACAAAAATCAATCACGTCATTCTGGAGTTTATCGGATTATAATATTATAGGATATTTATTCCTCACTTTGATACTATAGCATTGTCTGATTTGAGATTATCCGGATCCTGAAACGCAAAGACAATTTTGGAAAGTTAAAAACGGACACTAGTGGAGTCCTCAGATTTTTTCACTTTCGTCTCTGTCTGTCTATGGTCCTTCGGAGCAGAAGTTAAGAATTCAGCTCAGCTCCCGGCAGCTTGAACTGATGCAGAGGTTCCGGCTGGGCAGGGGCTGGAGGGCGGCTGGAAGGAGAGCCCCAGGCTGAGAGTCAATCCTCCTGTCTGGTTGCTCACCAGATGGCTGTCATTGGACAAGCAAATTCCAGGATCCAGGAAGTAGAAAATCCATCACTGCTTGGTGTGCTTTTCTTAGTGTCAGTGTTTCCACGCCCAATGACAAGAGGAGAGGCCAACGAAGTCTGCAGCTTCAAATCTCCGTCATGGAAGCAAACAACGTATTTTTACCCCCTAAATCCTTAATGAATTAAATGGGAAGCAAACAGTGATTCCTGACAGGGCTGGATTTAAGGCAGGCTGTGAATGCCACAGCACAGCCAGAAGTAGAGACGGACGAGTCGAACTGAAACCTGACCACTGCCTCTCAGCAATCTTACTGTAAGTTATTCCCGTTATCTCAGAGAGAAATTTGAGAAGGGGTTAGAGAAAAGTATGGAGCTCATTTCCCCCCCCCATGTTGAGCACGGATCGTTGTTTTAAGAATTTGTTTTATATGCTATTGCCAAGAAACTTGCTTTGAATGAAATTTCCAGGCCTGGTATCTATAATAGCAAAAAATGACAGTTACATTTTACAAATAATAGTTTAATATGCTTTACCATGCTTCTATTCCAGAATGTTCTTGATCTCCTTTAATCTTCACAACAACTCGATAAAGTTTATACTCTTAATTAACAGGACTGTACAGATAGGACACTGGTAGCTTCCTCCTCAGAGTCCTTAAGCAATTTGCAGCAAGTCCACAGCTCATAGCCGAGAGCCTATCTTCTATCACTGTGCCAACTGCATTCCAAGGGAGGCCATATATATAGGCCGTTAGTTTCTCCAAAGACAAATTCCCATATTGGATTAAAACATAAGACCCAACAATATGTTTGTTGCTTAAAGACAGGTATCTGTAATAAAATGATGCAGAAATGCTAAAAATTTTAAAAAGTTTTATTGAGGAAATTTGTACAACAAAAAGGAAACAGTTGGTAGAGGTGGAATCATATAAAAGAGATTTTGAAACCAAAAAAGTGGAGGGAGGGTGCAAAGAGGCTCCTGATTATAATGAAAAATATAAAAACAACAGTGAAGACATGGATTACCCAGGTGCCCCTAGATTTTGGCTTTTAATCAACAAAAATTCTGGGCTTCTTTTTCTAGTTAAATAAAATATGAGTACATTGAAAATATGGAATCATAGTTGTATGATATATGGGTTTTAGCCTTCCTTTAAGTAGTAGGATTATATTATTGTATTTTTATTTTATATCTGCAAAAGTAGATGTAAGTTTGAAAAATAAAATAGAGGTTATGAACACTATGCATTTAGTATGCTAGAACCAGTGGACATACACTGAACTCAGTAACAACATAGTATCGTCCATACATTTTTCTCAAGGTATACGGCATTGATACATATATGCTAACTCTTAAATAAGATTCCAAAAATGAATCCAGAAGAAAGTTATATAGATATATTTTCTCACCACAGTGCAATAAAGCTAAATTCTGATGATATAAGTAAAAATACAATGAAAGGAGCCTTGGGCAAAATAATGATCAAACCCACAGCCTTGGAAGTAGACAGCCCAGGGTTTAGACTATAACTCCATCCCTTACTGCTGTGTGACCTAAGCAATTTATTGAACCTCTCTGAACCTTGGATTCTTCATCTAAATATGTGGCTCTACTTTGCAAAGATGGTATGAATTTTATCTATAAAGTACATACAATAGGGATACCTGGGTGGCTCCGTCGGTTAAGCAGCCAACTCTTGGTCTCAGCTCAAGTCTCAATCTCAGGGTCATGAGTTCAAGCCCTGTGTTGGGCTCCAAGCTGGGCATGGAGCCTACTTAAAAAATAAACAAATAAATAAATAATATAATACTAAGACTTAGAGGAAGGCTAAAACTCATACTCATACAACTATGATCCCATATTTTCAATATACTCATATTTTATTTAACTAGAAAAAAAAACCCAGAATTTTTGTTGGTTAAAAGCCAAAATCTAGGAGTGCCTGGGTAGCTCAGTTGGTTAGGCATCTGCCTCCGGCTCAGGTCATGATCTCAGAGTCCTGGGATCGAGCCCTGCGTGGGGCTCCCCGCTTAGCAAGGAGCTTGCTTCTCCCTCTCCCTCTGCTTCGCTCTGCCTCTGCCTGCTGCTCCCCCTGCATGTACTCTCTCTTCCTCTCTGTCAAATGAATTTTTTAAATCTTAAAAAAAAAAGAAAGAAAGCCAAAGTCTAGAAAATATATCTCTAAATACTAACAGTGCTCATCAATATGCCCTTGGATTTCTGGTAATTTTTGTTATTTTGCTTTATTTTTTTTACTATAAATGTATAGTTACTGCACAATAAAACAATAATAAATATGAAAGTAAATATACATTTCTCTAGAACATAGCACAAGAAGAAAATAAATATTAATATATTGAGTGCCCTATAAGTGGGGGTTGCTGTGAACATACAGTCATTTCAGTTGTTGCCACGGTCATCATTATTGTAAATTCTAAAATGCTCTCTTTCTCTCTCTCTCTGTGTGTGTATATATATATACATATATATACACACACATACACACACACACACATTGGTGTTTATTTTATTATATATTGTAATAATAAACGCAAAAATAACACAAAATTAGTGTTTATTATATATTATATATATAATAATAAACACAAAAATAAAAACAAGTTGGTGTTTATTTTACAATATATAATAAAATAAACACCAATTTAAATTAAGTTTAAATTTAAATATAAATTAATTTTAAATTTAGATTATATAAATTTATTTATCTAGATATAAATATATATTCTATAATATATACTATAGTATTATATATAGTGCCAAAGTACTTTAGTACTATACTATATAACATATAGTATACTATATAGCCTAGAAGGTATAGAGTATACATATGTGTATATAGTACATATATATTATAGAGCATGTATAGTGTATATACACTATATATAGTATACAGCATATATATGTATATATAGTACATATACTATGTACATAGTATACATATACTATGCATATATATTATACAGCACATATTTGTATATATAATATATATACTATATATGTAGTATATACATACTATGCATAATATAGTATACAGCATATATACATATAGTATATGTATATTATACATATATAGCATATAGCATATATATACTATATGTATACTATACTATATGTATATACTATATATGTATATATATGCTGTATACTATATGTATACTATATATATACCACACACTACACATATACTATATACATAGTATACTATATATGTATACTATACACTATATATAATATGTGTAATATGTATATATGCTATATATACGTATATTCTATGTATAATATGTATAGTATATGTATATGTATATATATGTATATGTGTACTATATATATGGATAGCATATATACATATACTATATATATACTAGACATATATATAGTGTACAGCATATATGTATAGTATACTATATGTATGCTATATATATACTATTGTATACTGTATGTATATACTATATGTAGTATACAGCTATAGATATGTATATATGTATGTAGTATACATATATAGATATGCTGTATACTATATATATACATATGCTGTATACTATATGTATAGTGTATACTATAGTATATATACTATATATGCTGTATACTAGTATATATACTATATATACTGTATATACACTATATAGGCTGTGTGTATATATATATTCTATATATAGTATATATATGCTGTATATTCTCTATATATGCTCCATACTCTATGTATAGTATATGTTATAGTATATATACTATATATATGCTGTATACTATATATATACTATATATAATACTATAGGTTATATAGTATTATATGTTATTCTACTATATAACAGCATTACATACATAAAAAACACAATATTGGGATAACTAACAATTTGAATATGGACTACAGAATTAGATAATCATATTGTATCAATATAAAACTTCCCATTTTTCTTAACTGTTAAATTTCCTAATTTTCAAAAGAGAAAATGTCTGTCTCAGGAAATATACATTGAAACATTTAGGTTTGTATGTACATACATCTGCATCTTATTCTCAAATGATTTGGGGAAAATACTCATATATAGAGAGAAAATGAATGATAAAGCAATAAGGAAAATATAAACAAATGGTGAATCTGAGTAAAAGGTGTACAGGAGTTCTTCATACTAGTCTTTTAACATTTCTGTAAGTTTAAAATAATATAAAAATAAAAATTTACAGCAACAAAAAACAAATAAATGAGTAACCACTTCTAACAATAGCAGCAAAAGCTCTCCTTAGCAACAAGGTGAAGTAGGAAATTAAGAGCATGATAATAACTTTTGGAATATTATAAAACTGAAAATACCACCTATCAAAACTAAGGGGAGTATGAACAATCAGAGCCCAGAAGTAAAGACAGAGATGCATTTTAGAAATATGAAATAAGTGAACTAAGCATCTGATTTAAAATCTTATAAAAAGAAGAGAGTCAACATAAGGGAAAATAAGAAGAAAATAATAAAGATGAAGAACAAAAATAAACAAGCTGAAAAACAAAAAATGAGTGGAAATAATAAATTTAACTCTTCATTCTGTGAAAAGATTATAAGATATATTAAAGCCCGTGGGAATGTAATAAATAAAAGAAAGGGTATGAGTCAAGAAAATTAAAAACACACAATTGATATAAAGGATTTTAAACTATAAATAATGGCAATGCACATTTTATGATAATTCAAAATGTTCAACCAAAATATAAAATTGGCAAAACAAGATGGAGAAAACATGAAAATGATGATGAAGGAGGAGGAACTTGAGAAACATATTAAAGAAATCCTTCACCTAACCAAAGAAATATAACCTAAACAAATTTAGTGAACAATATTCTATGTATTCAAGAAACAGATTTTGCCATAGGATGTAATCAGTTCTAAATCATGGAGAAACAAGACCCGATACCCAATTCATCCTAAGAGATAAGTATCATACTCATCCACAAATCTGTGAAAAAGACCACACATGCACACACACACACAAACACTCTTAGGATGGCAAATGTACACAAGTGTCAATTCCCGTAAAATTGGTTTGAAAAGATTACAACCAAGTTCAGACATACAATAGATTTTCCAAAAATAATTGTTGGCTAAGTGAATCAATAAAAATATGGGAATATGAATGAAGAAATAAATGCAGTCAATTAGCAGAGCCCACTGAGGGCACGGAAGGCAGGAATGGCTTGTGTAAGCCATGTATTTGTTAACTTCTTAATCATCTCATCCACACCAGGCCCAATGAGCATAGGCAGAAAAATCATTTTTCATTGAGCTTTGAGAATGCAGCTGTGACAAGAGAGTGTGATAATCAATAAAGGTAAATTCTAGGAATGTCAAGAGATCACAACAAATCAAGGACACCTTTTATAAAAGAATTAGGTTTTTTCTTCTTTTTTTTTTTTTTTGTGAGACTTAAAAGAAAACATGAAGATAAAAAGGCATTAAGGATTGAAGAGTTAGCAGAATATACCATCCCCCAATATGCCACTTTGGTATTAGGATCATTTTGAGCTAAAGGCACTTGAAAAACAGTAGATTCAAGAAGGACATTCTAATCTTCCCTTTCTTCCTAAAACGGGAGATAAGAATTCCCACGTGAAAGATGCCCTTCCAGTACCAGGGGAAAGAATTGTTCTTCAATAAAGAATAAAAGCTAAAAGAAATCTGTACCAGCAGACCTTGTTAAAATACTTCTTATCTTCCTTTAGCTTCCCTACATAATTCTGTTACTCCTCACATTGCCTCTCTTTGTTCAGTCCCCTATAAAAGCATGTAGGTTTCGCCATTTCTTTAGGTCTTCATTTCCTTATGAGGGCATCCTGTGTCCTAGAAAACTCACAAATTTGTACGTTGTTCATCTGTCAGTCTGTCTTATGTGGGTTTAATCCTCAGGCCCAGCCAAAAAACCCCCAGAAGGTATAGGTAAATTTGCCTCTGATGCAGAATGTTCCTGAAGGAAAAGACTACTGGATCTGACTACATGAAAGTTTAAATCTGTTCAACAGAAAACACCACAGGCAAGTGAAAAGACAAAATGCAGATTGCGAGGAGATATTTGCAACGCATGTAACCACAAAGAAGCCACATCAGTAAGAAAAACACTAATGAACTAATCGAAAGAGAGGCAAAAGATCTGAACAAGCAACTGATAGCACATGAGATCTAAACGACCAATGACATGCGTAAAAGGATGCTCAAGCTTATTTTCCCAGTAATCAGAAAGATGAAAATTAAAACAATGAGATACTATTTTACATCCATCAAACAGGTGAAAATGAAATAGTCTGACACGATCAGGTGCTACTGATGATGTGGAAGAATTGGAGAAACATTCACATTTTGATGATGATGTGTTCACTGGCATAACCATTTTGGAGAATAAATGGTCAACATCTGGCAACACTGAAGAGACCCATATCTTACAACCCAGAGGTTTCACTTCTAGGAGTAAACTCTAGGAGCTCTCACTTGTGAAAAATGCAAGTCCATTGCAACATTGTTTGTAAGAGCAAAACACACACAAAGAAAAAAGTAAATCATACAAGTATCCACCGACAGGACCAACTAATTGTAATAGACTCATACAATGAGACCACTTATAGCAGTGTTATCAATAGCAGATAAGTCTCAAAAATATAATGCTGCATGAAAAACCAAGTTGCAGATAAGTAAGTAGAGTGTAAAAACGTGTCAACAGGGTGCCTGGGTGGCTCAGTTGGTTAAGTGACTGCCTTTGGCTCAGGTCATGATCCTGGAGTCCCGGGATCGAGTCCCGCATTGGGCTCCCTGCTCAGCAGGGAGTCTGCTTCTCCCTCTGACCCTCCCCCCTCTCATGCTCTCTCTATCTCATTCTCTCTCTCAAATAAATAAATAAAATCTTAAAAAAAAGTGTAAACATACAAAAGAATGCTATATATTTTATAGTTACATACACATGTTGCAAACATATACATAGAAGAGAACCATAGGCACAAAACTTAGGATGGGGCTGCCTCTGAGCCGGGAAAAATGAGACTAGGTTTGGGGAGAGATACACAGGTATTCAATTTCATAACAAAAATACGAAGCATATATGACAAAATGTTAGGATCTGATGGATCTGAGTAGCAGGGTGGTATTCATAAATATTCACTATACTGTGTTTTAAATCATTTTTTAAATGAGCACCCCAATTTTAAAAATACATAAAAAATACAAAAATATATAAACTAGTATCTAAAATATATAAAAATCATTAACAGATAATTCATAAAGAAAGAAAATACCCAATAAAAATGGGAATGGTAGGAAAGCCAACTTTAACTCACTAGTTAAAAAAAAAGTAAAATATACATATATCATTTCGGCTTATCAGCTGAACATGAAATTGCAAAACTGTGAATACCTAATGTTAACAAGGGAGAAAAGGCAGGTGGGAGGAGAGATCATATCCATTCACTGCTGACGAGAACTTAAAATGATACAAATTTACTTAATTTGGCAGTATATGTGAAAGAGCAAAAAATATATATATATGCATGTATATATATATATATATACATATTTATAACCTTTGCCTCAGAAATTCTGCTTTAAGAAATTTAAGAACAAAGGAAGTGATCAGAAATGTGTGCCAAGATTTATGCTTAGGTATCTTTATAGCAGCATTGTTCATCATAGTGATGTCTTAGATACACTAAGTTGATAAAAAAAATAAGGAATTAAGGCAATTATGGTACATCTATAGAATGTAATACTCTATAACTGTTTCAAATAATATTTTATGAGAATATTTACCGCCACTGAAATATTTCATTAATATGTTGTTAAGACAGGTTATAAAAGCATTTGTACAGTATGTTTGTTTGCAGTTGTATTTTTAAAAACAAATAAGAGGCACCTGGGTGGCTCAGTTGGTTAAGTGTCTGCCTTCAGGTCAGGTCATGATCCAGGGGTCCTGGGATCAAGTCCCCCATCGGGCTCCCTGCTCAGCAGGGAGCTTGTTTCTCCCTCTCCCTCTGCCTGCCGCTCCCCCTGCTTGAGCCCTCTCTCTCTGCCAAATAAATAAAATCTTTAATAAATAAAGAAATAGGCAGGAAAAATAATTTGGAGGTATCCAAATCAAAATGACAACAGTGGTTGTCTCTGGATGGTGAAATTATGGGTCTTCTTCACTATGTTTTTATTTTTGCCCTTCATTTTCTTACTTCTCAATAATAAATATTTATTTTATAATAGAAAAGTTATTTAAAATAAAATATTTACCAAAATAAGCTTTGGTTTGTTAAAGATTTAAGTATAAAATCTAAATACAGAGGAAAATTGAAAAAAAGTGTTTATCACCTCTCTGGGGGAATTTTAACTTTCTCAGCTTGGAAGCAATTTTAATGATTTCACTATAAAAATTAGCATTACTAAAGATTTTTTAAGAGGGAAAATATTTCTATCAAACATTACAAAGAATTAAGATCTATCACAAATAGCTAACTTAAATTTGTAAAATCAATGTCAATTTCTAAAAGATAAATAGGTAAAAAGACAGGACCATTCCCATAAGGGAAATACAATTAGTAGATAAACTAGAGTGGGGAAGGGAAATACAATTAGTAGACAAACTAGAGTGGGAAAATGTTAATTCTCTCTAGAAATCAAAGAAATGTAAATGAAAGCCAGCCGCCTGAAGATGACAGTTTACATATTCTAAAAGAACCAAAAAAAAAAAGAAGTTGAATGCTAATATCCAGTGCTGGTGAAGCTGCCCAGAAATTGACTCATACATTCATTTACAACCATATCACTCCCACCCTTTAGGCAGAAACGCTACCACTAAGAATTTATTCTTAAGAAATACTTTGGCAGAAGCGGACAGGTCCCTCCTCATCTACCTGACTTCTAACTGTTGGAACTCCGAGGACTCAGCCTTCTGGCATCTTCTCTCTTCCATCCATGTGCACAGTTTGGAAGAGCTCATCTATACATACACCCAAACCTCTCTCTTCACAGGTCTCCAGGGAGAAAGCAGACCGGAGCAAAGATTTTCCTGGGCGTGGGTGAGGAGGAGGGGGGTGGATCTTGAGGGCAGTTCAAGGGCTCTGAATTCAGTCAAAGAAGCAATGAAGACAAGAGGGACCGGCAAAGAGACACCTAAAGCAAGTTTCATCATAATATTAATCCTTTAGGTTAATAACCAAACATTCCAGGCTTTGTCCACTAGGAAGTACCAGTGTGGTCCCCAGGAATGCCCTAATTGCAGTAGCCCTCAGCTCACCTGTAGGCCACCAGATCTCAGCTGCCCTTGACCCCCACTTCCAAAGTCTGAGGGAATTATTTTTGTGAAGCAGTCCATAAACCACTTGAAGTGGGCAGCTCAACACTCCCACCTGAGCCCTACTGCACTAGAAGCCAGAACTTTCCCTCTGCTAGTGGCCACCCAGGCAGGACCCTGTTGTCAGCAAGGCGGACCCTGCTCAGAGGTCAGGAAACAGAATTGCTTCAACCCCATGTCTCACAGTCTCTTGGTTCCACAGACATTCTCATCCACTTGATGTCCCAGTCTGGGGTCTCTGCCTCACATGAGTCCTTTCATGGCTTAAGGGTGTTTGGACATTTACCATCCTTAATTCTCATGACCTTGTGAGGTCACTGGTTCCATTATCCCCATCATTATTTAGAGGTCACGACTGACCCAAGGCAGAGCTGGACTCAAACCCAGACCTTTTGCCGTCGGTCCATGTCTCTCTCCATGGCACCAAGTCTGGCCAAGACTGGGTCTTGCTATTCCCACTAACAGCCTACCACTTCGTTTTTTGTTCATACATTGCCTGTGAAAAATGGACAAGGGGAGTTACTTTTCTACCAAGAGTTAAAACAAGCAGGTTTGCTCTGGAGACGATATGACAGCAAAAAGAAAGAGTCCCCAGAGGCAGGGAGTGCTGTGTAAATCGGAGTGTGTTGTCCTCCCAGCTCTGAGATCCCAATTACACACCTGCTGACCTCTGAGATCTCATCTCAGCTGTTTCCCAAGGCATCAGGAGGACAATTTGCTAGCCCAGGAGCTCTCGGGAACTAAACACAGCAATATTTTCTTCCTCCTATCCCTGAACTTTGCCTACAGGCAGAGCTCCTTCCCCAACCTGGCTCACTGAGAGCAAACACTTGTTCCACCCTGGCAGAATGTGGGCTGCCAAGAACAGGTGTGCCTGTGGGTTTCACCTGAATGTCTGACGGTTTCTGAAGGCGTAAGAATTGGGGCTGATGGAACCCTGAGACATTCAGGAAGTGCTGTTTGGGGTTGAAGAGATCACGCCTCCACCAGACCCAGAGGGAAAAAAACGAACTTCTCGAAGGCAGATTTGCACCAACTGGCCTGGGCAGGACCATATGGATAATCCTCTCTGGTGACGAGCTTCCCCCAGGGGTACGTGGATTCTCTGGCCTGTGGACATGGCCCCTGGAGTCTGAGGAGTCTGACCAGGGATGGACTCACCACCAAGCTCCTAGACCTGACTCCAGAAAATCACCTCTCCGGGCCGGGCTGTGAGATACTAGTCGCTGTAAGGGGGGCCCTTGAGGGCCTGTTCTCTCCAGCCACTAACTTGAGAAAAGGAACCACGTTTTCAAATTTAAATTCATGGTGGCTGATTCAACACAGGCAATGGGAATTACTCAGAACCCCAGAAAGCAAATATCAGACAGAGGGGGCTTTATTTTTTTAAATAGAAAGGAATACATCACAACTTACATAGTTAATTTCTAAAGAACAGGACAGAGATGCCGTCTACACACTATACATTATGACTAGTTCTCCTGTTCTTTATTATGGTCAGATAGATGGGCAAAAAAAGAGAAAGGCAAGGAACATGGAAGTGTAGGAGAAATAAAAAGCACAGTGAAGGGGCCCCTGGGTGGCTCAGTCGGTTAAGCACCTGACTCTCGGTTTCGGCTCAGGTCATGATCTCAGGGTGGTGAGATCAAGCCCCGCGTCAGGCTCCGCGCTCAGTGCAAAGTTTGCTTGGGATTCTCTCTCTCCCTCTCTCTCTGCCCCTCCCTCTGCTTGCTCTCTCTGTCTGTCTCTCTAAAATAATAAATAAAATCTTAAAAAAAAAAAAGCACAGTGAAACATTATAATTAATAAAAATAATCACAGTGGACATATATTGTGCTGGACACTGTACTAAGCACAGTTCGTGGATTTTTCTCATTTATTCCTCCCCCAAATCCTTGAGGTTAATAATAGTACTACCCCTGTGTTAGAGTGGGGAAACTGAGGCACAAAGATTTTAAATAATTTGCCCACTAAATGAGCCAAGAAGGGAGAGGGCAGCATGGAGATCCAGTTCCGTTATCACAAAGCCTCTGCTCAAGAGACAAAGAGACAGAGAGACAGCCTTTCCTCCCGAAGGGAACTTATCCTGCTATCTTCAGAATTCTGTAGCTAAGTACTTCCCTTTATCATTTCTTAACAATAGGAATTACAGGGGAGATTTTGTGCTTCAATGGAAGACGATGCATTGTCTATGCACTGTGCTGCCGTCCTGGGTTATCTGATTCAGGCGTTCATTGCCCTTGAGGCATTTTACAACTCCGTACACTACAGATAACTAGGAGCAATGCAAAATGCAAATTCTGCCCTGTCCTGCGTGGAAGTTCGATTGACTTTCTTCCCACACTGGAAGAAGCTTGCAGTGCTTTCATTTGCATGTTCTTTTCAACATTCCTTTATCCATATACATTTGTGGGAGGGGGGGCTTCTCCCTTGAACTAGTTATAACAACACCCTTACCAGCTTCCTCATTAATGAGCTAAATAAAATACTTTCCATGTGTTCATTTTTAATATCTGAATGAGAGCCATGATCTTATCTTTTTTAAAAAAAAGTTATGTCTTGGGGCTCCTGGGTGGCTCAGTCGGTTAAGCATCTGCCTTCAGCTCAGGTCATGATCTCAGGGTCCTAGGATGGAGTCATCGCCATCGGGCTCCGCACTCAGTGGGGAGCCTGCTTCTCCCTCTGCCTTTGCCCCTCCCCCCACTTGTGTGCACTCTCTCTCTCTCTCTTTCATTTTCTCTGTCTCTCTCAAATAAATAAATAAATAAAACCTTTTAAAAAATAAAATAAATAAAATTTTAAAAGTATGTCTTAGCAGAATTATCAAAGCCTGTCAAAGCACCCCATGGCTTTCTGGAGGACCCTGGGCATAATCTAACCCAAATGGTTTCAAGAGCATGTGGGTAACTGGCAATGCTGGGTAAATAAGGTCATTCGTAGCATAGGCTTGCCCCAACAATTCCCTGTCAAACACTCTGTTCTGTCCATAACAAAGCTTCAAGAGCAAGAACTCCAGCCCCTTCATGTTCTCTGGACTTTTTTACTGCTGATTGGGGGAAATTCTTCTGTATATAAAGTATATAGTTCTACCCCACCATGATGTCTCCGTGGTGTCTCTCTTGAGCTAGTCTTGTGGGCTGTTTCAGGGCTCTCTCCATGAAATAGCTGACACAGGGCTTGAGAACATTTGTTTGGAAAATGGTAATATAATAAGGACACGATCTACGTCTTTATCTGCCGTTCAAGAGCACACAGTACAATCTCATTTTTCTTTCACTTTACTTATGTGAGGATGGCACACTTGGCAAACTTGCTTTTTTGCTGTGTGGGCTTTGGAGTTAAACAATGATAATTCAAATCCCATTCCACCACTTAATAGAATGTGGGTTTGGGCAAGTTGGAAACTTCCCGAATCCTCCGTTGTCTTCTCTGTACAAAAGGGAATAATCACCCCTGTGTCATAGGATTGTTTCTGAGGTTTCAATGAGTCACATAGCAAGTCTGGCATCTTTGGGAGTTGGCCCCTGAACTGCTAACCCCTGAGCCTAGCAATCAATGACTAACCGCATCAAGATACCATAGACGCTGGAGAAACAATGAGCCATCGGTAGCACTTGAGGCAGATCCTTGGGAACTGCTCTTGATTTTTCGCAGCCAAGCACTTCACTTGTTAACCCCAGAAAGCTTTTGTGAGAGGAGTGTGTGACATGGCGCGAATACTCACTGCTGCAGAGAGGTTTGGGCATTTCAATCTGAGATGCTTCAGCCCTGCCTGATGCTCAGGATGTGGTCAGTGCCCCTGGGAATCCCATAGTCAGAAGCATGGGACTGAGAGAAAGCCAGGATGCTGATGGCCCACCTTCCCAAACCGTGTCTTTGCTCTGCTGTAAACAGCCGTCCAATTCATGGCTTGGTTGGTCTCCCCAAGTAACCCAGCATCATCACCCGTCACCAAGTCCCACCAACAGCCCAAGCAGCTAGAGGACACAGGCAGAGTCTAGGCTATACCCTCCCTCTTTCCCACAGAGGAGAAGACCCTTAGCAAATGTTAAGGAGCCACCAATGTTCCATGTCTATCTGGCTGTTCTAAATCAACTTAAATCTTGGCTTTTTGCTTCCAAGCATGATGCAAACAAAGAAAAAAAAAAAAAAGATTTGCCATTCTGCTGCAACGACTAACCTCATAAGATGCATTATTGGATGCAGAGTATCTGGCCACAAAAAAAAAAAAAAAAAAAAAAAAGACTCCTCTGGTTTTGGGGTTTGGGTTTGTTCGTTTTTTTAATTGTTCCACAAACCAGAAGCTGAAATTCTGACAGGGAGAGTAACTGGCCAGCGCAGAGCAGGAAATAAAAATAAGTTCAGAAAGAGCTCAACTATTTGCTCGCTAGTTACTTGGCTCTTCACTTTAGACTGGGAACGAGAGAGCCACGGAGCTTCCAGGGACCTAGGAAGTCCTCCCATCCAATCTATATCAGTTAGACATGTGACCTTGGGCAAGGAATCTGGGAGCCTCCGTTTTCTCACCTGTACAATGGGGGAAATAATTCCTACCTCATTTGTTACCAAAATCAAGTGAGCTCTGACTGCCAAGAGCTGTTAAAGGCGCCTTCCACGTGATAACGTTTGATCTCATGATTCCATTTTACAGGTGGGAAAACTGAGCCAGAGAGAGGTAACAGAATCTGCCTGGGGTTGCAAAACCAGTCAGAGGCAGAGCGGATGCAAAGTTTATCTGCAAAGTTTTATCAGTAAAGGCATGATGATCTCACTGAATAAATACCTGCTTGTATTGTTTGAAACACTTCATTCTTTCAAAGAATCTAAAACATTACCTGCAAACTTGTTTTCACCTTTCATTTGTTTACTGATCTTAAAAAAAAAAAAAAAGTAAAACGATAAGGAAAGGTTAAACTCCAGGCCAACCCCTCTCCAAACGAGGACATGTTTCAAGCTTTCTTGTTTTTGCCATACTCCCACATGGTATAAGAATGTCCACACACTGATCAGTGACCCAATACAAGCTTGGTCATTTTCCCGGTGGCAGCCTGCCCCCCGGCAGCACTAAGGGAAGGTGACATGATCCTGAAAGCATCATAAATTTCATCTTGGAAGTGGAATGCGGTGAAGGTGTAGGAAAGAAAGCCCTGTGAAGTCCCAAGGAAAACCAAACACATAGGGATTAAGGGCTAGTGGTTGTTAAGGAATCTGACTCCGGGCTCAGATGGCCCTGATTTCCCCCCTCTCTGCCTTTTCCTGGGAAGATACGGTTTTGTCCCAGTTCTTAATCTCTTAAATCTCAACCGCACAATGAGGGAAATAATAGTACCAGCCCAAAAGTTATTGTTTCCGTTACTCTTGTCTGAGAACTCCAACCCGGGGCTGCCTCTCTTGCATATCCCCAGTTTCTGAAGATGAAAGCAAGAACGGCTGATTCTGAATATAAAACTCCATTTCTTTCATAAGTGAACTTCACCGTGATCCCCTGGCTTCTCCCCACCAGGGACTTGCTCTCTTTATCTCTGTAAAATATTTATTTCTTTTCTTCTGATTAACTTTCTTATCACCATTACACTAAAGGAAAAGATGACAGGCAGGTCATCAAATGCCAGTCTCTTGAAATTTCCATTTCTTCAAGAAGCTTTTCAAATTAAAAGAGAGCAAGAATTGGGCAATTTTTAAGAATCTAATTATAAAACCATTATTATTTTAGACCGAGGATTACAGACAGTGCTGATAACTCTGCAGGAGGCTCCAGCTTCCATGGGGCTCAGGCCTGCCCCCTTTTCAGTTCATGGGAAATGAAGATTCCCCCATAAACTGCTGGGCTTTCTTCAGCATGGAAGTGACTACAGATTCCACTAATCAATCTACTGACTGTTCCAATGTATTGATGGAGTCAACCACATTTCAGTTAGGTCATTAAGGCCTGGGAACCACTCTATCCCTCTACGGTAGAGTCTTCACACCTTTTCAATGGTTCACCTTTATCAGTTCAAAAAAACTTTGGGGTTCTTGGGTGGCTCAGTAGGTGAAGCATCTGACTCTCGATTTCAGCTCAGATCATGATCTCAGGGTTGTAAGATCGAGCCCTGTGTCAGGCTCCACACTGAGTGTAGAGCCTGCTTAAGATTCTCTCTCTCCCTCTGCCTCTGCCCCTCACCCCTGCACGTGCACTCTCTCTCTCTAAAAACAAACAAAACAAACAAACAAAAAAAACTTTAATACTCCACCCCACCAAATATATGGGTAGTTATATGCTTGTAAATTATATATCACCAATATATTCCATAGTGTATATTCTAATTGTATAGTATGAATGTATTATAAACATTATATATACACACAAAATTTTCTAAGGTGATACCTTAGTCCATCTGGGCTGCTATAATAGATTATCACAGACTGGGTAAATAACAGAAATTTATAAACAACAGAAGGCTGGAAGTCCAAGATCAAGGGACCGGCAGATGCAGTGTCTGGGGAGGTCCTCATAGATGGCCATGTTCTCACTGTAACCTTGTAGAAGCAAAGCAGCAAGGGATCTGTGTGGGGTCTCTTTTATAAGGACACTCCCACCACTCGTGAGGGCTTGCCCTTGGGACCTAGTCACCTCCTAAAGGCCACACCTCTAATACCATCACCTTGGGAGTTATGCTTTTAACATATGAATTTTAGAGGGGTACCAATAATCAGCCTAGAACAGGAGATATAAAGACATCTGAAAGGCCTATTATTTCCTTCCTGTGCCCTGATAGACCTCACAAGCACCAGTTGGAGGCAACTGTTCAAACTTTGTGTGACAAAGAACAGCCTGGAGAACTTTAGAATGAAGGTTCTTCGGACCTCAGCCCCAGAAGCTTTAATTGGATTGTTCTTGGGATGGGCCTCAAACCCATCCTCTCCCCAAGCTCTGGGACTAACTCTGATTCCAATGCTCAGATTTTGGAGCCACTGGTCCAGACCCTTCTGTTTTCCTACCCTTCTCACTTTATCACTGTGGTCCTGCTGTTATCTATCTCCTGGAGACCCTCTTGATTCCCTAGGTAAATTAAAAACAAGTCAGCAATAATAATAGCTGTCATTTATCATTTCCTGCAGGCCAACATTGCTTCACCTCTTTCCGTGACCCCCTCTAATCCGATCAGGAAGGCATTTGCAGTCCCTATACAATGAAGGGCAACAGTTAAAGCTCCGAACACTCACATCTTGCCTAGGTCATCCCGTTAGAAAGTGATAGGCCAGGGATTTGAACCTAGAGCTCTCTCATTCCAAAGCTTCGACTTTTGACCACTGAGCATGTTGCCTCCAAAATAAGTCACTACATGAGCTGAATTTCAAGTATGAACCAGGCACATGGCTGGGCACTTCACATGCAAATCTCTAATACTATGACATATCTGCTTTTGTACAGGGATGGATCTCAGTCTGAAAATTCTGGTGTACAAGACATGTCTCTATTTTCTGTAAGCCATTGGAATTATTGACTCCAAACTCGTGTTTTTCAGGCCCTCTGGATTTCTCCTTTCCATCCCCACCCCATTATGCCATAGTTCTGGATCAGACACAACCCCAGGCCTGGGGGTGAGGGTGGCACCTGGTTCTCTGTCACCCATCCACACAAGTGGCCACTGAGGGGCCTGTCCTCCCCATCTTACAGGAGCTGTTAGCCCTGGAGCTCACTGCTGCTCCTACTTCATGCCAGGCATGGGGGCATCTTTTGCCCATCTGCCAACACCACACAGCCCTATCGTCTTTGGGTTCTTACCATCTTCCGGCAGGGTTTCTGGGAAGCCAAGTTTTGGGAAAACGAAAGATTTGTAGAATTGCCCTTCTTAAGAGGGAGGAAGAGCAAGGGAGAGAGATGTCAGGAGAAAAATAATAGTAAGTTGGTATTTCAGAATCTCTGGCTCATGTTATCCCATTTTACAGGGGAGGAGATGCAGCTTGTTAAGGTTAAGTTAGATTTTGCTCAGCTAGTAGATGGTAGACCCAGCATCCTCAGGCCCTGGAAACCTCATTCTCTGTGAAGTCCTCCTCTCTCCCCTGCCAGGAGTCTCCCTGGCCAGCTTCAAGGAAACACAACAGAGCTGGTGCATTAAAACCACCACAGAAGGGTGATGGGCCAGGCAGGCAGAGCTTGGGCAGATGGGAGCAGACAGCACCCCTGAAAGGGAACCAACATCTCTCCTCCTATCCCGGCCCAGGAAAGCCTCACAAAACAAACTGGCATGAAATGATAGTAGAGAAATTCTTGGTGAAGCCGGGACTTTTGAGAGCTAGAACTTTGAAGACCTCTTCCCATGTAGAAAGTGGTAAGAGAGTGTACTCTGCAGAAATTTGGGAGGGAGGGGTCTTGGCATTCCGGAGCTGCTTGGATTCACTGGTATCTTGCTGAGTTAATTGGCAGAGCAGAACCCCCAAGTTATCTAACTGCCTGCTCCACATTTCCAGTTGACTGTCCGAGAGGCATCTCAAAGGCCACAGGGCCAAAGCTGATTGCATCATCTTCCTCCACCAAAACTGCTCCATTCACAGCCTTCCCCACCTCAGCTGATATCAACCCCATTGTCCACTTGCTCGAGGCAAAGTCCTTGAAGTCATCCTCAACGCATCTCTTTGCCTTGCATCTCACTGTCCAGTAGTCAGGAAATCCTGTTGCACCCACCTTCCAAATATATCCAACACATCCACCACTTCCCAATTCCACTATTACCACGCTGAAGCAAGCCCCCATCACTTCTCACTGATCACTGCCATGACCTCCTCACATTCTCCCCCACTTGCACTCTTGCTCATTTATAATCTGTTCCTAGCCTCGAAAACCAGAATGGTTTTTTTTTTAAATAATATAAAATCACGTCACTCTTCTGCTCAGAATGGTTCCCTATGTCTCAGATCATAAAAGTCCAAGTCTTTATAAGGGTGTCTCCTTGTTGTTCCTGGAACATACCAGGCACACTCTTACCTCAGGGCCTTTGCACTGGCTACTCTGTCCCAATATGTCCACAGAGGCTACTTACTGAAACCCTCATTTAAAGTTCAACTTCCCAAAAAGGCTCACCCTGACCATTCCATTTAAAATCTGAACCTCGGGGCACCTGGGTTGCTCAGTTGGTGAAGCATCTGCCTTCGGCTCAGGTCATGATCCCAGAATTCTGAGATCAAGCCCCGTGTTGGGCTCCCTGTTCAGCCAGGAATCTGCTTCTCGCTCTGCCCCTCACCCTGCTCGTGCTCTCTCTCTCAAATAAATAAATAAAATCTTTAAAATTTTTTTTAAAAATCACTACCTCCCCCACCCCCGTAATTCTGCTATACTTTCTTTTTCCATAGCTCTCACTGTATTCTACAATCTCTATAAATCTCTGATTTATTATGTCTATTGTCTATCATCTGAGTCGTCCCACCCCCAATGGTACATAAGCTTCACAAAGACAGGAACGTTCATCTGTTTTGTTCGCTTGAATGTCCCAAGTGCCTAAAATAGGGCCTGGCATATAGTAGGTATGCAAAAAAAAAAAAAAAAAAATGTTGAACAAATAAAGTTTAAATAAAACTAGAGACCCAAAGAATATCATGAGAGTCGCACACAGGAACATTTCCCCTGCCTGGTTTTGCCGAGTGGCCTGACTTCTCAGTCCTCTATACAGTGGGAGCATTAATTAGCACAGAGGAGGAGAGTTTATTCTAGGGTCATCTCCCAAAGGGGCCCCCAGCAAGGGCATCCAGTCCTGCATCTTTGCTCCTTCCTACACTGACGTTAGAGGTTTTCTGTCCCTTTCAGCTATAGAAACCTCGTCCCACCACCACTCTTTAACTTCAGGCACCAGCAATTTTGCTAAACCCAACAGAAAATGGACCCTCTGGTAGCTCTCTGCGTCCCAGAGCCCTTTTCTTTTTCTTTGTGCTTAGCCTGCAATTTGAAATACCTCTGCCATGAGCCAACATCCCCAACACAGTGATGACAGAGGGAGAGCAAGGCAACCCCTGACCTTTGACAGAATTTCCAAACACATTAACTTTAAATTGATTAATTTGGAACTGTGACCTTGGCCCAAGAAGGTAAGAATATATGACAAGATATTTTATTTTCAAAATGTATCAGGATTTAAAAAGAGCTTTTGTATATCAACCTTTGTTGTATTCGAAATAGTTAGACCTGGGGTTGGGGTCTAGTCAGAGAAGCGAACACTGGATACCATGGCTAAAGGTTAATTATTAATGAGCAGGCGTCCCTAACAAAGTACCAATAGGCAATCTGGTCTCTTTAACTTCAGAAATTAGCAAGAAGACCTCGGACCCCGGGTGAGACAGGAGAAATGGAAAGTCCCCCGTGTGTCTCTATTTTCTTGGTTTTGTGCATCTTTATCCAATCAAGTGCCCATGGACAAAGCCTGGGACTAGGTAAGAGCTTGCCTTTTATGCGGAGATGGGCATGGATTTTCTTTTTTAAATGTCTGTCTTTGCGATGAATCCAAGTGGTTCTTGATGGTGTGGGACAGAGCTTGGTTCTTAGTGGAGTCACGGGTCACAGGACAAGCTGCCATTTGTGCAAGATTGAAATTTTAGGAGATGTTTCTGGGGGTAGACGTCTAAATGCACTCGCAGCTTACACTGAAGTCTCTCCCATGTCTGATTCAGAATTAGTCAAGCTAAGACTTGGATGGAGAATGATCTGAAAGAGTTTTGGATCTTCCTGAGCGCTAACTTGGCATCTAATTTGTGGCTGGGGAGCATAGTTTGCAACGAAATGCTCCATCTCGCTGAGGTTGTCTGATTGTCGGCTCTCTGGGAGGAGAGAGGGATTTGTAGAGTCCTGTTTCCAGTCAGGTCTAAAGGAGAGACAGCGTTGCAGATTTTCTGGACTTCATTTTTTTCTGCCAAAGGTTTACTGTGAGACTGAGGAATCCAACAGCAGTCACACCTGTTTGATCTGTAAATTCATAAACTAGATTGATGGCCAAAGACAGATCCAAATGTTTGGTCAGGTAGGTGGATTCCCGGTTCCTGGCTAAACAGAGCATTGGATCAATAAGTGACAGGTATGAAGTACACTGAACAATGTGACCAAATAGACAGGTATTTGGGACTTTTTTGTGTGTGCTGGTCAAGAGCTAGTAACTCTAAGGTAGAAGCTTTAGATTTTTCTTTCCTCAAAGACTATGCTTGGAAGGAGCTCCAAAAACCTTGAGAGTGAGGAATTTAGTAACCAATATCCCTGCAAATTCCAGAATCTTGTTTCCCTTTAAAAATTTTTTTTATTTTAGTATTATTTTATATCGTAGGCCGGTTAATAACTGATTAGTAGTATTAATTATTTACCATATACTGAGCATTTTCTGTGCCAAACATGTGCTCATTATTTTGCATACATCATCCTGTGTATGAAGTCAGGTCCAAAAATGACAATAAGAATTTAGAGCCAAACAGGCAAAATTGCTGATGATTTTTATTCCCTGGGTAGACGAGGATTTTGCTGAAGGACCTGTCCTGACCTTCGGTCCAGAATGTTGTTTTTGTTTGCTTATTTTCTATCAAAGTATAATATATATCAAGAAAAGTGCCTGTGTCTTAACTGCCCAGTGAATTTTCTTCGTAGTCGGAACCTGCATCCGAGAAGCTTCCTTTGTGTACTCCTTGAGCCTTAACATAGATTATTTTGCCTTGAGGGGAACTTTTCGTTAATGAAAGCATAAAGCCTGTGCTCTTTTGCCTCTGGCTTCTTTCACTCGACATTACACTGGTGAGCTTCATCGGGGCACGTGTATGTGGTGGTGACTCATTCATTCTGGTGGCAGAAGCATTCCGTCCTGTGAATACACCTCCCTCCGTGTATCCATGGTGCTGTCGATTGGCCCAGAGTGTTTGTTAGTGGAGACGCCCAGGCTGGAAGCCGTCAGTGCCAAGGAGGAGGCTGCAGGGCAGGACAGCTTCCCCCAGGCTGCTGGGCATTGTCCAGACTTCCTTCAACGGATCTTGTGTTGGTCAGCTACGGCTGTCCCAGGGCCCGGTTTGTCCAAAAGCCGAGGGAAGCAGCCACGGCTAGCAGGAGGGTTCTTCAGGGGAAAGGATCAGAGTCGGGAGGTCTCTTGTTGCCTTGAGAGCAGAATCCCTTGGCAAAATTCTTCCTGCAAGGAGTGATCCAGATCTATGTGTATGATGCTTGTGCACCTTCCAAGACTGGCTGCAAGCAAGCGCCCGCCGTGGAGGCCTTGTCAGACGGGTATCTAGACTGGTGGTCCTCAACCCGCCCCAGGGGACATTTGGCAATGTCCAGAGACATGTTTAATTGTCACAGTTGGGGAGAGAGTGCTATTGGCATGTGGTGGGCAGAGGCCAGGGATGCTGCTAAACATTCTACAATGCACGTGGCAGTCCCCACAACAAGTGAACCAGGGCAAAGTGTCCATAGTGGGTCGAGTGCTGGGAGACTCTGGTCCATACCAAGCTCCCACTGTCACTGGCCATGGGCCAGGAAGAACTCCCCCAAGGACCTTTCTTCCTTAACCCCACCCCTCCCAGCCTCTTTTTGTGTTTTTGAATGACTTGACTCATGGACCCACTAAGGTACTATGCACCCAGTACGTGCCGGATGTTATCCTGTCCTCGCCATGGCGGAGAGTCGGCCAGCATTTAGGTCCCATGGCTGTTCAGAGCAGAGCAGGGAGAAGCAAGGAGAGCTCGATCTGTCTGGCTGAGGCTCCGGGCCTCTCTTTCCACTGTGCTCACTCCCAGTGAGTGGACAGCCAGAGGCCCCTCGAAAACAATTCCGCTCAGGTCCCATCCAGAAAGACAGATTGGGGCGGTCGTTCCAATCTGTCAGCGTCAAGGGGAACAGGATATGTGGAGCCTCCTGAAGACCCCAGGACACAGAGCTACCATCACCCTCATCCCCAGACCTCACTGCTTGAGGCCCAGACCCACCCCACTGGTGTTGCCATGACAGCCCACACTGCTCTCAAACGGAAGCTGCCGCTCCCAGCCCCCAGCAACCCCACCCTCCAGGTGTCCACCACTGCCTCCGCCCCCCCTCCCTCCCAATCCCAGCTGCAGCTTCCAAAGCCCGGAAGCAGCTGACACGCACCCACCCAGTCCCTCACTCATTCAGCCACTGTGCGCCAGGATGCGCCATATATCTAAGGCAGGCCATGAACACAGCTGCTCTCAAACTTCTTGGTCTCAGGAAGCCATTACATTCTCAAACATTCTTCAGGACCCCAAAGAGCTTTCTTTGTATGGAATACAGCTATCAATATTTACCATATTAGAGACCAAAACTGAGAAAGTTTTATAAATGTTAATGCCTTTAAAAATAACAGCAAACTCATTGCATGTCAATACGTATACTATTATGAGAAATGCCTGGTATTTTCCAAACATCAACAATAAAAAGGGAGTCCGAAGACTGACATTGTTTTACAAAGAAGTGTTGCCAATTTCTTTAATGTCTGGCTTCATGGGAGAGGGCTGGATTCTTCTGTTTCTGTATTTAGTGGATTGTGATGTGTTGCTTTGTTTGGAGTACATGAAGAAAATCGACCTCATATATAGGCCACATATAGGCCATCCCGAGGGCCTTGGCGCACACACAGAACCACTGCATTTGGGCAGTAGACAGTGTACAACTGCCCAGCCAGCCCCCAGCCCCAACTCCCACCCCGAGCTGTCAAATCAGGGGTGGACCAGGGGTGGGGAGGTGGGAGCCATGTACCCCAGAAGTCAGTAATAAGGAGGCCATCTTCCAGAGGGAATGTAAATACAATAAAAGAACCTCCTAAAAGTTGGTCTTTTTTTCATTATCACAATTCTCAATAATGTCAGTGATAAAAATAAACCTCCTACCCCCTCAAAATGGTTTTTTGACCAAAGTGGCAAACAACTGCCATGGTTACTGTTGAGTTTCATTAATATATATGTAACCTTCAAATGATCACATTTTTATTACTTATCCTTTAATAAATATGAAGTTCTCCAACGATGTTAATTTTGAGAACACCCCGTTATGTGGTTGGCCCCTGACACTCACCCATCAGGTGACGTGCTCACTGCAGGTGTCATGGTTTCGAATCCTCCCAGCTGGCTTTGACCATCTCATGTCTCCAACCCCTGTGGTACTTACTGCATTCTCCTACATTTAAACAGCAAATTCAAAATCAAAGATGATACCATAGTGATTGTGAAGACAAGGAAGCAAAACCTGAGAACTTCCATGCTGTTATCTTATGTGACCACTTAGAGTTATGTTTACAGTGTAAAACAGTAAGACAGATATTACAATGAACTGGGACGTGTAATATAGTTGGCCCTTGAACAACGCGTGGATTAGGGGCAGTGACTCCTCATGTAGTCTAAAATCCACATACAATTTTGGCTCTCCCAAAACTTAACTACTAACAGCCTACTGTTGACCAGAAGCCTTACTGATAACATAAACAGTCGATTAACACATACATGTATATGTATTATATGTATTCTTACAAGAAAGTAAGCTAGAGAAAAGAAAAAGTTATTAAGAAAATCATAAGGAGGGGTGCCTGGGTGGCTCAGTCGTTAAGCGTCTGCCTCTGGCTCAGGTCGTGATCCCAGTGTCCTGGGTTCAAGCCCCGCATCGGGCTCCCTGCTCTGCGGGAAGCCTGCTTCTCCCTCTCCTTCTGCCTCTGCTTGTGTTCCCTCTCTCGCTGTGTTTCTCTCTGTCAAATAATAAAATCTTTAAAAAAAAAAAAAAAAACATAAGGAAGAGAAAATAAATTTACAGTACTGTGCTGTATTTATGGGGGAAAAATCATCCACGTGTATTTGCACTCACACAATTCAAATCTGTGTTGTTCCAAGACTCAACTATATTTTGTTTGGTAAGTAAAAATTTTAGTTCTTACAGGAAATACTCTTAATGCATTTGAGTATCTTCAAAGTTGCAATGTGTTCTTCCTCTTAAATTGTTCATTGCTCTAAAACTAAAGAACCAATTAAGAAAACAGCGATTCCTGATTTTTGCAATATTACTGAAAATAACTTTGTCTTACAGAGCAGAGGCATATTAAAATGAAGCATATCACTGAGTCTAATAAAGGAGATAAGATGTGTATATAAAATTTTCTCGGCTAGGACACGTAATGTGATGAGTACCACTAGAGAGGAGTACAGTGGGTTGAATGTTTGTGTTTCCTGCAAATTCATGTTGAAATGCTAACCCCAAATGACGGTATATGAGGTGCGGCCTTTGGGAAATGATTTGGTCATAAGGGTGGAGCCCTCTGAATGGGATTAGTGCCCTTATAAAAAGGACTCCAGAGAGCTTGCTCTTTTTCCAACCTGTGAGGAAACCAGGAAACAGACTCTTACCAGAATCTGACCACTCTGGCACCCGGGTCTCAGACTTCCAGCCTCCAGAACCACGAGAAATAAATTTCCGTTGTTACGAGCCCCCCAGTCTGTGGCACTTTGTTACAGCAACCCAAATGGACTAGAACAAGGAGCAGGGGAGAGGCCAAAGGGCTGACTTCGAAGCACAGGGAGAGCTCTGGGGAGGCCGGCAGCATTTGAGCATGGTCTCACAGGGTGGAACTGGAGCAAAAGAGGAGGTTTTCCTTGTGCATAAGCAAAGGTACAGAGCCCGGAAAGTGCACATGTTTTTCAAGCCCAAACACCTCCCCAAAACAGGCCTTCTGGGATGAAGAAAAGCAAAGCAAATCGCAGGTAGGTAGATTGACAGCTGGCCTGGGTCCCAAGTGCCAAATACTGGAAACAACTGGAATGCCTAACAATAAATCACCCAGCTAGCGCGCGAAGTCCAACTTTAAACAAGTATTGTTTCAAATGCCGACTAAAGTACTAAAAGTTCCAGGCACTTCTGGGGGTAATCAAGACGGAATTCACAAATGGAAGGCTTAATGTTGGCCCTCGGGTGCTCACAGTGTAACACCAGCGATATTAACCTGGCTCGAGGGGGGTGCCATCGGAGAGTCTTGCTGCCTCCTTGGACGGCACCCAAGGCCGAGCGTCTGTGCACTTTGACTGGGGGAGAGAGGTCATAAGATTGGCAGATTATCAAAGGGACCTGTGACCTCCAAAAAGTTAAATAACAACTGGTCTTGTAGCTTTTAAAAGTAAGTATACGGAAATTCTACACACAAGAAAGTGGGGGAAAAAACAGAACTAAATAACCTACCTATTGAATCACAACTATGAAAAAACGGTATACATGTATACGGCTAGGGATTAGAAGTATATTTAAAGATATATATATATACATATATATATAAAGAATTTTTAAGGCCATAGAGTGTGGGTTTTTTTTTTTTTTAAGTATTTATAAGTAAGAGAAAGAATTAAAATTTTAAAAAAATCCTGATTAGCTGCAATTAGATTGGTCTTGGATTTGTTGTCCCAAGGGCACCACTGGGAAAGGGCTGTACCTAGCACTGTCACTTCAGACCTTCACTATCATAGGCTCAGGCCCAGAATTATCCCCCCAGTGGGACCTACGAATTCCTGATAGGCCTCAGGAAGGGGAAGGTCATTTGTGAGTAATGTTGCAGGTGACATCCAGAGATGGAGCTCGCTCGTGGGGAATGCACAGGGAACCAGAGTCCAGCATGCTGGTGACATGCTATCTTCTCTGTGCTAAAGGGCAGATCTCATCCACTGCCAGACTTCCTGGCCCAACCCCTCGAGCCCTCCTGAGGGTAACACACCCAGAGAGGACAAGCCTGGGGTAAGAGGACAGGCCCGTCTTCCACCCTGCTTGCCTTTCCCAGGGGACCCAGGACTAGCACCCATCTTCTTTCATTCTGGGTCAAGTGAATAGTACATTTTTTCAAAAAGAAACAGAGTGGCTAATTGTGGAAGAAACTGATTGGGGCTGGGAACTGACCGTAACGCATGAATCACCAAGTGAGTAATCCAGCCAAAAGCCAACTAGCCAGTTCAGAGATGCCCGCTGCCACCTTCTCCCTGCCCTGTTTCCCGCACCAGCTGCCACAGTGCCACAAGGCATGCTGGGTCTTCGTAGGCCAGTCATCAGGGAGGGGAAAAGAGAGTGGGGGCTGGTCCACAGGCAGGGCTGAGCAGTCCCAGTTACATTCTCCACGGGAATGGATCCATGCTGACCTCAGCCTGGTGTCCCTGACATCCACGGGATCCGTGGAAGGCAGAGGGACAGCCATTCTCACAGCCAGGAGGGTGATGATATGCAGGTTCCCAGGAGGGTGTCCATTTGACAGAGGGGCCCTCTCTGAGGGGCTGAGGTCCACCCACTAGGGAAAGGGACTGGCCAGGGCCAAGCAGGACATCTGGATCCCTGCCAAGCAGGCTGGGGGTCATGGCTGGACCTCAGCCTGTGTGGAAACCAGGACAATGGGAGGGAGCACAGCCAGCCCTGCAGGGAGGGGAGCTCCCCCTCAGGCACCAGCCTAGGGCAAGGAGACAGACTCCAAAGGGCTCTTCCGCGCTGAAAGACTGGGGTGCCGCCCATGCTTGTCAAGAGAAGGTGCACTTCATAGACACAGCCACAAGGTAGCGCAGTGAGGACCCAACTGCTTCAGGATTTCAGGAGGGGGTTTCAGGCTTGGGAGAATCCCAGTTTCTGGATGACTCTGGAAAACTCAGGGCTGTTGGCTAACCTCCCTTTCCTCTCTGTTTGTGACTCTATTTCCGGGAACACTCAAAGTTTTGATTTTTCCACAGTGGTGCTTGGTGGGGAGGGGCGAGATGAAGAGAAAATCAAAAGCCTCAAAGGGGAGGCCTCCTTGTCTGCCCAAGAGCATTTTCACCTCCACATATGCAAGTTCACCCGGGTTCTGGTGAAGTACGGGAAACACAGCTGTTCCGGGAAGTGTTGTGTGGCCTTTCAGAATAGTTCTGATGAAGATGTGGAGGTGGCAGGACTGAACAGTATTTACAGTATTTATGTTAAGCGGGAAAAAACTTGTGCGGGTCCTGGTGATTACAACCCTGTGAAAATACGTGTGAGGAAAACAAATACTAGAAGAAAATGTACAAGAATGTTTATACTTCAGTTGAATGTATATCTAATTTCTTGTCTCTTCCAAAATTTTTATAATGTTATAGTGTGTATTTGCGTGTGTGTGCGTGTAGTAGATTTACTTTAATGATTTGAATAATTTTAAACATAAATTTATATCAAAATGATAAAATGGCCTTGACCAGATCGGTGGTTCTCAGACTTCAGTGTACATCAGAATCTTATTAAAATAAGGTCATCTTAAATCTTATTCATAAAATAAATAATCCTACTATATTTATTAAATAAATAAATCATATTAAAGTAAGATTTCTGGTCCCTGGCTGCAGAGTTTTCTAATTCAGTGGGGCCTGGGGCAGGCCTGGGAATTTGCATTTCTGACGTGGTTCCAAGTGCTGTCACTGATCTGGGACAACACGTGGAGAACTACTAGGAAAACAAAATAGCTAGTCAATGGCAAAACAAGACTTGAACCCAGGTGTCCCGACTTCCAGGCTTCGGGCTCTTCCGACAGAAATAACGCAGGCCTCCAGGGCAAATCTGGCTTCATTTTGAAGTTTCCTGGTAGGGAAGGGGGTGTAATCAACATTGACTGATCCTGCATTTTTACCTCCCTCAAGGGTAACCGTAGCCCAAATAATACAAAAACCCCATGATATTCATGGCAATTTATTCCTCCAAAATAAAATATGGGCATGGCAAAAAGAAAGTGATTCTTGAAATGAAGAGAAATCCCCAAGCTGAGACTTACTTGTAATTGGTGGGAAATTACTAGCTGCAATAGCTAATGAACCTACACAGTGAACCCCTCCTCAGCAGGCCTGAAAACAGGATCAAGAAAATTCTTTTCAGATGAGCTGGGCATTTCCAAAAGCTAGGCAGAGCCATGGATTCTCAGTTGACTAGAGGACTGGTCTTTCTGATTGTGAAAAACTTTCCAGTGACAAATGTTCCAGCTTCCTTGTCCCAAGAGAATCCCAAATAGTGAAAACAACATCCTGCTTGATACTGAAACATAACAAGATCAACAGCAGCAAATTACAGCATTCATTAACCACCTACTGTGTACCAGGCCCCATGGGCAGTACCAAACCGCATCCCTGTACATACAAAAATGAAAAAGCACATTTCATTTCATCAAGGAGCTTCCCAACTGACGGGGTCTCTGGCTCCCTACAGGGGCAAGGGTGCGTGCGTGCGCGCGTGCGTAGATTAGAGATCGGGAGAAGCATAATTTCAATACAATGTGGTAAGTGCACAAGTAACATCACATACAAACATCATCAGGCCCTGAGGCAGAAAAGGTCAGCTGGAAAGATAGAGGAAGTGATATTTGGGTTGAGTTCTGAAGGAAAAGATGTGGAAGGACGTGGCAAGCAGAAGGAAAAGCATAAACCAGTCTTGGACACTTGAAAAAGGATCATGAAATTGGGAAGCCCAGAGACGTTTGCCGCGGCCCAGGGTGGGCCCCCTAAAAAGAAATGGCCGGAGGTGAGGGTCTCCGAGGCCAGGCTATGGAGTTTAGCCCTCACCCTGGAGCCACAGGGCCACCACTGAGGTTGGTGTTTTTAAAAAAAAAAATTTAAAAAAAAGGAGGAATGAGGCTGCTGGCTGCCTTTTTGCTGGGTGGTTGGCTTTATCTCTCAGCCTGCCTGAAACCACAGCCACTCCCTCGTGGAAGCAATGGTATCAGCAGGAAAAGACAGGGGTGGTGCTCAGAAGTCACCAGCTCTGCAATCTCACCAGGCAGGCACCCACAAACGCTCAGATCTTCCTCCCAGGCAGGCCCCAGCCTTGGGTAAATGTCTTTGAAGTTTTCGTGTTAATTGCTATTCCTCGCACTAAATCGTAGGAGGGATTTACGCCAATGAAATGAGGCAGGCGCACAAAACAGAGGCTTGAATAGGAATCTTCCATTTAAAAAGTACTGTATTCTAAGTCTGGAAAGAGAACTATTTGGAAATTCCACATCGCACTAGCTTAGAGACCCGGAGCAATTTCAACTTGAAAAACTCCTTCCCACCCACGTCTCACCTCTTGCCTCTTACAACATCCCTGTAAAGAATAGTTATTGGGCAGGTATCAGTGTGCCCAACTGACAGATGTAAAAGTTCACCAACCAAAGTCCACCTGGGGCACACTCATCACACTCAAGTTCAAGGCTTATTGACCTTACTGCAGCAAGAAAGACTCCACCCCAGAGAAACCCTGGGGTATCGCAGTGTGAGATGTTAAGGGGGGCTTCTCAGGAGATTGGGTTTTGCTGGCTGAGACGGAGAAGGGGGGGCCATGGGGGTGGTTCTGGCTCGGAGTCTGTCAAGGGGAAGGTGGGCAACTCAATGACCGGATGTCTTCATAATTTAATAATCAGGTAGTTACTGTAAACTCCCGATTGCATGACCTAGTCAATAACGACGTAGCCGGCAGGAAGGGGAGGTGGGGCTAGTGCTGGTTTGATATAGGGGCGGCCTTCGCTGCTATGGGTCGGGACAGGGGAGTGGTTAGTCACCTTCTCGGTTCCTCTTGTCTTGTCGCAGACGTAGACCTAGAAGGTCCTGTCAGCACAGTTTCTGTTTTGTGGCCATCGTCTGTGTTCAGTTGGCAACATCCTGGTGCGGCTGTCCACAGGGCTGGTTTTTGGTGCTGCTGTGTTTTGTTTCCATTTTCTCACACCCCAAGCACCTCGGGGAGTGTCTTCGAGGTCTCTCAGTTGCTCTGTGCCCACTGCACGGCCTTGGGGGGGCTGCCTTCACCTCCTGTGCCTCCGATTTCCCTTGAGTGGCATGCAGGGTCCCTTCTAGCACTGAGACCCCGGGTGTCAGAGGGACTCGTTGAGAGGTCACCACGGTGCCCTCAGACCATCACTGGCTGCCTCATCTGAAGTCAGCTGTTTAAATGTTAACGGGAGAGAAAAATATGAAAGCCAAGTTCTATGCCCTTTAAACATGAGACATTGCCCAGTGCCTTAACCCTAGGGCAACTCAATTGCCTTGAGCGATTCAAAGGCTCCCAAACACCAGGAGGACAAAGGCACAATTCTGTAAGAACAATCCAAGCAGTAAATGACCATCAGACCATTTCTTTCCCCATGCCAGTTTCCTCCAGGGCCGGACGCCCACGTGGGCTTGCCTGAAAGGCCAGGGGCGGGAGAAGCCTCCCAAGGTCCCTGGGATTCTCACTGATGCATATTTCTGGCGATGCTGGTGTCCCCCTCAGAGCCCACACGGGGATCTTGGCCTTCAGAGTATCCTACCATGGGTGTCAGCGCCAGGGGAGCCTGGGACATACTCTGAGCCTCTCTGGGCCTGACCACTTCTAACCGAACACTTACCCTCCCCACACCCACTATGAGTGATGGCCACGCCCAGCAGGAAACCTGTGTGTGGACAAAGTTCTAGTCCCTCGTATCTCAGCTTCCTTCATAGTCCCTGGTTCCCAAAGTCAAGCTCGTAAACAAGGTGCAAACACAAACCCAGGCAGCCTGAAGAAAGGAGAGGCCCCATGATGCCAAGACTGAAAGTTCTGGGCCAACTGAAGATAATCCAGGATACTTTTAAAAAGCTAAAATGTTTTTATCCCTCAAGAATCCTCTAGGTACAGGGTTGCTTTCACAGAGCTGGACTCTCCAAGGCTTCTCTGAGACTTGTTGACGCCAGGAGAACACCTGAGAACTCTCCTGAGACTCCCCCTGCAGCCTATAACACAGATCTTGCTGTTTTTCCATGACTAGGTCCCCTTGGCATGTCCATGTCCATGCCCTGGCCACCACCTTCATGCCACACAGAGGGAGGGGCTCCCACCCTTGAGATTCATGATAAGGATGGGTGATATTGAATCAAAAAGAGCTGGAGGTGGGGCACCTGGGTGGCCCAGATGGTTAAACGTCTGCCTTTGGCTTGGGTGATGATCTCCAGGTCCTGGGATCGAGCCCCATGTCAGGCTCCCTGCTCAGCGGGGAGTCTGCTTCTCCCTCTCCCTCTGCCTCTCCCCCTGCTTGTGCTCTCTCTCTTTCTCAAATGAATAAGTAAAATCTTGGGGGAAAAAAAAAGGAAAGAAAGAGCTGGAGGAACACTCATAAGGGAGGGTGGCCGTCAGCCTATCCCCTCCCTGCCCCGGGGAGACACCCAAATGACCGACTCAAGCAAGGAAGTCCACACTGGATGGATGGCATCTGGGATGTAGATTTACTCACGGATTCAGCCACACACCAGTTCTGTGCCAGGCCCGCGCCGGGCCTCCAGCAAATTCAATACTCCTCCAGCGCACTAGCATGCTGGGGCTGCCCTAACAAAGGGCCCGAACAACAGAAATTTCTTTTCTCACAGTTCTGGAGGTTAGAAGTCTAAGATCAAGGTGTTCGTAGAGTTTGGTTTCTTCTGAGGCGTCCCTCCTTGGTTTGTAGTTGGCCACTGTCTGTCCCCTCTTTATCTTCACATGGTCTCCCTCAGTGCGTGTTTGTCCTAATGTCCTTTTTTATAAATCATATGGGATTAGGGCCCATGCCAGTGACCTCATTTAACCCTAATTACCTCTTTGAAGACCCTATCTCCAAAGACGGTCACATTCGGACATTCCGAGGGTTAGGACTTCAACATATGAATGTGGGGAGGGGTGGGGGACACAACTGAGCCCGGAACATCAGCAAACACTTTCAAGACTCTGCTCTGACCCGGGTCCTGGGCCCAGTACTGGGGACACTGTGGATATATCATTGTTCTGTTTGAGCTTCGGCAGCAACCCTCAGGGGCTTCAGGGTTAGAAAAAGAGCTTTATAAATATACATGAAACTGAAAAGTGAGTAGTAAGTCGGCGTGCTCTGAATCAGGCCCAAACAGGGGAGCCTTTGCTGGGGGGAGGAGGGGTGCAGGAAGTCATGGCCCAGCTGAGAGGCCCAGGAGCCAGCTGGCAGCTGGTGGGGGGAGGGGGCTCAGCCTCTTTCAACAGCATGATTAAGACTTTCTGGCAGCACGAGCAATAACTGGCAGGAAACCAAGAAGGAGCCATTTATCTGGCTCATATTGCGGGTAAGTGATAAAACTTACCCTCTGGCGGGGTGCCTGAAAGACCAATCATCTTTGCTGGAGTGTGCTCAGTGTGAGCCCATACAATGGCTCTCTCTGGCTTTGAGAGGCCATTTTCCCACACAAGCTGTCTTCAGCCAGGCTGTTTCCTAGACTTGCCCAGGGCCTCGGCCAAGGAGAAAGGGCCCAAGGTCAGCTGCCATTTTGTCCGGGGTGCCTGCCTCCCTTGTCTTCACCCCCTGCAGACCCAAAAGGAAAACTGGAGGGTCGGCCCCTGGGGACAAGGCAGCCCTGGGAAGATAAACACTGGGGCCTCCTCCTCACGTCTGGGCACTTGGCCCCTGGCACAGGCAGGAAATAACCCATCCGCTCCTGAGAGAGACTCTGGGTGACAAAAGAGAACTGGATTTGGAGTCTAAAAGCCTGGGTCTCAGTCCCTGCTAGATCACTTCCCAGCGGGCGGCCTTGGACACATCACCGTGGTCTCTAGGCCTCTGCTTGTGAGCGAGGGTGATGATTACAGAACTCACAAGGTTGTTGGGAGGATGGACTGCGATCCCAGAGGGGAAGCACTTAGCAACTGTGTACTGCGAGCCATAAGCAAACATCTGTGAGCATCTACTGTTCACTAAGTCATCCCACCATGGTAATGCTCGCCTGATGCGTGCACTAACCCCAACGTTTTCCCCACTTTTTATTACAGAAGTGTTCAAGTTTAGAAAAAGTTGAAAGGATAGTACGATGAGTTACTGTATTCCATCTAGATAGGTTGGATAACTGTTAACATTTTAGTATATTTGCTTTCTCTCTCTCTATATATATGTGTGTGTGTGTGTGTGTGTGTGTGTGTGTATTTATATGTGTGTGTGCACTACAGAGCTACTTAATTCCCTCTCTCTCTCTCTCATATATGAATATATGTATCTCACTCCTCTCTCTTTCTCTCATATATATATGAGCCCACTGTGCCGTGTCATTTGTAGACCTCTCGCCCATGGCTCTTGGCTCATCGCTCTTTGATTACCTGCCAGCACATCTCTCTTTCCAATAGATTCTGAGCCCCTCAAGGGCAGGAGCGAGTCTTCATCCCCACTGTATCCCCAGGACCCACACCGGCCTGGCATGGAGGAGGCTCATGGCAAATGACCACTGAGTGTATGCCCCCTCATCAAAGGGCTGGGTAACATACGTTTGTTTTCAGTAAATGAGTTTTAAGTCATTTCATTTAGCAAATTCCACACCCCTGCTGGCGATCATGGAAAACATCCCAGAGGTACAGGAAAACCACCTCAGTTCCTGACCTCCTTCCCCATCTGAAAACCCAGGGACTCTGAAGTCACTTGGGGCTCTTCATTAGAGTCTGCCATCTACATCTGTGACAGAGCTATCGATTGGCAAGGAAGGAACGATCCCCAGACCACAGTCTGCTCTGGAAAGCCCACACACAGGGGCACATGGAAGCTGGCTCTGCTCCCATTATGGATCTTACAGAAGTGATTCTAAGTCCTTTGGGTTTCCACGGAACCAGGAAACCACTTCCAGACCGGCGAGAGTGGGAAGAGGGCGTGCACGGCACATGTGTGTGGTCTTCTTGCCCGTGAATTTCTCACAATGCTCGCTACCTTCGTAGGAGTTCTTAGGCTTCCCCCAGCTTCAGAGGTTGCTTTCTAAAGCAAAGCTTCTCAAACTTTAATGTGCACACGAATCATCTGGGGAGCTTATGAAAATGAATGTTCTGTTTCAGTACATCTGGGATGGACTCCAAGATCTTCCATTTCTAATAAGCGTCCAGGTCATGCCAGTGCAGCTGGTCCCCAAACCACACTTTGAGAAGCCAAGTTTTAAAGAACACAAAATAGCTCCTCCTTTACTCAGTGATTTCGTATTTAGCACCTACTACTAGGTAGAAGGCAGTGTGCTAGCCCTGGAAGAACAGGGAAATGGGAAGAAATATAAAGACAAAGAAGACATAATTCTTTGCCTCAGATCAGCCAGATATGCCTAATTACTAGGTCTAGCATTTTGCTTAGGTTGGCTTAATTCTTACAACAACCTATAACCCTATGAAGTGTAGATTGTTATTCTCGTTTCACATCTAAGGAAGCTGGGGCGCATACAGCCTAGTTGTTTTGTCTAAATGAGGAAAAGGGTGCAAGGAGATTTGAACTGTGGTCTACTTGACTCCAAGGCCCGGTCTTTCCCCCAGGCACCTCTCTGACACCTGGTCTTGCACTTTTCATCAAATCCTCGGACTTGAGTGTGGAAGGCAGGGAGAGCCCTGGAAGCAGACTGGCAGTAGCCCTGGGGGGAGGAGGTGGGGCAGTAGGAGCGGAAGGGGGGTGCGGATTCTGGACCCTAGCAGCTTGCTCACGGGGTCTTCTACTTATTTCAGGTAATATGTTGTCCCAATGTGGTGGATCAAACACTGCCCACACTGGCCTACTTCGGTCACAATTATGGCCTGAACTTTGACACCAAATGACTGTGTGACTTTGGATAAATCACTGTCCTCACCTGGACTCAGAATTGGGTGCTCTGTACACTCTTTCCTCTCTGACAAAAGATCTTCCAGTTTCCCTTTTTGTTATGTCTGCACTTGGGGTCCCCCAGCCCAAACTTATTAGCTCAGGACCAGGAATTTCTGGAACTCACCCTGCTAGTCTTCTTCCTCTTTTCCTTCCTAACTTCACAGGTGTCACCAGATTTGTACCCGACCACGGATCTTGTGCTCAGGGCTGGGGATGCAAAGGCAATAAGATACACTCCCTCGGGGCGCCTGGGTGGCTCAGTCAGTTAAGCATCTGCCTTCGGCTCAGGTCATAATCCCAGGGTCCTGGGATCGAGCCCCACTTTGGGCTCCCTGCTCAGTGGGGAGTCTGCTTGTCCCTCTTTCTCTGTCCCTCCCCCTGCTCATGCTCTCTCTCTCTCTCTCTCAAATAAATAAATAAAATCTTGGGGAAAAAAAAGATGTATTCCCTCCTCCAAGGAGGAGACCCAAATTAGACCGTAGGTATGGAGCAGAAGGGCCCCAGCTCAGGTCCCAGGGACATGGCACAGAACACCTAACTCAGCACAGGCAGGGGCAGGCAGGACTGGGAGGGCAGCTTCCCACACACAGCGCTTCTCTGGAATAGTCCACTTTATCCCCCAGCAACCCTATGAGGTGAGTGCTATTATTGTCCCCATTTTAAAGATGAGGAAACAGAGGCTTATAGAAGTCAAGTGACTGGCCCAAAGTCACACAGTTGTGGGGATTAAGTGAGTTAATGTGCACAAAAACAATTAGCAGAGCACTGGGCAAGTAGTAGATGAATGGTAACTCCAAAGCCTTATTTAAATGATACAAGAAATGGACAAGTTATAGGGAAAGGTCTTCCCTTGAGGACAAAGACCAGGCTTGGGACCGGCCATGCATGAGGAGAAATCTGCTAAGGAGACAAGCAAAAGAACCCTCGAGAAAGGGCCTGGTAGGCTCCAAAGCACTCCAATGCACACATGGTGGGGGCAGGAAGGGGCTCTGCGGAGGTGGCAGCCATTAGTCACGCTGGGGGAGGCTGCGACACCAGAAGCAGCCCCAGGGCCCTTTGTCCTTCCTAGATGGCTGCTCACCCCAGGCTCAGCTGCTCCACGTTTCGGCCGCCACACTCCCCATCTGGGTAATGGAGTGTTATGAAGCATGTTGGAGGCCATCAATTAGTGCTTAACTGCGTGTTCATTGGGTTGTATTTCCAGGGATGCTCCACTCAGATCCACAGCAGAGGTAAATCTTGCTCCTTCTCATTCGATGGCTTGGAATTAAAATGCCGCCCGACATCCTCTCCCAAAGAAATTGAGATTTATGGGTCACTGTCAATATCAACACATGTTGGCCATTATTTGTATGTCTCCTCGCTCCTTGGGACTGATTGCTATTTACTCTGAAAGATAGATGTGGCTTTATAATCCATGAGGGTTGCTGGGAAGAATAAGTTTTAAAGTACATTTGTTTCTTCCCTTGGAGACTTTTTCATTCCACTTCCTTCCTTCCATGTAAACCCCACCCTGCCTCCACCCCTTGGATACTCTGATGTATCTGAGGCTCTGGAACAGAGACACGAGGAACCAGTCTGTCCTCAGCCTAGGTACTGTGACAACACACAGAGACTTAGCACCTTCGTAGCAAAATTGCCCTTCTTATGGGCTGACACCACTAATACTTGATCTGGGGCCAGGGTGGAGACCACCAAGGAGCTTGCTTGAGGAGCAGTAGATGGGCCCCTCTTGAACACATGTGGCCTTTTGTGTTGCTGGGTGGGCTGTGGAAACTGAGGCAGGAACTGACTCACTTAGGTTGTGGTTCTGACAGTGATTCTCAAATTCGAGTCTGCATCCAAATTGCCAGGAGAGTTTGTTAAAACAGATTTCTGGGCTTCTTTCCAGACCTCCCGATTCAGCAGGCCTAGGGCGGAGCCCGGGAATTTGCATTTCTAATGAGGTCCCAGGTGATGAGGGTGGTCCTGGGCCCCCTGCAGCACGGCCTTGGAACAAGAGTGCGGAGTATTTCAGGCCAGGAGTGGGAGAGAGGGGGTTGCTGGCACTGTTTGGCACTCTGGGTAAAGAATAGCAACAGCTAAAGAGGAATTTTTATCGTTTTGCTGGGCAATGTGTGATTTCAATCCTTTTCTATGAAATCTTCAGTTAATAAGCTGTAAATTTGAATCTATTCTGGAAATGCACTGAATTGCTAATGAGTCTGGGATCACCCAGGCCACCCATGGTGGTCTGTTCTACCTAGATTATTACTAAGAAGGTCGTGGTCTGCCTACTGGGGTGTTCTGATAACTTTATTGGGTGACATTTGTGAGGAGATCCCTGGTGTTAATACCAGAGCCCTCGGTGCCGGTTCCCACAAAATAGTCCCTAAGAGAATTTTCCTGCAATAGTCAGGATTTGCAGGTGAAAGTGGGCCCACGGAAACGAAGGTGCACAGTCTAAAGACTCAGAGAATTCCTTGTTGAACACTAGAAGGTTGTTGGAAATACATGATAGCTTTTGCTGGGCATCAGGGGTCTTACCTTGTAAGTCGTAAGGCTGCAATTGTCCCAGGAAATGTGCTAGAAAGAGTCATTGTGTACCGAAGCTAGGCTGACCCAAGCCCTCTCCATTGAAGTCCCGTGGGCTGGGCAGATCATCACTTGGGACTCAGTAGTTGGAGGTGGGCATCCCCGGAGCAACCAGAGACCCTACTCTCACAGGATTGGGAGGCTGGTGTTAAAGCAGGGGGTGCAGTGGGGATGGAAGAAAATCAACATATTTGAAGATGTGGAAAAGGGGGGCAAGAATATCCCATGATTGCATTAGTTGGGACTTTGGGTCACAAGGACAGAAATCCAACTCAAATTAACTTAAGGAAAAAGGAGGATTTATTTACTCCTATAACAGGATGTCCAAAATATAGGCTTCAGGTACAGCTGGATTCAAGCCCGAATAAAGTCACCATGTCTCTCAGTTCTCTTTCTTCCTTCTCCTCTTCTTCCCCTACTCTCTGTCTCTTTCTTCCTCTATCTCCCTCCCTCTCTGATGGTACTTGGGAGTCCCACATTTCTTTGGTCCTTAGAGCTTAAAATTCCAGACAGATTATAATATTTTATCACATACCTCTGGTAAACATTCCAGAAAGAACTCTGCTTGGCCAGATGCTCACCCTTAAAGAGATGACTATGGCCAGAAGGATGGGACCTCCAATTGGCCCCTCCTTGGGTAGAATCAGCTGTACCCAAACCTGACCAGGGAAAGGGCCCTTTCTCTGAAGGGGAGATGGCAGCCTGCTTACACACCTTCACTATGCACATCGGGCCCCTGCTCAAAGATTTGCTGTAGCAGCTAATTCACCTGGGGAGTGCTGGCCTCAAGAGCATGGGGGGGGGGAGCCCCGGTGACCTTGCAGACTCTGTTGTTTGTAAGGCAATGGATTTGCAGTTGGTTCTTTAACACAGAGAAGCGCCAGTGAGAGTTTCGAGCACCGTTCCCTCCAGGGAAAGTAGTGAAATAAATAAAATCGATTGATAAATTTTTTTCTCAAGTTTGCGAACCACTGCTCCATACATATATTTGATTCAATTTAAGTTCAAAGGGACTGCCTACTATAAAAACGAAGACATTACAGGTTTATTGATCAGTCTGAATTTAGAGGGGTATGATGAACCTGAAACTGTTTTATAGCTCTCCCATCCCTGATGTCGACCACGTAGTATCAAGTCATACTTTTCCATCCCTTAATAGCATCTTGGGCAGATTTCTTTTTTTTTTTTTAAGATTTTATTTATTTATTTGTCACACAGAGAGAGAGAGAGAGCACAAGCAGGGAAGGCAGCAGGCAGAGGGAGAAGCAGTCTCCCCGTGGAGCAGGGAGCCCAATACGGGGCTCGATCCCAGGACCCTGGGACCATGACCTGAGCCGCAGGCAGACGCTTAACCGACTGAGCCACCCAGGCATCCCTTGGGCAGATTTCTTAACTTTTGGTCAGTTCTATTGTTCAAATTTAGTCTAATTTATTATGACTTAATTCTAAAGCCTCAGTCTCACATCCATTTGACAGTCTTCCTTCTCTGCTCATGAGCTAGATTCGGGGAGAAGGTGTGATCTGAAGTGGGGAGGAGACATTTCTACTCTTTGACTCCTCTTCCCACTGGGGCACTGTGGGGTGGGATGGGAGAGCAGGCCTGGTTCTGGAATTACTCTCTGGGGGAGCTGGTAGTGGAGCAGAGGTGGGAGACACAGAGATTCTGTTTGTGCTCTGTCTGGTCTCGGCTTACTCTGGGCCCATCTGCTGCAGGTGGTCTTAGCTCCAGGATGGTCCTGTGAGGATGGGTGCATGGCTTTCTGAGGGTCCTGTCAGTGTGAACCCAGCCCGTCTGTCATGTAGAAGGACAGCTGTGGCCCCCTTTGTGAGTTACTTTCCCACCTTCTCCTACCTCCCTCTCCCACTTACCTCCTCCACGTGGCCAGAGGAGGGTGGGGAATGGTAACTGGGTCTGCTTCCTTGGGAACCTGGCCCCAGTGGCTGACAAGCCTCTTTAGAGAATATGGGTTACGGAACACCTGGTGTTTCCAATAGAATCTCTGCTGCCAGTCCTGTTCACTGTCCCCTTATGCTTACTATTTGCGGCACGCTTTCACATATATTGTCCCAGTTGACCTCACAATAATCCTGTGAGACATCTAACCCGCAGGGAAACGGGCTCAAGCCCAAGGTCACATAGCGCGGTGGCGATGGTGGGATAGGAGCTCAGCGCTGCAGCCCCTGGGCCCCTGTCCTCTCCCTGCTATTCCATGCAGATGGCTCAGCGTCCCTTGTCTTGTGGCTCTAGCAAACTTAAAGCAACTAGCCAGAAAAACAGCTTGCTTCCCAAGGCCACAGAGCAGCTGACAGTGGAAGGTTTGAGGCATGGGATTTCCTCAGAGAAAACACCAATTGGTTCAGATCATGGGTCCTGACTGTTGTTTTCCTAGGCCAGGGCCGCATGACTCCAGGGAAGCTTGAGTAGGCTTCAGTCAGCCAGCTACTCCTGCCTTCCTGGGGTGGGAGAGGGGGTAGGGAAGGCTTATTAAGTTCGTACTTCCAAAGCAGAAAACTGGGCATAAGCTGACAGGGCTGACTGGCCAGACCCTGTGCTCTATTCCCATAGACTACCCACCCAGGTCATACAGGGCCAGGGCACCATCTGTTCCTTCTGGATGGCTCTGTCGGGAATGACTCATTTCCATGCATGGTGGGTAGAGGGTCATGGTTATACTCCCTATGGTGGCCAGAGTACATGGCCACTAATTTTCTAATCAACAGATGGGGATAGAGCCCCTGCTATACACAAGAGGCTCCTTTCTTCACGTTTAAGTAAAAACTTACGACGAGCATGAGACCCTCACATGCCCCTGTCCTGAGCAGAGGTTTCCCCAGGGCTGGGGTGCAGTGAGGCGCCACCCAGATGGGCTGGGATCATATTTCCCCACCGAAGATCAAAGCCTTCACCCTGGACAGAGCCAGTTGTTACATTTTCAAAAATTTTGTGAGCTGATTTTTAAGCACAGCCATTATTTTTAAATTAAATTATAAAAACTTACAATTAAGTAAGTGATGTTTAAAAACAACAGTAGTGGGGCTCCTGGGTGGCTCAGTCGGTTGAGCATCTGACTCTTGATTTCGGCTCAGGTCATGATCTCAGGGTCGTGAGATGGAGCTCTGTGTCAGGCTCCACGCTCAGTGGGGTGTCTGCTTGAGATTCTCTCTCTCCCTCGGTCTCCGTCCTTCCTCCCCTTTCAGATAAATAAATCTTTAAAAAAAAAAAAAAAGTAATAAATACCCAAAACTCCTCTGTTCTTATTTATCTCACTCCATTTTACTATTATCTCTGTCCTTAAGGTTATTGACATTTATTGACATTTTTGATAGAAATACTATATAATGATGTGTTAAAGTGCATGTCTTTCCAACTCCCTGTTAGCAACATCACTGGCAGTAAATATTTTTCCCTTTGTAGGTCATATCGTCAACTACACAACTTTGCCATTATAACACAAAAGCAGCTACAGATAGTAGATAAATGAATGGACATGGCCATGTTCCAATAAAACTTTATTTACAAAAGTAGGTGGTAGACCAGATGTGGCAGGCCGTAAATTGCCAGCCCCCAGTTTGGACTTAAGAAAACCATAGAGAAAATGTTAATAATGAAGATTAAACATATAAGTGTATTGTGTCTCTAGTTATTCCAATTGTAAATAAGACAAAAATGGAGGTAATATTCTTCCAGAATTCAAAAATAATTACCTGACAGAGCAAAGAAGTAGTTCATGTCACTGTTGAATGTTTGAAGTTCCAGTACACATCTTCATTGTTTCATTTTTGATTTCCTCATGAATGTAAATGAAAATACCAACCATGGGTTGGCTAACGATAAAAAGTTCAGCAAAAATGATTGAGAGCATTCTGTGAGAATCAGCTGGTTTTGTGGAGTTTACATTAAAGTGTATTGGATATTTTATTATTATTTGTAAATTGTATAATACATGTCCTTGTTATCAATTATATATATATATATCTCCCCTCAGGGAGCCAGTTGTTAAATATTCCCATCACACTGCTGCCTGACGGACATCTACATAAAGAGAGACCTAACTGTCCAGAGCAGCACACATTGAAGACAAGACCAAAGGCAGTTTGTCCAGAGTCCAGGGAAGGGGAGGGATGTTAGGGATGGAAGGATGATCAGGAGGGCCCTCCAAGGTGGCCTGGAAGGCTTCGTGGAGGACCTAGGGCCCTAAAGAATCATAAGACTAAAAACGGTTGGCGAGTGGCTGCACTTCGAGCAGGTAAACAGCCCAAGCGAGGAGTGGAGGTTAGAATGCCCTGACTTGGACGGGGCTACCAAAGAGGTGCGTCAGCCCTGGGAAGCAGTGGGAATGACGTGGGGGCTGGAGACGGTTCATGACATGGGAACATGCTATGAGACTGAATCCAAAAAAGCCAGTTACAAAATGGGTACATTCATGTTAAGAAGAAAAAAATACATTAGAAGAAAATGCACTTAAACGTGAATAGCTCTGGGTGATTAGATTATAACCGATTTTGGTTTTTGTGCTTTTTAATACTTTTCAGTACTTTCATCTTATTCCGAAGTGGTGTGTATTGCTTTAATAATCATGAAAAAATAAGTTTTTCCTGTATGGGGGGCAAAAAGCAGGCAGCCCCAGAGCATGAGACCGTGGCTGAAGCCATAGCCAGGGACAGGGCACATCTGGCCTGATGTAGTCCAGAGGCCCCGAAGGCAGGTGCAGAGGAGGGGTATAATGGAGACTAAGGGGTACCCCCCTCTCCTGGGAGGATTGCAGGACCACATGGGTGCCCACCACCGATGCCCCCACCCCTGAGGACCCGCAGTAGCCATGTCCACAGCGGGGCTCTGGCCCACCCCTTAACCCCCCGGAGGTGTCTTCCATCTCTCTTCTCTCCCCGAGGTACTAGTTTGCAAATGTTCCCCTCCCCATTCCCAAAGGCAGAACAAAATGGGAACAAGAGATGCTCTTTCTTTTCAGGGCTCCATCATTGATATTTTCCCAACTGAAGAAGTATGTATTTTTTTAACGTGCACCTGATTCATAGAATTGGAAAATTGGAAGGGCTCATAGAGAACATCTCGTCCAACTCATTTCTTTCGCTAGTAAGGAAATAGAAACTAAGAAGGTCAAGGGGTGCAGAGCAAGGTGGAAACTAGTCTCCAGCAGAGATGACATCCAGGGCCCAGCACCTTTTTCCTCAGCATCCAAGCCTGTCAAATGAGCCCCGGGGGCTACTGCCAGGTAGTGTGAGCTGAGCAACCCTGGGCTTCAGAGCATGGAAGATCCTAATTCTTCCTCAAGCTTACCCATGGAAAGCAAGATTACCTACAAAGCCCCCAGCATGTTCGATGTCACCTGCTTCTCCAGGGGAAGGCCACAGCAGCTGAGCTTTTCCCCGCTTCGTAGATCACACACCCGGAATAGCTCCCTCAGTGCATCAGACCCTCCTCCTCCCCACCCATGGTGGATGAGACCCTCAAAGCTGTCTTCTTCTTAAAGTCTTTCGATGATGAAGGTCATGTCATTTTGGGATCAGTCCCCTTCGTGGGTAGTATCTTTACTGGCCAAGCCAACCAGGTAATCCCATTTGGTAATCAAAAGGGCAGAAAAACACTGGCTTGGTCATTTTCTCTATATAAAATTGACCAAAGTGGATAAAAGGTAAGGATTTTCACCTTGCGCTTATATATCTAGCAGCCTCTGCCATTCACACAGTTCCTTTTCCTCTTCCTCCTGGACCAAAACCCGTGTCTTCATCCTGCCACGGATGCTGGCCGCTTGGGTATGCTCCGCACGTCCCTCCGTGTTGTGTATGCCATGTTGTTAGTCTTAAATGATATGCTCCTGGAGTGCAGGGGACATACCGGTTTATGCTTTTTCTGATCAGGAGCATCTGCAGCTAGAGGATTAAGAAATACATTTTCATGAGCTGATAATAACAAAAATTAAATGGCAAAATCCTTGCTATCCCCAGTAGCTGGACAGCTTTAAAAAAAAAAAAATAAGTATTTTAGTTTTTTACTCTTACAGAGACAGGGAAAATTCCAGAGAAAAATTTGTGCCCATATATCTTGTGCCATGCTTCTTCAAAGGAGAATAAAATTTTAAATGGGGTCATCAGGAAGAGCTCACTAAATGGGAAGCTCACAAACTGACCTTTGGAAGTCGGGGTGTGGACTTCCCCCAGCAAGGTTGGCATATACTCTGGTTGGAATCACTGGACTTCCCCACCATGTCCCTCTACCTCATGCAATGAAAGCATAACCCAGGCAGATTAAAACAAACAACTCGGTTTGTTCTTTGTACTGGTGTGCATGCTTTTGTTGCCATTTACAGCAGGAAGATCATCCCCATCCTTGGCTCTTCCCGCCAAGTCAAAACACCTAGGACAACAGTGTCTTTTGAGGCTTTCCCATCTCTCAGCCCTCTGTCTTGGATACCAAGACCAGCTTTCTGCCAGAGCCGAATACTACTTTTGGTTGCTTTCCCCATGAGGAAAGCTCAGAAACCAAAGAACTCCATTCTGACGCTCTTTCCAGTAGAATCTGGGTCATCCTTATGCCCTGGGAATTACACGCCCAGTACCACCCGTCTCTGTCCCTTGTCCCTGACTCCAGTGTCCCAATAGAATGGGGACTATGGGGGTTACAGAACCTTCTGAAAAGGCCCCTTGCCAACTATCTCTCTGGTCTTTAGGAGATAGTTTAGTTGTACATTAGCTCGACCCCAATAACACCACTGAGGTCCTTACAACTGTGGCTTTATTATTTTTCTTTTTGTTTTTAAGGTCTTTTTTTTTTTAAGATTTTATTTGTTTGAGAAAGTGAAAGAGAGAGAGAGAGGATGCACGCGTGCGCACAAGCCGGGGGAGTGGCAGGCAGAGGGAGAGGGAGAAGCAGGCTCCCCGCTGAGCAGGGAGCCTGACACGGGACTTGATCCCAAGACCCTAGAATCATGACCTGAGCCTAAGGCAGATGCTTAACCAACTGAGCCTCCCAGGTGCCCTTATGGCTTTATTATTTTTCTAATGAATATTTAAGAGGAAAGGTTACTACATCATAGAACGGTGAGAAGGCCGTAAATCTCCCTTTGGTGATGGACGTACTACGTTCTAGGAGGGAGCGGTGGAGGACTCACTTCAGATTTTTTAGGTGAATTAGGTATCTTCAAGTTCTGCTGGGACAACGCCAGCTTTTGGTCATTGAAAGCCAGCGGCCTAGTGGACATTAGGCAGGGCTGGCCTCTCTCAGCCCAAGAAGACTGCTTTGAATTCTAGTCAAAAAATGAATCTAGTGGCCTAGTGGTTACCTTTCCCAGCAAGCAGGAGGTGCCTCAGAAAGCGTCTTCTTAGAGATCCTGCTTTGGATAGTGCTCCCTGAGGGGCAAATATTTGCTGGTGAGGGTGGATTTTAGTCCTTGGCTTAAGTTTGAGCGGGACCATCTTTGAAGCACTGGCTTCATTGTTTTGTTTTCCTTCTGGGATCCTTTATAGAGAGTAAACAATAAATCCATGCGTACATAAATCAAAGCCAAAATGACATAACAAGTCCCAGGGTTGGTCCAGGTTTTCCGGAAAGCAGCGGTTTCTGGAGGAAGTTGCACCCACTCCTAAGAACAGAGAAAATAAGATGAGAGCCCACCAGCAAACAGGTGTTTTGTATTCCCTCTAAGGAGATGTTTACTTTTACGGGAAAGCAAATAAACACTCCCCCGAATTGGGCTTGGCCCATAATGAAGTAGAAAGCAGCCCTGGGCTCTGCGCAGAGTCCTGGCTGCATTTACCACTGTCCCAGGAAGGAACAGGAGAGCGCACACCCCCTTCCCAAGGACGCCTGGACTAGAACAGATAGTGGGTCCCTTTGCTCTTCAGAGAGGGACCAAGTTATCTTACAGCCTCCCGGGCCCTGTGCATGCAGCCCGGCTTCCTCCTTGGCACGAAGACCCTGGGCGGCCTTGGGCAAGGCCCTTGGGTTCCTCTGATATCAGAGCAACAGTGAGATGTGGGGACAACTGGCTGCACTTGACAAGAGCGGGCCCCTCCCACTTGCCGAGCAAGGGAGAACCATTCTTGGGACTCATCCCAAAGGCCAGGCGGCGAGGGTCTCGGTCTCTCTGCCTCCAAGCCTGCGGGTGGATGTGTGAGTGTGGCCCTGTGGGGGTCTGCTCTGGATGTCCTTTCAACTGCCTGTGAGCCCCACTCAAGCCTACTCCAAAATACCCGAAGCCCCTAAGCTCCCGGAGCCTTGGCCTCCGACCACTCTGGCTTCTGTCTTTAAGGACATTTAAAACATAGCTCTGAAATGAGGCTTGGGCCTTTTCCTGGAGTTCTAACTCTGTGTGTGAAGCAGTGAAGGAGGGGCTTTGGGGAAGTCAGGGGTGCAGAAGAGCTCGTGGGGCAGGGGGTGGTGCTGAGCTAACGGGGCGACAGGGGCGTGGAAAGTGGAAAGGGAAGGAAGGCCCCGGAGAGGAGGCAGCGTGTGCAAACGGTCCTGGTGGGTTCTTGGGGCCAGGGACCACCCACCCAGCTGGACAGAAGGGGCTTCAAAGCTCCAGAGCCGCGTCCTGTGTGCCAGACGCACTACCAGCCCTTCACTTAGGTTATAATCCTCACTCCACCCTGCAGGGAGCTCTTCCAACATCTCTTTCAATGCCTGGGGCGCTCAGGCTCCGGAGGGTTCCCTTGCTTGTTCAAGGACACTTAGCTAGGAAGGGGCTGGGCTGGGCTGCCTTAGGAATACGGCCGGCTCACTTAGCCTCTTTGGCGCATGGTGTTCTCATCTGTAAGGGGACAATGGCCACACAGCTACTTCTCCACAACAGGGCACATGGAGGCCTTTGAGCAGAGAAGTGGCTGGAACATGACACTAAGGGGGCTCAGTGTGGGGCTGGTCCACAGGCGGGTTGCAGGGGAGGAAAGCAAGCCAACAAGACTGGCTTCCTAGACGCATGGAAACGCAGAGGTGAGGGGGGTGGAGCAGCGCTCAGGTGCAGAGACTCAGGTGGTCACTGCTGGAAGAGAGTCAAAGCAAGACACGAGAAACACTTCAAAGGAAAAACTAGGAGCATTTGGAGATTGAATAACAACAGTGACAAAAGCCAACACTTACTGACGGTTATGCCAGTTGTCCCACCAAGCGCTCAACTACCCGTCTTCCCCGCAGCGGGGCTGGGATCTGAATTCAGATGCTCTCAGTCCAGAGCCTGTGTTCTTCGTCTCCACAGAGTACTACTTCCTCGCCAGGTGCCGAAGGAAAGCTTCTACTCGCATTGACTCCTCCCCCTCTGGTTAAAATTCCGTCAAATTCCAGATTTCAGCTCCACCCGAGAATTCCCACCCATCTACACCTACCTCCCACTGTTTTCCCTGCAGTGCGGCCCTGCTCCTAAAAGTTCTGCTCCTGCGTCCCCCCTCCTATCCATCCAGCGTCCACACCTCGTCATCCAAGCCGGACACCGAGTGTCGTCCCTCTGCCCCTGGAGTTAGGCCCCCTTCCTCTTTGCTTCCATCCCCTCTACCTGCTTCTGGCATGTATCACACTGTAGTCATATTTTTTGTCTGCTTGTTCATATTTCGACCTCCCCTATAGGATTGTGAGCCCTTGGGACCAAGGCCCAGCCTGTGCATAGGGGGTAGCGTATAGTGGGTGCTAGGCAGATGCTGATGAGTGACTTAACATGACTGATTGATTAACTGGTTTAATTAATTACTTGGCACCTGGGTCCAGGACAGGGGTCCTTCTGGCTCCGACCCCACCCTATCCCACTAAAGAGGCTCACATTGAGTATTTATCGTAAAGGCGTTCTGCATCCTCCTTGAAAAGCTGAAAGCTGGCACCAGTGGTCCCCTTTTTGCCTTGTCTGTGATCTGTCAGTTTAGACACACACACATGCATACACATGAATGTGTGCACACACGCACACACGCACACGTAAACTTCTTCCCTGACTGCGCCCCAGACCAAAGCCAAGGAAATGAACGCCCCTCCCCTGCCCGGTTCTAGACATCCAGACAGATTAGGTCTAAGCACGAGAGGCGAGACCCTCCGCGGGCAGGGCAGGAGATGGATGGGCCAGCTGACTGACACCAGCACCTGGGAAGTAAGGCTCGGTGGGGCAGGGTAATTGCCAAGTTGGTTTTCTCACCTGCACCGCTGCCCTTGGCTTCCGTCTCCTAGGTGGGAGGGGCCCAGCCGTGGCTCAGAGGCATTCTCCACGCCCCCTCCACCCCCAGGCAGTGCTGAAGGGAGCCTGCGAGCTGAACCCTCGCCTCTGCAGGCCCAGGCAGAGGGAGCAGGCCCGCAGAACCCCTCCAGGACACCCCAGCTCTGCTCCCCCACCGGGCCCTGCCTGCCGAGACAGGTCAGTGGAGATATTCTTGGCCCTCATTAGCACTTGCACAAGTTCTGGAATGAATCCTGTCTTGCTAAGTGGCCCCAGAATGCTGCCGCCTCAGCCTTGCTTTTGAAGTCATCGTGGGAGAGTCCAGGAAGTGGGTCCACTCTTGCCTCCCGGCGGTGGGGACCCACCAGAGCCGCACGGCTGCACAGAGTGGAAGCCAGGGGCCAGTCCCCCTGTGATGGATGACACACTGAGGCGGGGGCCTCCCGGCTGGACTACCATGCTCGTGTCTCCTGTGGACCATTTGCTCCTGGGTCCTGACAACAGCCACTAGCACGGCTGGGGCCCCGCAGTCTTTCCAGTCTCGGTGAGCTCCGTGACCTCCGGAAAGGGGCTCAGCCCCCCAACATTTGTCGCTAGTACCTGTCCTGCCCCCTCCAAGGAGAGAACTGTGATCCCCTAGGGGAGGGCACTCTGAAGTGTAAGGAAGCATGTCAGTGTGACTCTGTGGGCCGCAGGAAACTCTCTGTGCTCCCACTACTCTCCGGCAGGTAGTTTGGAGGGAGGGACATAAGACCCTAACCCCCCACAGCTGATTGTGGGCGCCAAATTGCTGGTTCCTCCCTGCTGCCTGAAAGTGGCTTTAACCATGGAAGACAAAGAGCAAAGGACAGACTCCTGGGCTGCGGCTCGCCCTGGGCCCTGCTGAGCAGGTGCCACCACTGGGTCATCCCACAGGGACGCTTGGGAGACCAAGGGTAGGAAAGAAGGGGTTCCAAGTGTCTTGGGCTAGCACCTCCTCACAAGCAAACCAAACGGAGCCGGCTGTTGGGTGGGGACTGGAGCAGCACCCAAGACCAGCAACCAGGGAGACTCCTTGTCTTTTTATTACATCTGGTCAGGCCCTGTGCCAGACCATCCTGTGTGTCCGAGAGACAAGAGGAAAGTAATCAGTTTCTAGCCCAGTGAGAGCATGGTAGGAACTGGCCCAGAAACATCACCCCTCAGCCCCACCACGCCCCTCTCCATCTTTGCTTAGTACAATCACACACACACACACACACACACACACACACACACACACGCAATGTCCCAGCCGCCTGACCTCTGTCCCAGCATCCTTTACCTTTTCTCTCCAGGTTGCCTAGAGGCTGTTTTGCCTCAGGGCCTGCAATGGAAAGGGATTCTCCACCCCCACCCCCAGCCTCATTACACTCTCACCTGAGGATGAGTTGTTTTAAGATTTTATTTATTTTTCAGGGTTGGGGGGGAGAAAGAGCAGGGGGAGGGAGAAGCAGACTCCCTGCTGAGCAGGGAGCCTGATGCGGGGCTCGATCCCAGGACCCTGGGATCATGACCTGAGCCAAAGGCAGATGCTTAACTGACTGAGCCACCCAGGCGCCCCCTGAAAATGAGTTTAAACCAACCAACCAACCAACACCAACCCTTTCCTGCCTTATTGTTCATCTCTCCAACTCTCCTCCTTTTACTCCTTCACAACACTGGCTTCAAATGGCAGACACCCCCACTTCACTCCTCTGAGCTTCCTTGTCTCAGGCTCCAACCATTTGCTGAGATCTGACTCAGGCTTCCCCTCCCCAAGGAGGCTTCTGATCGCCCCCCTTCTCTGAACAGTTACTTGCCACTAACCTGTACTGAGCACTTAGGGAGCCAGCTGTGTGCTAACCCCATCTGCAAGAACCATTGTCTTTCATCTCCTCGATGACCCCAGGGCCCTCATTCATCAGATGAGGAAACTAGAGTTTGCAAAGAGTTTGCATAACTTCCTCAGGGTCACACAGACCCAAGGGCCTGACTCACGGCCAGGATGGTGAGGTGCAGACGTGAGTGGGAGTTGGAGCTCGGGCATGGACTGCCTTGGGGAGGCCCCAGCTCAGTGCTCGGTGTCTGCTTCTACCCACTCCGCCGTGGAAGGGGACAAGGAGACACCCCCTTAGAGCACGTACTGCTTTCCTGGTCGGCCCCGTTGTCACTTTACCACCCATCTGGCACCTTGTCCTGTCTCGCAAGCAGCTGTGTGTGCACAGGAGGAGGTCAGCACCTTTGAGGGGAGGCTACAGTGCGCATTCTGCCTTCCTACAACCTGGAGAGCCCCTCCCAGGGGAAGTGCCATCAATCTTCTAACTGGCTGATTGAAGTCTTCAAATGAGAGCGTCACCAAAAATGCTTTTGCTGCTATAGGAGTCTATGCCCTAGACCACATCAACCTTTTGGAATCTGTTCTGCTCTTTCCTTTCCCCCCTCTCTTGCTGTGGGGTGTCTGTAAGGTGACAGCCCACACAGACCCCAACTTCCTGCCCACGGCTCACCTTCAAGCTACGGCACCTGCCACTTTTACCCCCTCAGGACCCCTGCAACCAGCCCAGGGTCAGCCACGCTCCTCCTCTCACCTGGAGAGAGTCTCCTCTCCACCCGGAGACTGACACGCATTCATCTCATCTCCTCCACTCCCATGTGTCCAAGCCCTCCCCTGCCCTCTCCCTCAGGGACCCAGCACCCGGCCCTGCCCTCCTACCAGCTTCTCCAGCTTCCCATCACTGTCTCAGGGACCCTCACCTGCTTTGCTCATCTGGGAACAAACATCAAAGAAAGGCACTCATTTATCTTTGGACATTTGATTTCCCAGGACATCTTGAGTGACTCTCAAATATGAGGTCAATACAAATACAATCATTTAAATGGCCTGATATTAAATGCTTCTGACCCGAAGAGTAAAAAGCTTTTGGAGGGATCGTTCCATTGATACGAGAATCACAATGACAGGTTTCAGAGATGAAAGTAATGGATCAGAAAATAGAACCGTAGAGAAAGCACAGATGAAAGGCAAATAATCCCATTTGAAATCCAAAGCTTTCACTTGAGAGGGAAAAATTGCCAAAAGCACTGTTTTGTGTTAAAGAGATCATGATGCAGGGAGAACACACTTGCTACCTACTTGAGTTTTCATCCGAGCCCATATGTGTGTCACTTTCCACCTTGAAGTAGTGTGGCCTTCGTTGTGGCTGTTCCACAGGCCAGCGACGCCAGTCATGTCAGTGCCATGCACACTGCGGCCGGGCACGGCCCCCGAGTGACCGATCGGCATCCGAGAGAGAGAGAGAGCAGAGTGAGAGGAGAGAGAGAGCTCCCAGCTCCCCAGCCACATGGTGAGCCGAGCCCGATACCAGCCTGCTTCCCCACATCACTAGACTTCAGCAGACCTTCTCACTAAAAGAGCGCGTAACGACAAACAACTAATACAAACAAAGCGTTTTATTTAGAGCAAGATTTAAAGACATAGGAACATTAAGCATCTTAACTGCTGTTCTTTAGCTGTTATTCACCTCCAACTAAGCCCGTCCTTGAGTCCTCTCACATTTCTGCAGAAAGCAATTTTTCTAACTCACCTTCAACCTTCTTGGGGTCAGTCCCTTCCAGGTTTCTTGTTTTTCTAGACCTTTCCGTGGCTTCATCAGGCATCAGGACAGGTAGGGTCCTTCTTCTACTTTACCTTTGAAGTCCAAATAAAAGAATATTACTACTACTGGTGTGCAGCGGAGTAAAGAAAAGCCCCGTTATTGCAGCCCTATCACTTCCCTGGGCATTTGGGGTTTCTATATCTTACCTCTCCAGGGACCAGAGAAAGAAAAAGATTCTCTGTCACGTATGCCCTACATTTTGCCCGTGTCACTCCTGTCCTTCCAATCAGAAGAGGTTGTTTACTGCCTCCCTACCCTCAGCTCTTTGCCCTTTGGAGCAAGATGTGTTTATCGATTGATTGATATTTACTTACAATTGGTGCTTATGAGTTGCAGCAGTTTTTACACTTGGCTTCTGACACAGACCGTGCTCTTATATAGTTCTAATGAAGACTTAAGATTTCAAAAAACCACATTCAGAGAGAATTCCATGAAATTCCATGGGAACAATGGAAAAGGTTTTAAATGGGAGATTAAGGTGACCCATTAAATAAGGATTATAGGAAATGACCGATGGACAGGGCTGGACTGGACCAAAGAGACGAAGACCGAGTATCCAGCTAGAAGTGGGCTGATGTGTGATGGGGAGGAGTTCAAAATCAATTCAATACACTGGAGGGAGGGAGAGAAGAACTTAGACCAGGCATCCTCACTCCTAGGAAACCAGCTATCACAGGAAGGCTCGGACAAGTCCTGGGAGTGCAGGGACCGGGAGGTTAGAGTCTGAGAATACAGTCATCACAAATAACACATCGGAAGAGGGCTCTCTGTCCTCTGTCATCGTCTCTACTCTCTGCAGTGTGTGGTCAATCTAGGTATAGAGTACAGGAGAGCAGGGAGAGAATCATGGACCCCAATGTCTATCACTTCTTTTTTTTTTAATTTTATTTATTTATTTATATATAAGGGAGATAGAGTGAGAGAGCGCAAGCAGGCGGAGCGGCAGGCAAAGGGAGAGGGGGAAGCAGAGTCCCCGCTGAGCAGGGAGCCCGATGCGCGACTCGATCCCAGGACCCTGGGAACATGAGCTGAGCCGAAGGCAGATGCTTAACTGATGGAGCCACCAGGCGTCCCTCTATCATGTCTAATTAACACAGGGGCAGAGGAGGTAGATCTTCTGGCGGATATCTAAAAATCCTCTGAAGTCCTATCGAGCCCCATCTCTGATGATTAAATGCCAGTTCTAAAATAAGAAGACTTTGTCCCCAAACCAACAGATGTTTGGGCTGTCATCATTTTGCTTGTTCTAAACTCATTTGTGATTTCACTGTGAAGTCCCATCTGTGTGATTAATAGGAATCACTTATATAAGATTATTTGGAAAATCTTACTAGTCATGAGGTATCTATCTCTCCATCTCAGTGACTTGTCTTATATAGCAACGCAGTGGGGCATTCTGAAGGAGCATTTGGTGAACTTTCCACCTCATCAACCTAGAAAGGTTTTAGAAATCCCCCATACCCTTCAAGATGGCCTTTATCAGATACCTCGGATCCATGAAAGGTAGATTAATGGTTTCCATCTTGCATACAGTGCATTCCCTAATTGCTTATAGGACCTTGGACCAGCAACTTTGCCCGATGGGTCTCAATTTTCTCACCTATCAAATTAATCAATAGACTACATTATTTCCACAGCTTCTTTAAGTTCTAAGGATCTAGCATTATTTTAAATACTTCATTAGCAATCTTGACCAAACTAGCTTTACAGGTGAGAAACAGGCTCCAAAGACAGAAATTCTTCTGGGTTTATACCCATTAGGTCAGAGCCGACCATTTTATAAGTTGTTGGGTTACTCGTTGCCGAATGTGTCGTGACCTTGTCCACATTGAAGATCATCTATTTTTCTGCCCATTCACATGGCCCTATTTCATTATCACCCTCAGCTGAGCATTTTACCTCCTGGGATGCTCATACCTTCTTCCTTCTCTTTCTGTATAGTATGAAACTCTTATATGTTATTGCAATTACTAAGTAAAGTCACTTTTCACATCTCTTCATTCAGAAAATTATCCCAATTTTTTATGATGCCTTTATTCTAATGAATAACAATTCCAATTTTCAAAGTGCTTTTCAGACATCCACTGACTTACCTGACCCCTCACAACAATCCCATTTTTTTCTTATAAAAGTAATTTGTTACGCAACATTCCTACCCACGTGTGATAGTTATAACAACTTCTTTCCCTGGTAAACTTTGGCGTGAAATTTCCTCAGTTTTTTTTTCTGACAGTCAAAATGATTTTCATTCATTGTACTCTTCCCCAAAGACTTGCTTACTTGGGGAAAGAAATCTGGTAGACCAATGATGCGTGAACCCAACTCACAGAGGTTCCTTGGAACTGAGAGCTGAAGTGGCCTTCAGGGGTCATCTGTCTCACTCACCGCGAACATGGGCTCTCTTATTTCCAGGGACCAAAAGGTGCTTGCCTCTGGGACTCCCCTATGTTGGGGTGCAGAACCTTTGCTTATGGGCTCCTTATCTCTGTGAGCTCCCCTGAGTTGCTCCTGAGCTCACAATTTCTAATTTGTACATACCGGGTCCCACTTGGTGGCTTTTCCTGGTCCCCTGTTGTGAGCCTCTTTTTTTGTTGTTGCTTTTCAAAGCCATCCTTTTCCCAAGATGGCTGTTTTGACTTAATGAATCAGCTGCAGCATTTGTGATCTGCTGCCAGGTTTTCTGGGAGGCAGCTTTCCTGGGCTTCCATCAGGCTTTTAAAGAGCCCTCTGGTCTTCCTGCCGGCTGTTTGCTCTGCTCTTTTTTCCTCCTAATTAATGCCTTCGTCTTATCTGAGTGGCCTGTTCTCAAACATCGCAACTGAGTGATTGATGCGTTTTGTTGTGTCTTCTTTTGGAGCCCTCCCTATCTGCCCAGACTTGACTTAATTGGGGTTTGCTCACTGTGATTTAGACTGATTCGCCCACTAGGTATCCCTTACATCAAATCCTGCTCACCACTCAGAAAAACCACAGCTAAGGATTGTTTGGCAAGTCTCAGTGTTCACAGGGTCTCCCACTTAAAGTCAGGGCTGGCTCAGCGGTTGAGAGCTTGAGCTCTGGGGTCAGCTGGAATTGCCTCTGACACAGAGCCCTTGACGAGGGGATGAAGCTTCCTGAACTCCAGTCTCTGAACCTGTAAAATAAGAATTATAGGACCTACTTCATGGAAATGTTGAGAAAGTAAATTGAAATAATGCACGGAAAATGCTCAGTACCTGGTGAGGGCCCAATGAGAGTTATTCCTGATTATCCCACTCAACCCTTGGGAATAGGCAAAGCAGCTCAGCTTATCCCCAGATTATGGATGACACATTGGGCCCATAAAGGGCACATGGCTTACCCTATGCCACATGGCAGGTGCATGAACCATGGCAGGCACTGGACCCCCAGGCTCACACTCTATCCGTTTCCCCAACACTGCCTCTCAGAACCAAGACCCATGTCCTCTATGACAGTGGTTCCCAAAGTGTGGTCCCCAAACTCCCAGCATCAGCATCACCTGGGAACTTGTCAGACATGTCTACTTTTGAGTCCCAGACCTAATGAATCAGAAGCCCAGCAATCCTGGTTTCAGCAAGCCCTCCTGGACTCTGGTGCAAGCTCAAGTGTGAGAACCACTGCTCTATGGAATAAGGATTTATCTCTTGGTCTAATTCCTGAGATGGAGGGGTCCCCACAAATCCTGGTGTGATCCCCAACATGAGTTCACCCTTCCAGGCTCTGGGACAGTATCTTCTTTGTGATTGATCCCTACTGATACCGTTGAACATGGAGTGCTTCTCACCCCTGGACTCACAATAGAATCATCTGGGGAACTTTGTAAACACACAAAGGCCCACCCCAGACCACTTAGCGTTTAGTCATAAGGACACCTAGGAATTACCCTATGCACGCCCCATGGAACTCTGCTAATCTGGGAATATGTTTACCTCATTAAGGTTTTTGTGCTTTACAATCCACTTCCAGTAAATTGTTTCTTCCCTTCCTGTACACCTTGAATCCTCTGCCCACTTATTTGCACAGCTGCTAGTTTTATACAGAGGTATTTATTTATACCTCAGCTTTGCTGCCCTGTCCACACCCAGAGTTATTCTGCTTGATCTAAATATAGTGACAAGATATGATAAGTACTCAACACTGACTCACTATAATTCTTATTTTTTGTCTAACTTAGAAGGAATAAAGGCAGATAGTTTAATAAACATGTTGGACTATTAAGGATCCTAAGATCGCTCCCTGGCCCACCAGGGTCACAATCATACACAGGGTCCTGGGGACCAAAGAAAGAAGACACTGTCAGCCTTTCTCACGCTCACAAGGGACAGGAAGATCTGGCTTGAGCCTGAGGCCATAGTGAACCTTCTACTGCAGCCCCTCTGAATCGAAGGTCAGCAGCCTCCAAAAAAGGACCACCTCCACTTGTCCGACTGGCTCAGATAAGGAGGCTGAGAATCTTGGGGTTGCCTTAGTTACCCCAGGAGTGGTAATTCCCTGTGAATTCCTGTTAACAAATATGGATCCTGGGGAAGAGGCAAGAAAAGAATAGAGAAAAAGGCAGGTGCTCCCACTCCAGCTATAAGGTTGATGGACATTGAACCCTGTAGAGACCAAGAAGAATTTCCCTTTGTACATGGGCACAGCCGGGTTTCATGGGGCCTGAAGCCCCATATAGCTCGGGATAGGAAGGGGAGGCTCACTTTAAGAAAAAGAATACAAAGTTGCAAATACGAAATTAGGCATGAAATTTCAAAAGGGGCCTTGCACACTAGGGACTAAGTTCAAATTCCTTTTGCCCTACAGTATTTTCCCTTCCACCTAGATTCTTTTAAAAACTGTTCTGGATTTTTTTTTTTTTGAAACTCGATCACCCCCAGGTGTACATCCTTCACAGTGCTAGACAACTTTCCATCATCCTCATTATCTTCACCGAATATGTTCTTTGAATTTCAAAAGACTGTAAATGGGAAATTTGTTCATAAAAGAGGGTATTCACATGTACAAACACAAAGACCAGCATTTAATTTATTGACTTTATTTTTTACGAGGTAGTATATTCACATAGTCCATTGTTCAAAAGGTACAAAAGGATATATAGTGATAAGTTCTGAGTAAGTGTTATAAACTTTAAAATAAAATACATTATTATAGGGGCACCTGGGTGGCTCAGTTGGTTGAGCATCCGACTCTTGGTTTCGGCTCAGGTCATGACCTCATGTATCCTGGGATCAAGCCCCTCATCGGGCTCCCTGGTCAGCGGGGAGTCTGCTTGAGGATTCTCTCCCTCTGCCCCTCCCCCCACTGGTGTGTGCACGGGTGCACACTCTCTCAAATAAATAAAAATAACTCTTTAAAAAAATAAAATGCATTATTATAAAATGCATTTTTTCTTTTTTTAAATTTTATTTATTTCCTTTATTTATTTGTCAGAAAGAGAGAGAAAGAGCACAAGCAGGGGGAGCGGCAGGCAGAGGGAGAAGCAGTCAGAGGGAGAAGCAGGCTCCCTGCTCAGCAGGGAGCCCGATGCGGGACTCCATCCCAGGACCGTGAAATCATGACCTGAGCCAAAGACAGATGCTTAACCAACTAAGCCACCCAGGCATCCCAAAGTGCATTTTTTTCTATTAAGAAAGTAATACTTGCTTAATACAAAATTTTTAAAGACAAAAAAAATACAGAAAGAATCACATTTTAACCCATTGTCCAAAGTCAAAACTTAAGCTCTTTCCAAACACTTGGCAGATATGAGTAGATAAAGGTAGAGACTTGGCCTTTTGTCTGTCTGCCTTTCATCCTCCGAACACCTAAGACTTTACCAATCTTCCCAGTAATGAGTAAGAAACAGGCTTCCATAAAGAAAGGTAGAAGGAATTGAAGCACAGTAGCATTTTTGTGGGGAAAACTATAAGCTTTTGAAATGTATGGAGGCATCAGGCCATACCCAGTGATCTAAGAGTCTAGACCAAAGATGGTAAGTGGCTTTAAGCTTAAGGAGCAATTCCATTCCATCCGGGATGACCGCCATGACACCAGGCTCAGTGTGAAGAACGCTGTGATCCATTAGCCATGTCTGTCATGCTCATGGAGTGGTGGGGTGTGGGGGGGAGACAATCTAAGTGACACACAGGTCATAGTGGTCTAGGCGTAAGTGGAGGTTTGGCTAAAAGAACCACCTAGAGTCAGGGCTCCAAAAATGAGAGTCAACTGAGTAAATTAACTAAAGCAAACAGAAATACATGGCTAACCAATCCTCATTGTGTAGAGAGGCTTACAGGGGGCAGGTGCCTGAAGGTCCTCTACCCACCTTTCCCCCTCACCCAGTGGTAGCTGTCCTTGTGGGCAACACTCCCCCAGCCAGTACAGGCACAGGCACTCTCCCTCCCCTAATGCCCTTTGGGCTCCTCTCCTTCTGGATCTTACTTGTCTCCCCACTGGAGTGCCCAGGGGTCAAGGGCTGGTCATGTACTTCCTCTCATTACCTTCCTCCAGGCCCCACACAGAACCCCTGCACAGGCTGTGAGCTTTCCATACTTGACAGATGTAATGAAGCCTTTTGGCTCCAAAAAATGTTGGGTCACACTCCTCAGCCCCTCAGACATTTGCTGCGTACTCACTCTGTCCTTTGTATTCAGTGATGAAGAGGATCTAGACCCTTCCCTCAAGGGGCTTACAGTCAGTGAGGGAAGTAAAGCACATGCACAAATCATTATAATTAAATAATAAATTATAGTACTATAAATGTTATCAATTTAAAATGCAATTTTAATTAAATTATGATACTTATTTAAATCAGAAATAAGAAAAACTAAGTGCCAGGTATGGATGCTAAATATTTTGCTTATATACTGTACTTAATATAATCTTTACAATGGCCCTGTGAGGCTTACTAATATTATCCCCATTTCCAAATAAAGAAACAGGCTTAGAGCATTTAAGTCACTCACCAAACTAGTCAATGGAGAAGCCATAATTCAAACCCGGGTATGTCTGTGTTGTTAATAGAAGGTGAAGGGGGTCATTTCAATCTGGGTTTGACTAAGAAGGGTGAGTGGTTTGGGGCACTTTGAAACCACCATCACGACCCCCACCCTCCAGGGTTGGCCGAGGGGAGCTGAATCCCCGCTACTGGGACCCAACATTTCACCCAAGGCCCGCCCTGCCCCGGCCCCCGGCCCCAGCCCCTGAGCACAGGGTATCAGCTCAGAGCCGAGAAGGCTACTGGGAACAAGTGGTTCCTGCATTTGCGGCGCACATGCTGCTGGGGTGGGTTTTATGAGACCAGAGAGAGGCGGGGAAAACTGATGAGAAATCAGAGATCTGCCAGAGTCGGGAGATGAGCCACAGGAAATGCTTTTGTCTAAAAATATGCCATTTCTGAAAGGAAAACAGTCATTAGAGGGTGTGAGAAGCCCCCGTGGTGAGGAAAGCAAAACAGTGAGGCTCACAGGGAGGCCAGTGGAACAACAGAGAAGCCCATTACCCACCCACTTCCTGTGCGATTAGCGAGACTTTGGGAGGATGAAAGGCACGCAGACAAAATGACAACCCACAGACAGAACTCCAGGGGAAATGTCTGGGGACAGCATCCCAAGATGCAGCCAGGAGGTAGGAGGAGAGGAAACCATTCCAGTTAATATTTTTCTCGCATCAGCTGGTTCAGCTATAGATTTGGCTAAAATTTCCTGTACACTTCCTATATGCCAGGCACAGAGAGGGGCTTTGCATACGTCATTTCCTGCAAGTCTTTAGACCACGCTAAGAAGGAGGACCATGCGCCTCAGAGGTTAGGTGACCTGTCCAAGGTCCTAGAGCTGGCAGAGGACGAAGATGGAGATTTCTCCTGGGTTCCCTGACCCCAAATCTCTCCCTCTTTCCCAGTCTGCCAAACTGCCTCTGATAAGATCAAGGATCCTGACCATCCTCAACCTACACAAGTGGGGGCCAGTCGCTCCAATTTCCCTGCTGGACTACAACCTTTTCACATTCTTTATCTTGTCTTGCATCATAGCAGATCTTGTTAAAAGGAAATTCACCATCGTTGATTCATGACTCATTGTCAGCTAAAACACACGGCAGCCACCCCAGTTCCAGTTCCATCTACTCACCGAGGAATAGTGCAGTCTTGGGATGGGAAGGTAGGACCTCAGCCACTTGATCCCAGGTCCTTCTACACCCACCATGAAGCAACTGTCCCTCCCTGGGGAGAGTTCCAGGGACAGGCACAGAGGAGCATGGGGACTTTTGGCCAAGGAGGAGGGGACAGTTCCTTCAGGGGCATCCTGACCGTTAGGGAGCACATCCTCTGTGCTGGGAGCAGGAAAGAGCGTTTCATATGCATTTCTTGTTCTATCCTCCTCCACCCCTGACGCAGGTGATTTGTCACCGTCTTATAGAGGAGGAAACAGTGTTTCTTACATTGAGCCCAGATCCAACTCCTTCTGCCTCTCACTCACGTGTCAGAATTTGGCATCTGGGAGCACAAAGAGTTAGATCTCCTCCGTGAAGACGGGAAGGGTCACTGTGAGGGGGACAGCTTCCTCGACCTCTTTCGGTCCCCTCCACCCAGGCTAAACATCCTCAGGCCCCTCAATTGCCCAAAGTGACTTAGGGCACAAAGTCACTCCCACACTGCGATAGTCAGAGCTGGCTGGTGAGTCTCCCGGCCACCCCCACAAGTGTACTCAGGACCTCGGTCCAGCAGCCACAGCAGAGGGACACCCATCTCAATCCACCCAACTGCCCTTGCTGGGGAACGATTCCTCCCAACGCCACATCCCCTGGCCCTTCTCAGCCCTCCCTTGTTGGACCTCCCTAGTCAGAGAACTGGAAGTCAGTGTGGCCGTCTCGCTCTCCCTACCCCACATCCACCCAGTGTCTGAAGCAAAACAGTGAGGCTCACAGGGAGGCCAGTGGAACAACAGAGAAGCCCATTACCAGTGGGCAGGGAGCCCGATGCTGACCTCGATCCCAGGACCCTGGGACCATGACCCGAGCTGAAGGCAGATACCTAACTGACTGAGAAGTTATTCAGTGGACACAGAGGCCACTAAATGTCTCACTACATGTCTCCCACACAACCCCCTCCCCTACACCCCTTTGCCGCCATCCTCTTCATGCCCTCCCCCCCTCCTCCCTGTGCTCCTGCTCTAGGTCCCTCACAGACCACCCCCTCCCATCCCTCCTTCACCTGCAATCCTAGGGAGCTTACAAGGAGGTAGATTTAATCATATTTCTTCCCTAAGATTCATCAATGGCTCCTCATGGCCTCCAGAGAAACGCAACTTAGCCTGGCCCCAAAGCCCTCTGCCATCTGCACCCTCCCCCCCGCCGCCCACCCCCCGCCTGCTTGCTGACCATCTCCAGTGACCTATGACTTCCTGACTCTGCCCTCCTTCCCTTCCTCTGCCCACAAACTTCTGTTTTTCCTTCAAGACCCAACTCAAGTATCTTCTGTCCCCCACACCTTTCCTGACCTTCCTGCCCTCCAGTCAGAGGTGACTGTGCCCCTCCTGTCTCCCACGACCACACCTCACACTCACCTTGCGGGGGTCCTCCTGACTACATTGCAATGGCTGGCTCACACACCTGTGTCTGCCAGTAACCCACTGAACCGTGAGGCGCTGTCTTCCAGGCCAGGCCTTGAGCAAGGCATGGATTTACAACAAAGAGAGATGTCGAAGGACCACGAGAGCTAAGTCATGGCATTTGGTCCCCAGGAAAGCAGCAGCCCAGGATAGGGCCCACACCTGGGCAGGTTTAACTGTGCAAGACACCATCTTAACACTAGGAACCACTCTGAGCACTTTCCATGTGAAGCTTTTTGCCTGCATTATGTCATTTAAAAGGATTGAGTGAGTTAATTTATGTGAACTGGTTAACACAGTGCTTGACACACGGTGAGGACCGAACAAATGTTAGCAATAAAAGTGAGGGATTGGGGCACCTGGGTGGCTCAGTCAGTTAGGTATCTGCCTTCAGCTCGGGTCATGGTCCCAGGTCCTGGGATCGAGGCCAGCGTCGGGCTCTCTGCTCAGCGGGGAGCCTGCTTCTCCTTCTCCCACTGCTTGTGTGTTCTCTCTCTCTTTCTCAAATAAATAAATAAAATCTTTTAAAACATAAATAAAAGTGACAGATCATTTAGGGGACATTTATGCCAGTCAGCATGCCAAGTACAGTCCATGCATTGTCTTGCTTCTTCCAACAACCCTGGGAGGAAGGTATTCCCATATGTCCCCATTTTACAGATGAAGACACTGAGTCCAGCTGGGCTAAGGGACCAGCACAGAAGTAATGAACGTGGGCTTCCAACACCCGGGTTCTCCATGTCTCTCGTACAGAAGAGTGCCAGGTGTGCCCAGAACTCATCTGGGAAGAAAGCAGACCAGGTTCTTTCAGAGCAGAACCTAATGAGACAGCCAGGGGAAACACGAGGCACTGGGTGCTATCATAGTGTAAGTTGGAGTCAGTCCCCTCCTTCGTACAGCTGGGAAAACTGAGCCCGAAACAGAGCAATTCACACAGAGCTAGACATGGGGGTCAGTCTGTCAGCCAGGCTGGGCCCCACTCTGCCGGCCGTATACCAAATGACAGTGGCATGATGTCACAGACAGGGCACGGGCTTTGAATCCAAAGCCCCGATCCCGCCAGGTGCTAGCAGCTCCGTGACATCTTGGTCAAGCCAGTTAGCCTCTCGGAGCCTCAACTTCCTCACCTATGAAACAAGGCTGAGGGCTCCTTCCCAGAAGGCTGTGGTCACATTAAATGGATGGTGGGGGCAGCCATGGGGGCTGTAAAATGTTCTCCGCTTGCTGCCTGGTAGCAGTGAGCTCAGAGGAATGGCCTTGAGCTCCATAGGCTCTCTCTCCCCATTTCTGCTGGATTGCACTATGCCTGGGTTCTTCTGCACCCCAACAGCAATCCGGTTTGTTCCGGCTCAATCCACACCATTCAAATGACAGCAGCGTGTCAGGACGGTGCCCATCGGTCAGTGTGTGCTGAGCTCTGAGTGGGGTCTTCCCCTGCAAGCTTCTTCACGTTTCCTTTTTAAAAATATTTTCCCTTCAACTGTAGTCCGCAGGCTTTGGAGGATGAAGCCAGCCAGTGGTCTGTAGAGCTTCTTCCAGGCAGGAAAAGGGTATTGCCATCTCCTACCTTTTTTTTTTTTTTTTTAAGATTTTATTTATTTTTTGACAGACAGCGAGAGAGGGAACACAGGCAGGGGGAGTGGGAGAGGGAGAAGCAGGCTCCCCGCTGAGCAGGGAGCCTGATGCGGGGCTCGATCCCAGGACCCTGGGATCATGACCTGAGCCAAAGGCAGATGCTTAACCACTGAGCCACCCAGGCGCCCCCATCTCCTACTTTTTTTTTTTAATTTTTTTATTGTTATGTTAATCCCCATACATTACATCATTAGTTTTAGATATAGTGTTCCATGATTCATTGTTTGTGCATAACACCCAGTGCCCATGCAGAACGTGCCCTCCTCAATACCCATCACCAGGCTAACCCATCCTCCCACCCCCCTCCCCTCTAGAACCCTCAGTTTGTTTTTCAGAGTCCATCGTCTCTCATGGTTCTTCTCATCTCCTACCTTTTTAAACAGAATGTGCCTTGATATTCTCTGCCAAGGTATCTCTTTGGCCAGAGAGGTAAGGTGCTTCTGAGGCTCCATGAGCTGCAGAAAGAAGTGAAAGAAGGAAGCAGGGGTGAGATGGCCATGGTTCAAGGGCGGGGCCCCTGTTTTCCAGAAAACGCCCTGGTGGCTCACCCACCACAGGCTCGGCTCCTGGGGACAGACTGGAACTGGCCAAAGGTCAGGAGACATTATGTGGGCCAAAGCACTTTGAAGTTTAGTAATTTGGGTGGGGGGGGGGACAATATTCACCTCGTTATCGTAAAGGGCACGAAACCCCACACAGAGGAAAATAAAAGGGTTCCAAAATCGTTGATAATGTTTCTCCCTTTCAGCCTGTAGAAGACATGTGTCCCTTCGCCCCGCCTGCCCCTGCTGGAGCGCACACAGAGTTTCAGAGCCGGATAATGTAGAATCTAGAAAATGCCCCTGTTTTCTGCTTGCTTTAATTTGAGAAACTGCCTGACTGAGCAGTAACTGAATTTCATTTTTAGGATAAAATACTTGATCTCCAGGGGAGCCAGGCCTCAAGCAACTGATTTTTACCAGGTCACTTCTCCTTGACCTCTGAGGACCGGCCTGATTCTTGGAGAAAATTTTAACCACGTGCCAGTCTGCAGGGGTCTACAAGTCCCTCCATGGTCTGGTCCACCCACCTCTCCAGCCCTCTCTCCTCTCCCTCGGCTCCCGTCAGAGGGACGTCTAACCACCCCACACCCACCTTCCGAGTCTCTAGCTTTCAGCTCCTGCCCCCAAAAGGCCCACCCCCCCCCCCCACCGTTCGCTTGACCCACACCAAAGCCACCACCACCTGCCTTGCCTCCAAGCCAGAAGTAATAACTCAATTCCAAGAATAGTAATTATTATTATTATAGCTTGCATTTCTTGAGCTGAGTGCTAGGCACTTTACAAGCTCTCTTTCACTGACTCCTCTCAGAACCCTACCATGTAGGTATTACTGTGATTTCTCCCCATCTCAAAGATGAGAAATCTAGGACTTAGGGAGGTAATGCAAATTGCCCAAGGTCATACAGCTGGTAAGCATAGGAGACAAGAATTGAACTCAGAGTCTGGGTCTAAGCCTATGACACACCATCTCTCCCAGGGGTGTTGTTTCATGCCACAGACCACCTCCTACCTTGCTCTACTAGAAGTTCTGTGAACTGGTTTTGTAACTTTGGGAGTTGTAATTCAATGGACAAATTGAATAATTCTTCACACCTCCAAGAATACTGAGCTCTCAGGAATGAATGAATGGATGAATGAATGAGAAAATGTACATCAGACTAGAGAGGTAGGCCAATTTTTGTAAGCATTAATGGGTTGTCCTGTCAATAAAGATCCATTAAGTACCAACCACGTGGCCCACATTCTGATGGCCCCAGAGTTGAAGTTCAATGGGCTCTCAAATGTTCAATGGACATTTTCCAACCTACAAGACCCAGTTCTCTATTGAGCACTGATTTTCAGTCTCCTGGCGGCTTCTCTGCTCATTACTGCTGGGCAAACAATGTAATTTATGCATGAGACACACATATTAAGATGCAATGTAGTTATTCCAACTGTCATAACTACTAAATTGAATTGAATGGCAATAGACTGATAGTTCAACCTCTACAGGAAAAAAAAAAATCTGTCTGAAAATAGTCAATTCAATAGTACTTTACAGACATTGCTACAAACAACTATATAAACAGTAGGAAAGGTGATGTCGGGACTATCATTTAGTAACGCATGGAGTTTTGGGGTTCTGCACCAAGATGAAGGCCACTGAAATGCAAAGCTAATTTGTCCAAACAGAAATTCTAATAAATACCTTTGATAGTTCCTTTGTCTCTATCTTTTACCAAAGACAGGCAATTAGCGGCATTTGCAATATTACAAGCAAATGAAATTGGGTCTCTTCCCAGCCTGCCTACAAAGGACTTCTATAGCAATAAAAATAATCAGTTGGATTCTTCATTTTCTGCTGGGTCCATGTGATTTCCTTAATAATGTCAATGCAGATTGTAATTTACAGGGAAAAATAAATACCACTTGCATAGGCGTGAAATTTTGGGCCACAGAAATGTCATCTTTTCTTACAGAATTGTTTTGTTACAAGGGTATGCAGTTTGGACAGCTTGAATAGACCTCAGGTCTGGTGCCCGATTTGTCTTTCATAGACTGACCTATATTTTGTCTAGCAAACGCGTCTTGTGTATTTCTCCTTCTGTACTTTGGCTCTGCAGCAGTTAGCAAGGGAAAGCACCACAGTGAGGATCAGAACACCGACATTGAACCCCCAGCTTGGCCACGCACTAGCCCGGTGACTTGGGGCTAGTTATTTAACAGCCCCAGAGCCTCAGTTTGCTTGTCTGTAAAATGAGGCATACGAATATGAAAGTGCCAAGAATCTAAGTTCTCTGGACTCCTAGGGCATTGCACGGCCTACAGTAGGCAGGCAGCATGTACTGCTTGAGCAAATGAATGACTGTGTGTCTTGCACTCTATCTGGCCAAGTGGTCAGCACAAACTAATGACTGCTTAGAAATTAAAAATCCATCCCTCACCTCTAACACCCACCTTCTTCCTGTTGGCCCAGAAAAATCTTACTGATTCTTCAAGGCTAGCATCAAATTCTGCTCTCTCTGAGCAGTGTTCCCAAGAGCATACCAGCTAGACGTGATCTGACTCGCCCAAACTCCTAAGACATTTGTTGTCCATAAGCCTCACTTAGAACATTGGCTCCTGGCCTTGTATCATTGCTTCTCTTCTCATAAGGGATTTGTTAGCTGCCCAGTTAGATTACAAGCTTCTTGAGAGCAGGTCCAGAGTCTTTGATTCCTTGATGATCCCTACAGCTCTTGGTAAAGTGCATGACATACAACAGATGCTCCATAAATATCCATAGATTGGCTCGTGGAGGGGGAAAGCCCAGTCCCCAGGGAGAGGGACAAATGCCCGTGATTTCTAGGGTCCTGCCCCTGCCCTCGAGGGGCCACACCATCAATCCTTACAGCTCTCAATTGAATGCACTGTGTCTCTACAGACCTCTCTTCTATAGAAGAAAAGTTTGCTCCACTTTGCAAAAATGCTTCCCGCTTGTAAGGAACCAACACCCTCATTCCTGTGGCAGAAGGGCGATTGTGTGACCTCTTCGGGGGGACAGCCTGGCAGTATGTCTCAAAGTTAAACCACACCGACAATTTTTAAAAATTAAAGACACACAAATATCTTTTGAGCCAGCAATTGCACTTCTCAATGTTTATCTTACAGATTGACCTGCACATGGTATAGAAAGACATATTAAGAATATTCCCTCTGAGGGAAGGGTCCCTAAGTGAGTGGCTCAGTTGTTTAAGCAGCCGACTCTTGATTTCAGCTCAGGTCATGATCTCAGAGTTGTGGGATCAAGCCCCATGTTGGGCTCGGCGCTCAGCATGGAGCCTGCTTGAGATTCTCTTTCTCCCTCTACCCCTCCCCCTGCGCTCACTCTCTCTCTCTCTCTCTCTCAAATAAATAAATAAAATCGTTAAAAAAAAAAAAAGAAAGAAAGAAAATTCACTTTGGATTAGCAAAAGACTGGAAACAATGTAAATGTCTATTAACAGGGACCTGGATAAACAAATCTCAGTACATGGCCTCCAAGATTTAAGTGAAAAAACAAAATGCCACCCAGTCCGTATGGCCTAATCCAGCTTATGTAAAAGAGGACACATGCACATGTGTGCTTATAAGTGTCTCTAGAACAATAGCAGTGGCTGACTGGGGGAAGGAGGATGGCAGGAGGGCCTGGGGGTCAGAAGTAGGAGGACACTTGTCATGATGTTCTGTATTCCCATTTGTTGCAGACTAAATTTATTAGCAAATGCCTACAGTATCTTTCTCTTCTTTTTTACATTTAAATTTTATTTATTTTTATAAGGTCATTCATGTGCATGTACAAAATTATAAAAGGTGCCACATAGTGTATGCTAAAAAGTCTCCCTCCCAGCCCAGCCCCCAGTCTCCCGGTTTCCACCCCAGAGGCATCTAGTAGGGACCCTTCCTTTTAAAGGGAGCCCACGCTTTAAAAATAATCTTTAAAAATAATCTTAATAAAGTGAGCTGGAGAAAAGCTTCCAACTGCCTCATCTTCCCTCTCCAGCTCTCCAACCCTCTCTTCTCCAGACAGTCAAGTCAACTTTTGGACAGAGTTGTCTACTTGCATGGAGTCATGAGAAGAGCTTCCTCAGGCTTGGAAGTCAGGCCGACCTGAGTCCTCAGTAAATTACCGAATTTCTCTGGGCCTCATTGTTTCATCTGTAAAATGGCAAGTAATACATATATACCTCTTAGGTCGTGTAGGTAGAAACAGTTCATAAAAAGAAGGAAGGTCACTAAGCAGTCACGTGGGGCCGTTGTGGCCACTCGAGCTCTGGGCACTGCTCCCCTCCTTGCCTGGGCCCATCCACCCTGAGCAGTGTTCCTGGAGACAACAGGAGACCACAAGACCCCTGGAATGTCCCGTCCAACCCACTGATGGGGACATCCCATGTTTCCAAGGCAACATTCGTGGCAAACATCCACAGCAAGCCGAAAAACTTTGTGGTGTGGTATTATCCGAAAGATCAATACCAGTCCCTGGCCCTGGGTTTGGGGACTTTTGCAAGGGCTCAGGATTAGAAGTCAGGAAATCTATGTTTGAGGCCTGACTCTACCGCTAACTGGGCCTCCTGGAGCAATTAACTCTCATCCAGAGCCTTGCACAGATCACTTGCATGATTTGTCAGACCTGGCCAGCCTTACAACCTCCCATCAGGGATGCGTTAGGGGAGCTCTTTACTCAGTGAGAGGGTAGCTGGGTGTGTCTCTGAGCAATAGTGTGATTTCCAGCCTAAACTATGGTCTCCCTAGTGATGTGGGCATAGAACAAAACGATGTGGGTATAGAACAAGTATTTCCTATATTCTTCAAAGCTAACCAACCAAATAACTAAATTCTTCAAGAAGGGAATCAATATTTTACATTATCTTTAATTCACTTTTATCATTCCTGAAATGACATGCAAATCATATGAACTATGCAGAGTATCAGATACAATCCTCCCTCTGTCAAATGCCAGTTTACTCAAGATTAAGATGCGACCACGGGTTACAAAAGTTTTACCGACCGGTGAAGTGGCCATTGAGGGGAGCTTTTCTAAGACACAGTCCAACTCCAGGAGGCTCTGTTCTGACATTTGGCAAACAACAACTGACACCCTGCGCTGTGATTTAGAATCACACCCACGATCCTGAAGAGAGGAGATTTTGCACCTGGCAGAAGCTTCCCAGGAACGCACGCATGCGCATCCCTAGAGCCGTGGGTGGGGTAGGAGGGGACCTTGTTGTCAGGATAGAAAGGGGTCACCTGTGTCCCTTCACCAAGTCTCTCTCATTGCCACATCACCACTCAGCATACAGACGCCATTCCCCAAAATAAACCACAGATAAAAAGTAGAAAGATGGCTCTCCATCTATTTTTTAAGTAAATTTGGGGAGTTAAAGGGCCCAGCGACCTCCAATGATACCATGCTCATTGAGTAAAAATATTTCTTAGCAAGTTGTCCTAAATCAATTTTTTTTAATGAGTACTCTTTTTTTTCCTACTTAGTATTGGTAATTTAATAGCTCTGTGAAAAGTGCTATTGAAGCAAGAAAACTGAGTATTTTCTAATTTCTTCTCCGGGAGATTTATCTATTAATCAAATATCTTAATTCCCTCCATACTTAAAAAGGGGATTTTTAAAGTGACTTTCCCAGCCATCCCAGATCACTCCTCAAATTTTTATTATCTGTTTTTAAATTTATGTCCAACGTGGACTCTCTTCTTGAGGCCCGAGCTATTTGAGAAAATTTCTATGGAAACTTGGGGGGAATCCACCAGTGGTGTTGAGTCTACCCAAGAGGGCAAGCCACTAAAACCTGGGAGAATTATCTCCTCTGATCCTGTCTGTTGGCCTATTGTTCTAATGGGTATGAGTAGAGTTAAGCATGCAGGTCTGCCTTTAGTATTCTCTTCTATCCTTGACATCTCAAGCCTTCTTCATCACATTATTCCTTTCCAACTCTATTTGTCAATAATTCCCTGTGCGCTGGGCATTTTCCTGAGCACCAGCATGCAGAGAGATGCCTAAGCCATATTCCCTGCCTTCAGAAGGACTTTATGATTGAGAGGAAGGGGGGATGAGCACATCTGACTAAAGGTGTGTCCTAGATGCCATGCCTGGGGTGTGAGCAAAATGCTCAGAGGCAATTCTTTTATCTATGTAACAAATGCTGGTAGAGCACTTACTATGGACTGGACATGGTGCTCTGCAGGGCATTAGCAATATTAACTTATTTAATCTTCACAACAACTCACAAGATGGAGACTATCATTATCCCTTTGCACTGATGGGGAAACTGAGGCACCATGTGGGTAAATAGCTTGCCCAGGCCCCACAGCCAGTGTGAGCACCAGGTTCTGAGCCCAGGCACCCTGGCTCCCAAGTTCATGCTCCTACCATTGGGTACGCTGCCTCTCAAAACGCCTTCTCCCCCAAATTCAAAGGTGCTTAAATAAAACCGGCCACAGATGGAACACTCTGAGAATGCTACAGGACACGGTGAGGAAGTGGCATTTACATGAAAACCTAAATGATGACTAGGAGTTAACTGGGCCAATGGGAAGGAAGTGGGTTGCAAGTCAGGGTTCTCGGTGGAAAAAAAGTGAGCTGTGTTCTAGGAACTGAGCAAAGCCACCGTGGCAGGAGGGTGGAGACAGAGGAGGAACGTAGCTCAAGGGGCAGCTGAAAAGTGGTCCTAGACCATAAGATTCAGCACCCAGGGTGGTCTTGTGGCTGGCTTCCCCCAAGAACAACAGGTATCTAGCGAAGGGTGTTAGTAGGGGGATGACAGTGTCAGCTCTGCGTTCTCCACAGTGATGACACCGGCTGCCAGTGCATGGAATGGACTGGAAGGGGCCAGAGTGGAAGAAGGGACCTGTGGGGAGGCAGCAGCTGGGAGAGAGCTGACGGTCCCTTGGAGGGTGGGGACCGATAAAAGGGGATTCAAGAGAGACTTAGGAGGTAGCATTAACAGGAGATGGTGACTACTCATGAGGGTGAGGGGAGGCAGGGGTCAGTGACAGCTCTAAAGATTCTGGGCATCCACGGTGTCCGGGAGCACTGGAGGTGGGGCAGGCTGGCAGGGTGAGCCCCCCGCGCCATTCACCACTCCTCTGGCTCACAGGCTCCTTCAGGGCTCCGTGCCTTCGGTCCTTTGAGTGTCCTTGCCCTCCTCCACCTGTGAGGTCCTCCTCAGAGATTCGGCTTGGACGTCACTCCTCCGTGCACACATTGCGTGCTGGGCACTGGACCGGGCACTCAGGCAGACATGCTCGTGTTTGGGCCTCACAACCTCCCCACAAGGGAGCTCTTGCCATCCCTGCTGACACATTACTGAGGATCAGGGAAGGTCCAGAGTCGGCCAGCCTTCCAGGTGGCCCAATGCCTCCTTCCCAGTGACACTGAGGTTTGAAGAGTGAGTGTGGCCTGGGCCCCTTCTCCTCAGAGGCATTGAGGTTACTCCCCATGCAGAAGAGAGCCGTGACAAGGAGCAGTGAGAAGCTCTGCAGCCCATGCTGGGGGGGGCGGGGGGGGGGGGGGGGCTCGGCAAGAAGTGTGGCTGAGGACTGCCAGACCCAAAGCGGGTGTGCCCCATACAGCACGCTTCTCTCTGTGTCTCCAGAATTTGTCCCAGGAAGCACTTCCCGAGCATCAGGCAGCCAGGGTGTCTCTGTGCTTCCTAGAAGTAGGTTCCAGTGAAAAGACAACCCCCAGCTTCTTCCCGGACCACTCTTTGACACACACCCTCCACTCTAACCATGCTGCTCTCTTGCGCCACTGTCCCTTCGGGTGTCTGTCCCTCGGCCCGGCTCCCCCTCCCCTCTCTCCCTCTCTCTCTTTAATGTGCCCAGAGAGGTGCTAAACATTGGATCGGTCTCGCCTGGAGTGTCCCTTCCTCGTCTCCTTCGGCTGGGTGAGGGTGACCCGCCGTCCCAGTTTGCCTGGACTGAGGAATCTCCTGGTTTGTGGGACTTCTGGGGCTACATCAGGCAGTCCCGTGTAAACCAGGACAGCCGGTTGCCCTAGTGAGATGCCTGCCTTGCCTCCACTTGCTGCAAGCCCAAGTGTCCAGCTGTCTTGTACTCGTTGGTTCTCTCCTGTGTCCCCCCTCTCCAGGAGCTATGCCTCCTTGAGATCCCCCGTACCCTGGAGGTCTGGGCATTGCGTGCACTCAGTGCTGGTGGGATGAGTGGATGATGTGAGCACAGACCCCGAGTGCATGGGGTACAGGATTGCTCCCACCACCCAGCAGTCAGAGGGCACCTCACTAAGAAGGACACGAGCATGAGGCGCCCGGGTGGCTCAGTCAGTTAAGCGTCTGCCTTCAGCTCAGGTCATGATCCCAGGGTCCTGGGATCGGGCCCTGCGTCGGGCGCCCTGCTCCACGGGAAGCCTGCTTCTCCCTCTCCCACTCCCCCTGCTTGTGTTCCCTCTCTCGCTGTGTCTCTCTCTGTCAAGTAAAAATAAAATCTTTGGAGAAAAAAAAAAGGACACGAGCAAAATGTGTGGCCTGCAGAAGATTGAATACTGGCCCGTGAGAGCCAAAGAACTTGTTTTGCTTGGTGTTTGTTTGTGTCATTTACCAGCTGGAAGCTTGGGGGATAACGCGGTGGAATCCCTTCCTAGATGCATTGAACTTGAAAGAATTCAAGGACAGGTGTTTGGCAAGCAAACAACCAGACAGTGAGCTAGCACAGGAGAGAAAGAACAATAATAATCATAAGCACAGGGATGGTTCCACTCACCAGGCCACTTGGTGAGCACGAGCCCACCGTGGGTGTGAGGTGGAAGGTGGGGCGCACTTTCCTCCTGAGTGCCCCACATTGCATGAGCATCTCGTTGCCCTGAGTATGATTCTAGCATACAAAGACACTTATTTTTCATTCAACCTGGCCTTCATCTGATGATCCACTGGGAAAAACACAGGCATACCCTGTTTTATTACGCTTTGCTTTATTGTACTCGGCAGATAGTGTGTTTTTTTACGAACTAAAGGTTTGTGGCAACCCTGCATCGAACGAATCTGTCGGCACCATCTTTCCAACAGCATTTGCTCACTTCGGGCCTCTGCGTCGCATTTTGGTAAATCTAGCAATATTTCAAATTTTTCATTATTATCATATTTGTTATGGTGACCTATGGTCAGCGATTATGACTTGCTGAAGGCTCAGACGATGGTTAGCATTTTTTAGCAATAAAGTATTTTTAATGAAAGTATGTACTTTTTAGACCTAATTCTATCACGCTTAACAGACCACAGTATAATATAAACGTAACTTTTATTTGCACTGGGCAACAAAAAAATGCGTTTGACTCACTTTATGGTGATATTCGCTTTATCGTGGTGGTCGGGAACCAACCCACAGTATCTCCTGCGTGAGGTATGCCTGTATTGGCTGAATTCCATCCCGTATGAGTGATTACGAGAGTTTCAAGGGCAGTTCTGACTACACATAACAGGCTGACTGTAGAACCCTCGTGAATGAGACTCGGGGTCTTCCAGTCGAATACCCCCGGGTCCAAGTCCCAGCTGGGCTGCTTAGTAATGTAGATCTTAAGCAGGTAAATGATTTAACCTTGCAGAAACTCAGTTTGCTCTCATGTCAACGGGGCTACAGGTATTATCTCTACTTGCTAGGTTTGTCATGAGGAGTAAAGATGATGCATGCGCAACGCTTAACAGAGTGCCTGGGACATAGTAAGTACTCGATAAACACTAGCCATTGTTCCTTAGCGGTGGGAACAGCATTGCTTTTATTGGGCACTTAGAACTTCTAAAAATGAGAAAACTATATAGTCTCAATCTGGGCATCTCCAGATAGTCCCTTAGTAAATAGCTTCCAGAGGATTTGTCACTTAAAACTGACTGCATTTTGGTTTCTCGGTTATCAGTCGCGTTATCCCCTACCTGATGGTTCTTGCTCTAGAAACAGTGCAGCCCAAACGGGCGGACTAATCAGTACACATTTCCAGAGCACATACCATCATTCAGAAGCAGTTTTCTCAGCAATTAGCACGTTTAACAGGATTTTCTTTCCCCTACACCCCCCACCCCCCGGTACCTCTAGCACATTAAGTTGATCACAACAGTTATTTTAAGGAAATTCAGCTGAAGTATTTGTGGGGTTTGAGGTAAGCTTGTGATGGCTACATCAGAAAACCCTGCTGTCGGCGACACTGTGAGCACGTGGCCGGGAGGCCGGAGATCAGGAAAACCAAGCTCTGCCCCCGAGAAGCTATGGGGCTCCACAAATTCTGGGCCTCAGTTTCCTCATCAGTAAAGTAAGGAAGTGGGCTTACTCAATCCCTAAGCCCAACTCCAGCCAGGAATTGGGTGGTTCTCTGAGACCAGGGCCCACGCTCCGGTTGGCCACCAAATGCCTCAGTTTCCTTATCTATGCCACTCATCCAACAGCTATTTATTCATTGGGCACAGTGCTGGGTGCTTGGAATAGTGACTGTCATATCCATTCTGTCTTAGCAACCTGTAGGAATGCCTTGCTTTCAGAGGTAGGCATCTTGGAAGGAAAACAATCCCAAGCTCCATTTCCTTCCCATCTCTTCCTGGAAGCTTCAGGAGCTGCCTCTCTGACCTGCCCCATCCTCTGAAATATGTCGGAAGAGTAAAGCCCAGGCTTGGGGCCTTTAGGACAAAGGGACCAGGTCTGGGGAGAGGGAGAAGTTTCCAGGACAGAAGAAATCCTGGGATTTTTTGACCTCTCATTATCCAGTCTTATAGTAAAATAATTCTACAGATGAGCAAACCTCTCCCCCCTCATACTTCCTTTTGGCAATACCTGGGACCCCCTCTAATATGGGCCATACCCCGGCATCTTCTGACAACCTAGGGATGAATTTCCTTAGTACATCTTACTGGGGGGCAGGAACCAGGATTTGGGGAGTCCAGACCTACAACTTGAAAAAGGGACTTAATCTTGACCTCTGGTTTCGTCATCTGCAAATTGCGGCATTGATAGCTACTTGATAATGCTGAGTGTGCATCTGAAAGAGCATTATAAACTGTAAAAGCAATACCTGTGATCTCTCTTGCCTTCTTCCACTTCATGATAATACAGAGCTGACCCTACAAATAAGCCGAAGAGATGGACATCTCCGTAGAATTTGAATGGCTCCAGAAAGTTTCACCAGTCCAAAAATATCTTCCCCAAGGCCTGAAATTCAACTATTTGTGCTTCATTCAAGCACCCTCTTAAAGAGCTGTGCTTCCTGTGACCTACCTGCTTATATTATAAAGAAAAATTAGATGCATTGGGACCTTGTCATGCTCCAGGCCCTTTGTAATACTTCATTCTTATTTTTTTAAACCCCCAATGAATGCAAGATAGGGATTATTATTCAATACAGTTTAAAAACTGGGCAACTGGGCCAGAGAGAGTTTAGGGAAACTTGCTAGACGCCCAGATGAGTGATGGGGTCAGGACTGAAGTATGGGTGGGGTTAGGAAGGTGGCAGGCCTGGGGGGACACACAGGACCGCTGCGGGGGAGAGGGGTCTGGAGGAGATGGGCACAGGCACCAGCGACAATGAGGCCACCTCACAACTTCTAGCCCGGTGACCTCACTGCCAGGCCAGCCCCACGAAGACAACTGGAGTTTCTGCCAGGAAAGACATAGAGAATGCTGAAGCTGTTCACTTTCTGAAACAGCATCCCCCCTTCCAGCTAATCTGGAACTATTATTTACAGGGCTCTAGCATGCCCCTTTGTCGTGGAGCGGGCGGATAGGCACCACGAGCACCCGGCACCACTGCCCCTCCGCCAGCCAGCACTGCTCATTGGATAATTACCCTGTTGTCTTCTCACCTGTGGGGGGGGGGGGGCGGGAAATGCAAGACGCCCTCTTTCCAAACCGGGCCCATCGCGCTAGCAACACTGGTATTTTTAGAAGCTGTTTTTCTCTGATAGTTTCACAACCTCTAATCTGCCACTCTCCCAATGAATAGAAATTAAAACGCCACAGTGAAGTCCGGAGACAGAGTTTCTCCCATCATCTCTGGCTCTCGGAACCCAGGTCCAGGAGTGGGTGGAGTCCTGATTTGTCTCCAAAGCAACCGGGGAGCAGGGGCCGAGCAAGGAGAGGTGTTCCCTGGTGGCGTGAGGCTCTGATGAATGACAGCCAACCAGGTATTAGGGAGGGGAGAAGCACTTGCAAAACCTTCAGGTCTCGAGAGCCCGGAGAGCCCGGAGCCAGGGAGCGTAGAGGAGTCTAATTACACCCAGGTGGAAGCCTGCCTGCATCTCACCTGCGAAGAAAAGAGGGCTCCCGGCTGGATGGAAAGGAGTTCACGGCGGGGGGGGGGGGGGGGGGGTTGGATTTCTAGACTGCAGCCTCGAAGTCATTCTCAGATTTATCCCCTAAAATCTGCAAGTGAAGAAACAAAAGCACCCTTTAAGAACAGGTCAAAGGAGCCCTGTCCGAAGGGTAGGCGACCCAGTCCTTAGCTCCTGACAGCCATAGCCTCAAGAGGGCACACACCCTGTCTACACAACCCTGCCCCAAGAGCCCAGGAAAACCTTGAAGCCGCAGCTCAGAAGCTGGCATTTCAAGAAATGAGAGGGCTCCCCACTCCCCAAACTCAAGGGAGAAATAACAGAGGCTTAGTGTAGCAAGGCAATGCCGGAGATGGTCAAGGGTATGGGTCTGAGCCAGGCACAGGGTCTCATCCTAACTCTACTGCTTACTAGCTGTGTCATTCGGGCAAGTCACTTTATTCCTCAGTTTCCTGGCCTGTAAAGTGGGAATAGTTACGCTATTACCTCTGTTGTGAGGTTTAAGAGACAACATGAACGTGAAGTGCCTGGCACACCACCTGGAACGTAAGAGGTGTGAGGTTAGTTTAATCTGTCCCTCTCCCCCCGACCCCCCTACACCTGAGAGCAAAGTCCTGATGGATTCCCAAGCAATGTCTCTGCTAAATACCAGTTACAGGGTTGTAGCCGGGGATCAGGCAGCAACAACTCCACGGTCCCACCCTGTTGTTCAGTGAGGGGCACCACTCTAGGGACAAGCATCGGATTCAGGCCCTGGTGGGCACTTGCCATTGCTTGACCAGGGGCGCCCAGCACTGCCCCTCCCCCTCCTCCTGGTACTAACCACAGGCTGTCATGCAAGACGGCTGGGGATCCCCGGGGGAGCTCCGTGGTGCTGGGAGCACTGCCTGGCACATGGTTGCAGGTGGACCCTTTCTGGGGTGCCAACAGACCCAGAGAGCGAGCAGCCTCTCTGCCTGCCCTGTCACACATGCCCCGGAGCCGGGGCCCACTCAACTTAGCTGCATTACTGACCCAGTTAGATACCGAGACATGGTCCCAGCAAGCAACAGAGCGCCCATTGTTCAGCCTTCCCGGCCTCAGAAAGGGACGGTGCCTGCCAAGTACAGAGGTACCACCCGGATTCTGGCCGCAGAGAGAGGCTCCCCAGCCCTTCCACCCAGAAGCACAACTGCTCTTATCACATGGCCGGGGGCCCAGCTAGCCCCTCAGCTCTGTCTGCGCTGCTGGTTGTGAAGGGCCTGTAGGGGAGGTCAGACAAGGGGGAGGAACCTAAACCGTGTTCTCTGCCTATGGCCATGGAGGCTTTATAGTGTATCTCTGTAATCGAGTAATATTCCTGTAATTATCTAATCTTGCTGGAATTAATATTACTATGTAGCTAGAATAGAAACATAGAATGTAGCTTAAATAACTAACCCTTATTCTGAGTATATAGCAGGTCCGTCCTAAGCATTATCTCATTCTAAACCTCCCAAAAAGGTGTGAAGTAGGAACTATCGCTCTTTACATTTTATAGATGAGGACAATCCAGAGAGGCTAAGTTACTTGCCCCAAACCAAACAGTCCTTGGGAGCCCAAAGTCCCACTGGGGGAGTCTGACCTCAGTCCTACGTCACTTGGCTCTGTAAATGTGGGCACTCAAACCTCAGGCTGGTCATGCGGGTGGCAGAGTTCTGAAGACCAAATCTAAGGGCCTAGCAAAGGTGCTCTGCTCAGCAAATGCCACTCCACTCTGCCTTCACTTAGGCTGGCTAACCCAGGAGGGGACAGAGCACGGTGTGGTCCACAGTGGGAGGGATCCCGAGTTAACCTCACCCAGCCTCAGTTTGCACTTAGATAAAATAAGGGTAATGGAGTTGTCAGGGCTCAACGATGTCCATGAAACCATCGAGCAGAGTTCCGCAAATATAAGGCAACGCTATTTTGATTGTTTTAGCAGTTGCGGTCCCCCACAATTCTGGGGACTCCTACTATGTTGCGCTCTCAGGCCCAACCCACCTGTATAAATCAGTGCCTGTGCATATCTCAAATTGCCAATACCCAACGTCAGAGAATGAAGTGTTGCAGAATACAGCTTGGGTGGAACCTCTTTAACCATCTGTTAGAGTTGATTTATAATTAACCTTTCACCTGAATGCAAACAGAGAGCCTGAAATTCTCACTGGTTCTTGCTTGGAAATAATCTGTACTCTTCACTTATAGGCCCTCCCTTCACCCCATTTCCTTAGTGATCCTGGCGTTTCTATTTAATAGACAATATGAAAGTAAGCATTCAGCCCAGCCCTCTCAGAGATAGGACAGGTTCCCAACCACTCAGCTCTAGCGTCATTGACCCCAACCTGCCCAACAGTCCTCCCCTCCCCTGCCCTGCCCCGGCCCCTGCCCCTGGGGCTTTCAAGACTGACCTTCTTTAACTCCAGGCATTTAGGGCACTGAAAACTTCCTCACTAAGAAATGCCTCTTTCTAGAACCCCAACCGTGCTGGTCAGACAAGAGCACTGGACAGGAGCCAAGAATCTGGGGCACTAATTCCGGCTCTGATCTTTGTCTTTGGTGTGGCCTTGGGCAGGTCACTTCCCCGCTCTGAGTGACTTAGATCTGTATCAAAAGCCTCCATGATTCCACCAGTTATTCACTGAGCACTTCTGAGCCTTCTCCAATGCCCCCTTCACCTGCCCTACAGCACCCCACCAAAAACAAAGTATACGCAAACTTCGGAGGTACTCCTCATGATTCTCTCCCTGTGGGAGTGTTCCTTCTGAACACTGGTAGGACTCACTTGTGTGCATTCCGCCCTGAGCGGGGAACCATGATGACTTCGTGCTGGTAAATCAGCCTCAAGTTCACGGCTATCCCAGCTAACCCTTACTGAGCACAATGTGCCGGGTACTGTTCTATCTCTTTAAATCTTCACAGCAGCGCTGACGTCGTAAATAACCCCATCTCCATTTTAACAGATGAGGAAACTGAGGCTCAGAGGGTAAGCAACTTGTTCAAAGCCTCCCAGCCTGTGTGAGGCAGAACCAGGATTCAAACACAGGCAGGCTGGGCCCAGGGTAGACTCTCTTGGGACTGACATCTTTTTCCACAAAGAATGTAAACTTCTCGATCAATTTCTTTTTGTAAACAGTCAGCATCTGTAAGTATTTGCTCATTAGCATTAGTGTTAGTGGAAGGATTAGGCTTATACTTACAGTGTAAGTATATGGTAAACTTTATCCCAACCTTTCCAGAGCAAGTGATATAACACGTTATAATAGATAGAGCCAAACTTCCATAGACTCATAGGATTTGGAAGGAGTGTTTTCCCAACTCTTTTTTTTTTTTAAGAGTTTATTTATTTATTTGAGAGAGAGACAGGGTGAGAGAGAGAAAGGACAGGAGGGGGGAGGGCCAGAAGGAGAAGCAGACTCCCCACTGAACAGGGAGCCCCACGTGGGCTCGATCCTTGGACCCCAGGATCATGACCTGAGCTGAAGGCAGAACTGACTGAGCCACCCAGGCGCCCCTCTGCCAACTCTCATTTTGCAAGTAAGGGAAGCCCAAAGAGAGTAAGGGAGTTGCTTCTGATCATATAGCTCACTCCTTGCAGCAGAGCCAGGAAAGGAGCTCTGTCCTGTCAGGAGTTCAGTCTAGGGCAGTCGTTCTCACTGGTCCGCAACCGGAGCGGTTTTGCCACCTCACTGCCCCCCGGGACCCATCACATCGTCTAGGGACATTTTTGGTTGTCACAATGGGGGAAGAGGTGCTACTGTCACCTAGCGAGTAGAGGCCCGGGGGTGCTGCTCGACATCCTTTGGTGCACAACATACCCCCTAGCAAATAGTCACCCAGCCCCCAATGCGAGTAGTTCTGAGATTGAGAAACCCATTCTATGGGACTGACCAATTCCTTCAGAGGTGCTTTACTCCTGTTTGCTTATGTGTAGTCACCTACAGTTGGACACCTTGTCTTATTCATCCTTGGTTCCAGTGCCCAGCAAAGTACTTGGGATGGAGTAAAAGCCCTGTGAATGAGAAGGAGGGAAGGCCAGGGGAAGGAGTAAGGGAGAGGGGGAGAAAGGGAGGAAGGAAGAAGAGAGAGAATGACAGAAAAAGATACCAGGCTTTTCTGGCAGACAAAGAAAGCCCCACACTATACATCAAGACCTCTGTTCATAAAACAGAAGACGATTGACTTCTTGCATGTTTTTCCAGAGAGAAGACTAACTCTGAATACCTTCATTACTCCTCAGCATAATTTTAGGCCAATTCTAACCAAGTGAATTAAAGAGAGAGCCAAGCCCTGCTACAGAAATTTCCCCCCTATTAAAGTAAGTCCTGATTGATGGGTGTGATGGAGCTGGTGAGCTGCAAATGCACTTCCCTTTTTACAAATACCTGGTTCCTTCGAGGTGTCCGCTGGGAAAATTGCTGTAGTCACAGCTGCCACTGAGGAAGACACGCTAGACAGCTCTCATTCCCAGGGAGCCGGGCTGCGGAGGAGGGCTGGCCCGTGGGCTGTAAATCCGAAGAGCCAAGTACAGTTCATGCCTCTGCCCCCGACCGAATGACAAATGGCGCCCCTGTCAGAGCTGGCGAGTGATGCACCCCCCTCACCCTGCCCACCGCGGCGGGACCATCTGTCAGCCACTCATTCTCAGGAATGGATGAGGGAGAGGGAGAAGGCAGCCTGTGGCTGTGGGCAAGCAGAAGGGCCCTCTGCGCTCAGAGACCTTCTCGGGAGATGCCGCTCCTGCCCCTTGGGACAAATAAGGCTCCGCCGCCAACCAGAGGAGAGCTGTTTCTCTGTGTTTTCATGAGGGCATGGGGAGCCCCAAGAAAATGCCTTGGAGCCATCAGATAGAAACATGCTTTATGCATCCCTCCCTCCCTCCCTCCATAATTGTCCCCAGTGCCCTCAGCATGGGAGCCCTCCCCCTCTCCGTTGGTGTGCCTCTTCCAGAAACCAAACGACGCCCCCCACAGGGTTTTTCCCAGACCCCACGCCCAGGCGACGCTCTCCGCACTCCAAGCCCCGACTGCATATGCGCCTCCCTGGCAGGTGCCTGGCACGCTCCACCCCCCTCACCCCACCGGCTGGCAGTTAGGGGAGCCTGCCCAGCTGCCAACTGTGTGACCCACAGCACTGCCACCCCCCACTGGGCCCGCCACCCGGTCCACTTGCACGGAGCGCGTGGAGCTTGGGTGTGGAGACCCCTTACATGCCCAAGCCCCTCCCTAAGCCCTCTATTCAACTGGGTATTAGTGATTTTGTATTCCTCTTCCTAAACAGGACCCCTAAGTTGTATCTACAACTCAAGCCCCCCAGGATCTGCTCTTCCCTGCCCACAGTGCCCTGCATACCTTGTACAAAATAGGCGCTTAAAAAGGATTGGAGGATTGGAAAAAAAATGGATCCTGACCACGATCACAATTAGTTAGGAATCAGTGTTTAACAAGACAGTGAATATTTGCGTTTCCCTCGGGTAGGCTCTAATCATTCTTCCTCTGTTGCTGGACCGAAAAAAATCAATGGTGTCCTCTATCAGCCAGTCCAGCAGTTCTCAAACTCCAGCGTGCCGCAGAACCCCGTGGACAGCTTATTAAAGCACCGCCGGCTGGGCCCACCCCCAGAGTGTCTGGTTCAGTTAAGTCCAGGGCAGGACCAAGAATTTGCATTTCTAACTAGTGCCCAGGTGCTGCCTCTGGTCAGAGGACCGCTGAGAGTCCACGCATTCTCAACAAGGGCGATGCTGCTCAAAGGGGGTGAAAAGCAGTTCTTAGGGAGGGGGGACCCAGAAATCTTATTCTTTTTATTACAAAGCAGACATACAGCGCAGTGCAGAAACAGATCTGGCGGTGGTAAAATTTCATGGATGGGCAACTAGGAAATAAATGTCTGAAAAGACTCCTTAGGGAGTAATAATGAGAAAAATTTAAGAACACTGATCTGGCCCAACTTTTTGCTTGGTGCAGAGTCCCCAGCAGCCTGAACCAGGACCCTTCCTCTCCACCCCATGGCTGAAACTGTGAAAGGAGCACTGGACAGGGAATCCAAAACCCATGTTCAAATGCTGGCTCCGCCCAGTGGCAGCTGGGGGCTCCTTCCACCCAAACCCATGTTCGCTTCTCTACCGAAATAGAGAAAGTAATATTGACCAAAACTACCCTCAGAGGGAGTGCTATATGTGGTTGGGGGAGATACTTTAGGAAGCTGTTGCAAGGAGAGGGGCGAGTGAGCCCCCAAAGAGTGTGGTGGCAAGAGCGGCACATTAATGCATCTTGCCCTGAGAGCGGGCCTGGTGACCGCCTTGCTTTGCTGGGCAATGAGAGCGTGAGAATGCTCCTTTCAGGGCGGAAGAGGATGACCCCACACAAGAGAGGCCAGGCTGGCTCAGGGAAGGATGGAGACCAATGGTGCTGGTGGCAGCCCAGGAGAGAGAGAAAGGCCGAAAACACACACACCCAGTCCTGCTTTGGGCAGTTTGCTGAGTGGCAGCTTTATAAAGTCTTTCTTCCTCGCTCCTATGAATTCTACACTATGTTCCTTGTCAAATAATAATGCTCAAGGAACCAGTAGGTTATTTGGGGGTACAGCCAAGAGGGGTTAGGTCTACATTAGTGTGTTGGCTCAAAAACAGAGCCAACACACAGGGACCTGGGTTACACTTTTTATCTCTGCTACGATTCACCAGTCTTCCAGGCCCTAAACCGGGGAGCCACCAAACCCCGGAATTAACCTGGGCAGGCCTCTTTCTGGCCCCAGGTCTCTGACATCCTGAGACCTGCTCCCCTGTGTCTCCTCAGCGGGCTTCTACTTCTCGGCTGGGCCCCAGGCCTGGCCCAGTGTTGATTCCACCTCAAGATACCTCAGGTAGCCCTTCCTCTGCATCTGGAGCCACACACCTCCTCGGGGCCTTTCCTATCTCCCCCAGAGCACTGCAGCACCTTGCCCCTATATACCTGCACTCTTTCTGGAAAAGATTCGAGGCAGCTCAGCATGTGCATACTCAAATGCCTCCATCTTGTCCCAGGGTAACTAACTACCTGAAGAGTACTCATACTATTTTTTATGCTTTAAGTTTTTTGTTTCTTTTTTCAGTTCTACACTCTAGTAGTTCTTTGGTGATGACAGATCTTCTCCCAGAATGACAAGGGATTTAGAAACATTTTCAACTTATTTTTAACATCTGCGTCAATGAACAAAGAAATCATAGTTGGTGACAGGATGGGGAGGAAGGAGGAAGGGAACTTAATTGGCTCTAGCTTTTATAGGGACTTCCATCAGTGCAGGCTGAACTGGAATGTGACATCTGATTGGGTCTAATCCCAAGAAGGAAAGGTATGATAAATTGCCACAAATATATTTACCAGTTTTTACAATGCCATTTTTTAAACTCTCTGCAGAAGCCAATTTCCTCACGAGGACATTACCACTGCTGAGATTTTTTAGAATAAGCAACCCCCAAATTTCTTTCTTAGTGAAAGTCAGTTCATCAGGATCTAATACTATGATTCTGAGAACAGACATCAGTGCAATCTTGGGGCCTCTGGCTCTCCACCCTTCTGGAATTTTCCGCAGCCTGAACTTGGGTAGGGAAATCCGAGGATGACAAGATTAACCAGGTATCTGTTATATATCTTGGTGTTAGAGGGTGGGAGTAAAACCTCAGCTCAGCCCCACGCCTGGGTAGGCTAGAATTTAATGAAATCCTGGAGCTGGGCTGGGCTGAGAGAGGCAGTCGCTGAAGGTGCTCGAGGCCGGACCTAAGGCCTGGCTAAGTAACTGAAGGGCAAGGCCTGTGAGTTGGAGCCTCGCGTGGGCCTTCGTGACAGCTCTTGGAATGTGGCAAGAGGGAGCTGACTTACCACGACGTCTTTCTCACTCTTTTTCTCTGCTATTGCTCTGATGTCCCACCCCTGGGCCCTTTCCCTCCCCTGAAGCCCCGCAGCACTGTCTGCACGTCTCCCGCACATTGCCGCACCCCACGTCACTCTTTATGCACAGGACCCACCTCCCCGCCCGACTGTACACGCTGGGACGGCAGGCAGCGGCTTACTCACCTTTGTATCCTGAGCACTACCCAGCGCATAGCAGGGGCCAAGTATAAATTCCATTAAAAGAAAGAAGCGTGTGTGGAGCGTTGTTACTCAGCTCCTACACTTGGGTTTGTAAATGTTGTGCTCACCTCCATGTAAATCTCTCCCTCTTTTGCAAAAGCATTATCATTTAGCTTGCCACCACTCTTGCTTTGGGGTTACAAATGTCAAAGCACTCAGCTCCAGGTCACTCGTGTGTGGTCATTAGGGCATGATGTTCCAAAATCAGAAGGAAATTTTCTAAAACTAGACTTTGAATAGCTGTAGAGAAATATAACCCGAGTAGGGCATATTTATCCACCCACTTATATGTATTCAGTAAACAAGTCTTGGGGTGTTCCTATGCGCCAGACAGCATATTGGATGAATAAGACATGGTTGCTACCACCCTGAGAAGCTCTCAGCCTGTAGATCTTTCCTAATCATTCAGCAAAGATTCAATGAGCCCATGAGGTAATGAAACGCTTTACTTGGCCTTTCTCTTTTTTAGAACAAATACCCCCATCATACATGCCAGGCAACACTGAACATAGTACAAACATAAATAGTTTATATAGATACTTTATGAACATCAACTTTTACCTCTATAACAACGCTATGAGGTAGAGACAATTAATTAGCTATTATTACAGAGAGATCATCTCTTTTAATCCTCACAATTGAATGAGGACGATATTGCTAATCCCGTGACAAAAATGAAGGAACTGAGGCTCAGAGAAGTTAACTAATTTGCCCTAAGTCACACAACCTATTAAGTAGTAGAACCAGGATTTTATTTTCCTTCTGGGATGAGAGAACTCGGTGTGTTCCTTAAACCCGGATCAGAATCTGTCACCGGATTCAGCGTGTTCCCTACACTCTGATCAGAATCTGTCACCAGATTGGCCTGCTGTTGATTTGGAGGCTGGAGGGAAGAGGGCAGAGGCTAAGGTTACAGTCTAAAAGAAGGAGCGGGGAAAGGTTGTTTGTGATATGACTTTAGGGGCAGCACAGGGCCTAGGATAACTGGGGCCCCGGGGACACCAAGGCATCTTTGGCAGGACCCCAAGAGGACTCTGCCCGCAGGGGCAGGGCCCCGCCTGTGCTCCGGGCGCGCATCATCCTTACCTGCCATCCAAACAGCACCACCCCTGAGTATCTCGTCACCAGGAGGTCAGGCTTCCAATTGCCCCGCTTGTTGCAGAGCAGGGTGAGGACGGGGCTCAGCCCCTCACTGCCCCCCAAGGGTACACGGTACCAGAGCCACTGCCGACACCTGTCTTTGTGAGGCTCCGCACGTGCCAGGAACCAGGCACAGAACAAGATTCTGAGAGCAGTGGCAGAAACCATGGAGAGATTGCGTATCAGGACCCACAGTACTCAGAACCCACACACACACACACACACACACACACACACACTCCCTAGTCCTTTTTCCTCGGGGGGGCACTTTCGTAAGAAAACCAGAGAGTCCCACTACCAAGCCCGTGATCTGTTTCAAGATCTGACAGGACATAATTTTCAAGTGGAAAAAAAGAGAAGATTTCTCAGAAAACCCCGTTTCCCGCAGAACTCCGTACCCCCATTTGAAATCGTCCTCGGACAGACAAGGCCAGAGAACGGCCCCATGGCATCCTAGTCCGAGTAAAATGAGCTCCATCCAGGCTTCACAGAAACCCCAGGCTCCCCGGCTGAAGTGTCTCCTTTATAGGGAAGTTATTCCAGCCCCATCTAGGGCAATAACCTCTCAGGGCAGAGGAAAATAAATATGCCACCGTCAGGAACCACGGGGATGAAGTGATCACATCTGCCCCGTCTAAATTTTTCTTTTTTTTTTTTTTTAAAGATTTTATTTATTTGTCAGAGAGAGAGACAGAGCACAAGCAGGGGGAGAGGCAGAGGCAGAGGGAGAAGCAGGCTCCCCGCTGAGCAAGGAGCCCGATGTGGGACTCGATCCCAGGACCCCGGGATCATGACCTGAGCCGAAGGCAGCCGCTTAACTGACTGAGCCACGCAGGCGTCCCTAAATTTTTCTTTTTTATGCCCGTGACCAGCCTTGGACCTCTCAGAAAAGAGATGGTGTCAGGGTCTCAGGCAGGCAATTCTTCAAGCCAAAGCTACAAAGAAATTCCCCGTATCTTCAGGTCTGTCTCTGGAGGGCAAGCCCCCACCCCCCTCCCAAGGTCAAAGGGGGCTTTTGGGGGCATCCAGGCGAGGCAGAGCAGAGTGGGGTCTGGGGACCGCACCGCTGTGTCCCTCAGCCTTGAGGCCCCGGCTCGGTCTCTCCTCGGCTGCTCTCGACAACTCATTTTCTAGTTTTTTGGTGGTTACGAACGAATTTGGGTTGTCTTCCTCTTTTTCTCCTTCTCCTGGTAATTTCAAATGTATCAAAAGAAAAGAAAATTCTGCCATTGTCAGAAATGAGACCGAAATAACATGGCGCCATCAAACACCAGTGTCCTTGTCACCAGAAAGCAGCACACCGGGAGTACCTGACCTCGAAGCACTGCGGCCCCGTTAGCGCGACACCAGGAGAGCGGCCGAGCTGTCCCCTGTTTTATAAGGCCTGTCATGCGGGGCGCCTGGGTGGCTCACTCACGGAAGCGTCTGACTCCCGATTTCGGCTCAGGTCATGATCTCGGGGTACTGGGGGTCCAGCCCTGGGTTGAGCTCTGCGCTCAGCGGGGAGTCTGCTTGAAGATTCTCTCCTCTGCCCCTCCCCCACCCCGTAAAATAAATAGATAAATAAAAATGATAAGGCCTGTCATGCTTCTGGTGGCAAAGAAATGATCTCCCGGTTCTTAGGTGGTACCGGGGACACAAGCACAGAAGAATAGAGCTCACATGGTCAGATATTTTCAGTCACATGAGGCTTCAAAACCTGAGCCCCACAGAAGCTGGAGTAACGACTCAGGCAGAGAGAATGAGAATCGCTCAGACACTGGGCATCAGAGGGTCCCCAGCTTTCTGCAGCACCTGAAGCCTGACGTGACACGCTGGAAGAGACCTGTCCTTGCATGAGAAAGGACCCAACAGGCAGGGAAGCCACTAGAAGACTATTCGGGTGCTAGGCCAGGGTGGGGCTGGTGGGGGCAGACACAGACCCCCGTCCTGACCTGACGGGAGCCTCTGCTCTGTGTATCCCCACCTCTGACCAGCCAGGTGGCCTCAGGCAGGTGGTCCAATCCCTGAGCCTCAACTTCTTCATCTTTCAAGGTGGGATAATAAAAGACTGGTCTACTTCGTAGGGTTGTTGAGAGGACTAAATGATGTAATGTGCCAAAAAAACCATTTAGAACAGGGCTCGGCTCACAGTGAGTGCTCAGTCATTGTTGCAGGACCGGCAGCCTGGTGGGCAGAGATCTCTCTGAGGTGGGACAAGCATTCCATGAGTAGAATGGTAGACTGTTCGCATGACCCAGTCCACTGCTGTTAGAATGTTCCTCCCTTTATTGTACCAAGATGTGTTTCCTTCGTACTCCACCCAGCCTCATACCAGCCTTTCTCTTCTTTGGCTAAATATCCCCTCAACTGGTCCTCAGGTGACATGGTTGCCAGTCCACTCACCCTTATGTCAATCTTCTTGGAACAAGCTCAAGTTGTCAAATGTCCAGCTCTCCAGCCAGTCACCACCCAAACCAACAGTCCAAGGCCAAAACCATCACCCCCATCACTGAGCATCCGCTTCCATTCCTGGGACTTCAGATTGCATTCTTGGGGCTGCAGGCCACCGGTCAGCGCTGGGGGAGCCATCGCCATGCAGCCCCTCGGGCCCCCCCGTTCACAGGAGATGGCTGTTGCCTCCTTTGGGCAGCCCCCACCACCACCCTGGGCCTCTGAGAGAGGAATCCCACTGCTTGGAGTCTCCTTACGCAGCCAATCTGGAGGGAATTCCTCAGAGGGGATGGCAGTCACCTCAGCTGCAATCCGTCTCTGTCCTCATGGAACGCGCCCTGCCTCTGCTGCGCTTGGACCCCTCCACAGCACCTGTCTGCCCTGCTCTGGTCTCACACAAACTCCTGTGTGAGACTCCTTCCCCCACGGCCCAAGCCTTAAAACCGGGCTCTCCTTAGCCCAGGACAGGAGATACCATCCAGCAAAGAGATGGCCACACCGCCCATGGCGTCCCTGGGGACAAGGGCGTTGTTTTGCTGCCTTCGTTGATCTTTAAAACCACGGCTATGCCAGAACCCAGAAATAGAAGGCACAGCCGGCCTGTGTGGGGGTGGCACACTGGCTCAGCTCTGCCACAAAAGACACTCAACCAGCTGTTCCAGGACAGCCACTGGTGGGGGAGGGGTCCTGAGCAGGGGAGGGGCTGAGGAGAAGGCACAGCAAAGGGGACCCAGGCACCTTCCCAGTCAGCTGCCCACAATTCCAAATCCAGACCCCTAGCTTCTGAGAAACCCATGCGGGTGGCGATATTCTTTCTCTCCGGATGACACCAACTGCAGAGAGGCCCCTCCGATAAAGCAGTAGTGTTCTTCCTGGAGACACAGGCTCAAATTGTGCTCGGCTCCAAGCTGGCTGTTTCTCGACTCCCCAGCCCTGCTGGCTTCCCCCACCCCCACCCCTGCTGAAGGTAGACACCACTGGTGTGTCGGGCCAACCAGACAAACACCATCACGTTTACCTGTACTCTCCTCCACTCAGAAACAAAATTGGTTTTCATAATGGCAAAACTATTTGGAATTCCTCCTTTTTTTCTCTTACCTTCTCACGTGTCTTTTTAACCAAAAGCGAAAAACATGTCTGTCTCTTAAAAAAAAAAAAAAAATGAAACCTATGTAAGCCAAACTAACTTGACTTGACCTAGCTCACTATTAAACATACAAATGGGATCACCCCTGTTCTTGGAGTGGGATCTGTCATCTGCCTGCAGGTCATGTGACATATCTAGTGTTGAATTAGTTCTTTGAATCATGCCTTCCCCCTCCTTCCAGAAAAGTATAGCTAGTTGTTTTACTTGGATAACCAAAGGGGTTCATCAAAGCGGCCCCTCCTAAAATAAGGAGAAAGCAGTGGTCACTGGGACGAATTTCGGCTTCTGGAACTCTGGAATGCAGGAAGGGCAGTTACGGGTAACTTTGAAACCTAGACTCTACCAGTCACTGCCACCCTTTTGTCAATGAAGCCCATCACCCCAGAGCAGTGGTGAGTCTTGCCAATTGCTTTCCTGACAAGTGACCTGAGCACAGGTCTCAGGGGGTTAACTAGTGCCCAGTGGTCCCTGTGGTCCCTGTGGGGGCAAGGAGAGTCTTAACACTCACACTTTGGTAAAACAGAAAATGCCTTTCCTGGCTCCCTGCTTTCCTGCAGGCGCCTCCCCACTCCCTTTATTAGTGTTGAACTGAACAAATGCATTAATATGGGAATGTTTGCGGGCATCGTCTTTGCTCCGAAATGAAGCTGTAAACTTTCCCAAATGCAATGCCGGGGGCTAAGGGAGCATCTTTAAGGCTGAAGTTGTTTCTGTAAAGGTTGTTATTAGTCACTGCTTCTTCGATGCGTTTTTCTCCCCATTATTTCTTGCACCCTGTCCAGTGTGAAGAGCCAACCAGCATGCTCTACACTCGTGAAAGGACTGTGGGGTTTTAACTCTTCCCTCTTGCTACTTTTTCTCACCATCCTATGCATCTTCCTTTCTTCCTTCCTGGCTTCTCAGCCCTGCTCTCTCTGGGGCGCAAGTGGTCGCTGGGCCTCCTCCCTTCACAACCCCCCAGAGCATTTGTGTCTAGTCCTAAATCAAAGCAGACCACGTGCGGTAACTCTTCTGGTAACTGCCAAAGGACTAACAAACAAAACCAAGCCAAATGAAGTACAATAGAGAGGATATGTGGGGAATGGGGGTGGGGGGCACGTTATCAGAATCCTCTCTTTGCTATTTATTCAAATCCATTAGTTCTCCTCAGTGCTGTCTGGAAATACATCAGTCTATAGCCAACGGTTCAGAGAGGATAGAATCCATCGGACACAACACCTTGCCTTCCCGCCAAGTGATGAGCCGCATTCATCATTCTAATTCCAGTGCCGGCCCAAGTCTTCCTGAATGTCCATAACTCCTGTCGGACATTCCTCAGATCCTGGGTTTTCTGAGTCAGTGGAGTGGTTGACAAAGCCATGACCGTAGAATCAGGAAGAGTCAGACTGGAATCCTAGACGAGCCATCCACTAGCTACAGGAAGGTGACTCCGTCTGAGTGTCAGTTTCCCCAGCTGCAAAGGGAAGTGATGCCAACCGATCCACGGGCCCGTGTGAGAATTACATGAGCACCCGCCAGCCTAGGAGGTGTTCAGTAAATACCTATATTCTCCTTCAAAATTCTTTTCTTATCTAGTAGGCATAGCCCTAGTTCTTTCATGCCTTTCTAAAGCCTAACAGCCATACTACGGCTCGCCAGCTCTTCAGCAAGCCTGGGCCCTCCGTGGACTCTGAGTGCTTTGCCGTATCATTCACAGGGCTGCAGCCCTGACTCCTATATGCCCCAGCTTGCCCTGCCTGGTGATCGGGAAGCACTCCTGTCACTACCTGATAGCATGTCTGTGTTGGAAAGCTGAAAAGCGTCATACGCAAGTACTTCCTACTATGATGATGAGAATTCTATCAGTGGGAATCGACCATATCTTTGCCAGTCAAAATTTAGTCCTTTAATTGGTATGACCAATTACATGAATTCAGAACAAAGGAGTTTTTAAAAACAGCAGAAGCTATTTATATACTACTTTATTTCCATAAGACTTCAATCGATTCCCCAGTTAACAAAAATGTCCAAGTATAGGATTATATTAATTCCTCCATGCATGTGACACGTTTATTGAGTACTCTCTGTATGCCAACATTGTGCTGGGTGCTGGGCACACAGTGACAGACACAATGGACAAGGACTCAGCTCCCTGGTAGAGGAAACAGATACTTTATTTTGTCAATTCTAAAGCATGCATTTCTTCATATTTAAAATGTGTTTGAAATTAAAAGATATCTTACAAACGCCGGGGCCAAGCCATGGCTGTGAGATTGATCAGAAGTGCTCATATTATTATCACTTCAGCTGAGTTTTGTTCATCGTTGGGACTACATGGGTCAAGCTTCATTGCCAGTTAAAATGTTTTTGAAAAGACTAACCTATGATTTGCATGCAAAAAGGCATGGAGACTGTGTGAAGGCATACATTTGACGTTTATTATTGGAGAAATGACAGCTATCCCATAATTTTTTACAAAGTAACAAACAAGTGGTTTATGGGAAGATAATCACAGTATATGGAACGTTGCTTTACTGAGGCATGTGCAAAAGGATTGTCTGTTACACTCTAACCAAAGCAACTAGCAGAAGGAAACTGCCAAACCCCCAAAATAGATGAAAAAAATCTCAAAGCAATGAGATGCTTCTGTGACCATCCATGCATGACACAGGGCTATCATTAGGGCATCATGTCACAGCTTAATTTGTAGCCTTCTTTTTTCCTTTTTAGTGGTGTACAAAGCAATGGTGTATCATACTAACCATGGCATGTTAGGCTCAATGAAATACTGTAATAAACAAGTAAGCAAAACAAAATCATTCCAGCTCTTGAAAAATGTTATGAAACAACCAACAAAATGCTAATAGGGAATAACAAAACAACCAAATTTATACAGAGAGTTCAAGAAAGGCCTCCCTGAGAAGGTGAAGTTGAAGAGAAGCCAGCCCTGCAAAGAGTCAGCACAGAATTCCAGACAAAGGGTATGGCTAGTGCAAAGGCCCTAAGGTGGGAAAGTGTTCTGTGTTCTGGGAGGATTTTATCACTGGCTTTAAGGTTCTGGTCTGCTTAGAAGCTCGTAACAACATCATGAGGCCACAAGCAAGTCCTACACATAGTTAACCTGACATATAGCAAGCATTATAATAAAAATAATTTGGAAATTATAGAAATATTTATGATACTTCATCCTGATAAATACGTAGTGTCTAATATAGTCTAATTATTCTGCTAAAGGCAATGCTTATTGGCATCACCACCCACAAAGAAATTCAATAGTAAATAATCATGAGGGGAGGGTAATGAATACCCAATTCAGATAAGACAGATCTCACTTTTCTGCCCTCTTTAGTTTGAGTGTGTTATTCTCTGACATTGTCCTATGCCTTATCTTGGCATTATTCACAACCATGTATTTTGCAGAAATGCCACAAATCCCTTCAAACTAATGGATAGTTTGGGTCAAGAGAATCCAGGAGTTTAGAAGCACGTTAACCTCAAATTCACCAGTCTACTGATAAGTAAACTAGTTAATTTCCCATAGCCAGCATGCCTGCCATATTAGTTTATTTACATTCTAGATAGTAAACAATCTAGATTGTTCATTCTAAAACACCTAGATTGCCCCTGCAGAACTCGCCTTCAATAGTTAATTCTTTCATTTGTGATGCTATTCTTTTTACAACATCTATGATGCACATACTAAGCTCCATTGACAGGCAAGGAAAGAGAAGTGTGGGCAGGACAAGTGACTTGCCCGAGACCACCTAGCTGGTCAGAGCAAAGACTACACAGCCCAACTCCGGACTCTTTCATTTTCTTAAGTAGGTCATGTAACCTCAACAGTAAAGAAGCCAGGAGAGGTGTTAAATTGGGGTTGCCAGATAAAATATAAGACATCCAATTAAATTTGAATTTCAGATCAATAATGAATACATTTTGATATAATGTGTCCCAAATATTGTATGGGACATACTTATACGAAAAAAGTGTCCATTACTTATCTGCAGTTCATATATAACTGGATGTCCTGTACTTTGATTTGCTAAGCCTTCCCGGTTAAATGGGTAGGGGCTGTTCTTTCCCACCATTCTCTACCTTTGTACCAGTCTGTATGGTTACCATAGCTCTCTTTCTCTTACAGTCAGTTGTATCTCTCTGTAAAGCGTTCTGGCTACTCCATACTTCTTCTCAGTCTACACACTAGTGTTCCCTCCCCAGGTGTTAGTGTGGAGTTGTATGTGGGCTGTTTACACCGATGCAGAGCTTGCCCTCTCAGCTGGGCCATCCACTCCGTGTACTATTCTTATAGCACGTTTTACGTAAGGGGACTCCGCCTCTGTGGCAGGAGAGAAGAAGTAGAGGAAATGGCTAAAAGGGCATCAGAAGAGAAATAAGGAGCTAGGAAGGTCCTGGCTGATTCACCAACTCGGTGTTCATCCCTAAACAGATGGACGCAGCTGTCCTCCAAGGAATAGCACCTACTCCGACCACAGGGTACCCTGCCGTGAAGGCTCACAGTTAGGATTCCCCTGGGAGCAGACAGGCCTGATTTCAAATCCATGTTTTCCCACTGACTGGCTGGGGGCACTGAGCAAGGCTCTGAGCCTGCGCTCCTCCATGAGCTAAGGTGAGGTGCTAAAGCCTCCCATGCAAGGCTGCTGGGGACTGAATGAAATTACTTTGCAAAGTGCCTGGCTCTCAGCGTCCCTCACTGAACGGGCACTTTATTATATCTCTGTCTTCCAATCTGGCCCTGCCTTGGAAAGACAGCACAGACATGCCATACAGAGGACAGGCACATTCTCTTTGGCTCCGCAGCCTCTTGCAGCTTCCTAACCAGAGACCTTGCAGGCGCCTTTAATTCTCCAGCCAGCCGAGCGGCACAGAGATGTGCCCACAGCATGTGAGGACCAGCTCAAGCTGAGAGACAGCAGAGCAAGAACCGCCCTCCGAACCATGGTTGTGGACCTTGCGCAGCCCCAGCCCGTGCTCATCTGCGGCTTGCGCTGACTCTTCCATAGCAGAGAGAACAGCTTTCACAGGGAAGACTGTCTCTTTCCCAGCATCCTCCCCATGGAGAAAGATGGCGCCCCGCAGGTTGCCCTGAGTCTCCTCACTGTCCCAACCGCAGAAAAACTTACACGTGCTTCTTTAATCCACGGGCATGTAGACTAATAGAAAATGGAACCCTCCATGTGCCAGGCACTGTGCTCAAGAGTTTACAAAATTCTTATTTCATATAAAACGCTGTTATAAGGTCATGAGCCTTAACCTTGTCTATTTTATTTCCTGTCTTATTCCTAGTATCTAGCCTAGCATGTAACTTCTTAATATATGCATATTCTTTTTTTCTCTCTATATTATATATATGAATAGATGAATGAATAAATCAAAGACTCCATGAGAGGATATCAATAAAACCCCTGGCACGTAGTTGGCACTCAATAAATAGTAGCTTCTTCCATTGTTTTTCTGTTTTTCCAACTTGCCCCTGCCTCAACAGGACGTCTGGACACCCCCTCCAGAGTGCAAGGTGCATTCTGTCCACTTCGGAGCTGTCACTCAGCTCATAGATGAGGAAGCTGAGGCTCTGAGGAGGTTACATGAGTCAGCAAAGGTCACAAGGCCACTGGGGGACCAGGGCCTGGGACCATGGCTCCCTACTAGAAACCTCCAAGTCTGTAGAAATCACTATACTAAGACAAAGGGATGTTCTCCTTTATGCCATGTAGTCCAGTTTCCAATGACTTGCACCGGGCCGATCCAAACTCAGTGGTCCAGAGGCCCACAGACAGCTGTCCTGAAACTCAGTGAGAATGACACACGGCAAGGAAGGTTTCAGATGGCGTCCATATGGCGGACAATAGCACTTCCCTCCAGGTATATTTAAGCATACAGAGCACTGACACGATATCTCATCTCAGCACCTCAACTACCACACCTGGAAGGCATGATTATGATGCATATTTTACAGATGGGGAGGGGGCTTGAATTGGTTAAGAGACCCCCCCCCAAGGTCACTCAGCTAATGCCCGCAGAATCAAAACTAGAACCCAAGACTCCTGACTCCCCCATCCTCCTGTCTCTCTTCTGCGCTACATGAAATGGTGCAAAATATGAATTCAATGATCATCCACATTCGTATGTCATTCTGGCATGTTTCCAGCTGAGACTTCCCAGCTGCTGATCCACCTCAAATGTATCCTCAGTTTTTCTCCCCCATTCCTTCGTAGTGCCTGGGGAAGGAGCGTGGTGAAAGGAAAGTAACCAAATCCTCATTAAATGCGAGGCACGCACGGACTCAAGGAAATGTAGGCAATAACTCATCTCCTTGCACTTACCCTGGGGCTCTCCGGTGATGATGGCAGATGCTACAGGAACATGAGTCCTATGACTTTGTCCTCAAAGAGCTTACAGTCAAGGTGAGGAAGTGAGCCAGCCATAAAGGAGAGCCCATCACAATGAGGCTCATTCCACCAGCATCCTCCAGACCCCACTGCAAAAGTTCCGTCTTTGACCTCCATCCAACTAAGCTAAACAAAAAACACCAACCAAAACAAAACAAAAGTAAAAAAAAAAAAAAAAAAGTACATAGAAAAGGAGATGCAGGGGAGCATAGAAAAGGAGGAAAAAAAAAAAACCTCCTCCAAACTGATGACTGTTTCATCCCAAAGGACGTCTGACCTTTCCGAGGCATCCTGCCACTGAAGATGTCAATTTCTCACAGCGCGCAGCCCCCAGATTCCACTTGGCACAGCCTGGAATGAAGGAGTTCATTTAATGGAAACTTAGCTGATTCAGATTTCTCTAAAATTCCACATCCCGTTCTGCCAAGAAGCTGTTTTGAAAGATGACACTCCCTTGATGTGAATTTGCAGCCTGCCCCATTAACAGGGCTTCACTCAGAAAACATTTTTAGATCGACCCCGTTCTAGACTTTTGCTCCCAAGGACAAACTAGGAGAAATTCTGCACCAGCTCAAACATTTCTGAGCTCTTTGATGATCAGAAACAAGGGAAAATATTAGAATGAATGTGATTAATCCAAATATTCTGAACAACCTTCAAAGCAAACCGCACAGCTCCTGCCGAGTCAGCCCCTGTGGCCCTGATTCCTATTAGCCAAGCCAACCCCTTAAAAAAAAAAACAAACAGATCTCAGAACAATGGGGGGAAGCATTAAAAATCAAAGGTGAGGAAAAGAAAAAGGAAGAGGAAGCAGGTAAATGAATGAGGAAAGAGGATTGGAAAACTGGCTGCGGTTAGCATGTTTCATAAAAAGAAAAATGTGAGGTGCTCAAACCACACAGCCCCCTCCAGGAAGCCCCCATGGTTCACTCTTGTGCCACTCCACAGTCTGGAGAGACCCCGGGGCATCCGACATCTGTGCCCTGTCTCCTCACCCGACTGGCTGAGCGCTGGCCTCACCACACGCAACTGCATCTTTCTGGGGCACGGTGGGAGGGGTGTCCCCATTTCCAAACCTCAGAACCATTTGCTCTCAGAGAAACATACATCTCCCCAGGCTTTGCCAACCTCGCCCAGCCGGAAAGTCGTAATGCTGAATTACTAGCATCTCAATCACTTCTGTGACAAGCCGGTGACAAGCTGCAATGTGATGAGTGGAACAATCAGATGTTGTTACAGGAAAGAGGAATGAGGAGAGAAGAATAACGGAGTGGTACAGTAATCGTCATCCTCATCACCCTGGCCCCCATTTGCACAAAATTTATAATTGCCAGGATAACAAAAATGAGCAAGAGCACCTGTTTGCCATCAGACAGACCCGAGACCGAATTCCAGGTCCTCCCACTTTTAGTGGTGTGAGCCTGAGCAAGTTTTCTTGATCTTTCCAAGCCTCGGTTTTCCATCTATTAAAGGTGGAGAATGATCTCTACTTCATGAGATTGCTGAGGAGTTTGAATGAAATAATGTCGGGAAGGCATTTGCACATTAGAAGTAATATGAGTGCTAGTAGTTTTGGCATTATGAGTAGTATTTCTATTATTTCAACTAGTATTATGTACTATTTCATTTCTCGTTTGCCTCATGGAGGAGAGAGAGTTTTAACCTTATTGGGCTGAAAGTAAAACAGAGGCCCAGAAAAATTAGGTGTCTTTCCAGGAAATATAAGAAGTTAGTAGGGAAACTAGGCCTGTGTATTACTTTCTTATTGCTTCTGTAACAAATGACTACTGATTTAGCAGCTTAAAATAATACAGGTTATTATCTTACAGTTCTAGAAGTCAAAAGTCCTAAAATCACGGTATTGACAGGGCTGTGTTTCTTCGGGAGGCTCAAAAGAGAAAATCCAGTTCCTCCTTCAGTTTCTAGAGGCTACCTGTGTTCCTCGGTTCACGGCCCCTCCTGACATCTTCGAAGTCTACGGCCTCTCTCTTATAAGGACCCGTGCGAGCCCATCCAGATAATCCAGGATAATCTCCCCATCTCCAGATTCTTAACTTAATCGCATCTGCAAAATCCTTTTTGCCATATAAAATAAAATTCACAAGCGCTGGGGATTAGGGCGTGGCCATCTTTGGGGGAGAGTCATCATCCAGCCTACCCCAAACAGAAGCCTGTTCTGCAGAGTATAATTATTTGGGGTGGGTTGGGGTTTTGCTAGTTTTTGGTGTCATTCCGCTTTAAACTCTCATTTATTTATTCAGCAAATACTTTGTGCAGGGCACATTTATAACTTATAACTTGCTCCTCTCTAGATATAACCACATCAGAATCTAGCTTCATTAGTGTGAAATAAAAGAGGTCTCTCTATATACATGTCCTAAAACATCACTGAAGCCCAGACTTTAACAGTGAAAAGGACCTCGGAGGCCATTAGGCAATCCTCTTATTTTATAGAAGGGCACACCCAGACCCAGATGGGTGACGTGACAGTTCCAATGTCAAATAACAAGCTGATGAGAAGTTTGGAGGGCCTGGGTTAGAACTGGAGGAAGAGAAGCAAACTGAGAGGTATTTAGGAGACAAAATCAGTGGGATTTAGGAACCAGCTGGATGTGGGGTTCAAGAGATATAAGAATCAAGCGTGCCTGAAGTTCATAGCTTGGGGGTGCCATTCACTGAGCTGGGGATATAAAGCAAAGGGAACACGTTTTCTAGGGAAAATCATGTATTCAATGTGTTCTGGAACTTGGGCCTCTTTTTGTAGGACTAACTTAGCATCATCGTGAAACTTCCAGTACTCTTTCTCTTCTCCACATGCTCTCAAAAGTGTGGGCACGGGGCTGTAATCTTCATCTGACCATCAAAGTACTTTTTTTTCATTAATAAACTTTTTTTATTTTATATTTTTTTTTAAAGAGAGAGGGGGCACAGAGGGAGAGGGAGAGAGAATCTTAAGCAGACCGCACACCCATCACAGAGCCAGATGCGGGGCTCGATCTCACAAACCCTGAGATCACAACCTGAGCCGAAATCAAGAGTCGGACGCCGAATTGACTGAGCTACCAGGCGGCCCTACAAACATTATTTTTTAGAGCACTTTTAGGTTATAGCAGAATTGAGAGGAATGAGAGAGTTCTCATATGCCCCTGCCCCTACATATGCACAACCTCTTCCACCAGCAACATCCCCTACCAGACTGGTATATTTCTTACAATCGATGAACCTATCGACACATCATTATCACCCAAAGCCTATCGTTCACATCAGGGTTCACTCTTGGCATTGTACATTCTCTGGGTTTTGACAAATATATAAGGACAGGTATCCACCATGATAGTATCCTGCAGAGTAGTTTCACTCCCCTAAAAATCCTCTGTGCTCCACCTATTCATCTTTCCCTCTGCACCCCCCACCCAGCTCCTGGTGACCACCGATCCTTTTACTGTCTCCCTAGTTTTGCCTCAGTGCTTTCACTTTCCTACTTATACCAAGCCTTGGGGATGAGATTCTGTCCCAGCATCTACCAATTTACATTTGCCCCAAGGCAATGGAGATGGCAGCACACCTCTATTTGATCTTTAAAGATGTTGCTCCGCTGTCTTCTGGCTTCCACGGAGATGTCTGTTAATCGTCTGCGTTCCTTAGTATACAACGTGGCTTTTCAGTCTGACGGCTTTCGAGATTTCCTCTCTACCTCTGGTTTTAAGCAATCTGATGATGCTGTGCCTTGGTGTCTTTTTATCATATTTCCTGTGCTTGGGGTTCATCAGGCTTCTTGGAGCTATGCGTTTATAGTTTTCATCAAATTTACACATTTTTCTGGCATTATTCCTTCAGACATTTTTTCTGTCCCTCTCTCTTTCTTCCCCTTTGGAATCTCTGATTACACAAATATGAGGCCACCTAAAATTACCCCACAATTCCCTAAAGCACTGTTCTTTTATTTTTGGTCTTTCCTCTCTCTGTGTTTCATTTTGGGTAGTTTCTATTGCTGTGCCTTCAAGTCCACCAATCTTTTCTTCTGCAATGCCTGATCTGTCGTTAATCCCACCCAATGTATTGTTCGTCTCAGACATCATTTTGTCAACCTGGATGTTCAATTTCGATTTTTTTTTATATCTCCCATATTTCCTCCCACCGTGCTTACATTTCCTTCTCCCTTCCTGAACGTATGGAATACAGTTATAACAACTGTTTTTAATGTTCTTATCTACTGATTTTATCCTCTCTATCACATCCAGGCTGGTTTCAGTTCATTGATTTTTCTCCTCATTATAGGTTGTATTTTCTGCTTCTTTGCGTGCCTGGTAATTTCCTATTACATGCAAGACAGTATGAATTTTACCTCGTTGGTGCTGGATAGCCTTGTATTCTCTTCAATATTCTTTGGCTTTGTTCTGGGATGCACTTAAAGTACTTGAGAATCATTTGATTCTTTTGAGGCTTGCTTTAAAACTTTTGTAAGGTAGAACCAGAGCAACCTCTAGTCTAGGGCTAACTTGCCATGCTCCTGAGTGATAACTATTTGAGTCTTCTAGCCGATGTCCTATGTTTACAAGGTTTTTTCACTCTGCTGGTGAAAACACAAACTCTTCCCAGCCCCACAGGTACCTGGGGATTGTTCCTGTACTCCTTTCTGGTCATTCTTTCCCCAACTTCACATGTCTGTGCTCATCTCTATCAGCTGAAAACTCAAGGGGACCCTTTGCAGACCCCCAGGGCTCTCTCCTCCTCAGCACTCTTCTCTGTAAGCTCAGGCTGCCTGGAGTGAGACTCCCAGCTCTGTCTCCCCCACCCCCAGGAGGGGCCCATCCACTGTAAATGCTCCCCAGGTGGCAAACTGGGGCAACGGTAGAGCTCTGCTCTTTTGCTTCCCCTTTCTCAAGTTCACTGTCCTATGCTGCTTATTGCCAAATGTTTGATAACTATTGTATCTTATATTTTGTCCAGTTGTTTAATGTGAGAAGATAAATCTGAATACTCTTCTCCCATCTTGGCTGGAAGCAGAAGTCCTTTGCTACAAACTTTTGAATACTAGAATTTGAGGTGGCTCGCTTAAAAAGATTCAACCCATCACAACCCTGTATTGAAGCAGGCGAGTGAGGTTCTTGTCTCACAGAGTTGAAGGATGAATCTCACAGACAAAGGGGAGTGAGTAAAGTGATAGAGTTTTATTAAATGAAGATACCAAAAAGCTCTCAAGAGTGAGAGGGGTCCCAACAGGGTCACTGACATGGGCAAGCATGGGCAGTCTTTTATTTAGAACTGACCAGGGAGCTTGTGGTGTTATCATTCTGGTGATGTCTTGGTTTGAGTAAGGACTGGTAATAACATCTTTAATGGCTTACTTCTTTTTAGGGTCTGGTTATTCTGTGTTGGTCACAGGTGACTGTCATAAAAAAAGGCATATCCCCCCTGCACACACACACACCTGGGATAGGGTGGTCTGGTTTGTTCCCTTATCTCTGGTTTCCTTGAACCTTAGCATTTAGGGGATTTCTGTGAGCCTGATCCCGTAGCCCCCTACCTATCTCTCCATACCTAGCCCTGCCTGTCCCTTACTCAGCATTAAGATTCCAAACAACATTGCTTATATTATTAATAATTACAATATGATGCCCAGCTATTCACATTCCACACTATTCATTACCACACTGAGTCTCCCTTCAATGTTGTATTTGAATAGAACTATTTACTTCCTCACTTTGTTCTCTTATTGACTCACAAAGCAAAATTCTTCAATGTTCTAATAAATGCCTAACATTTTTTTTGCACCAGTTTGCACAGCATGGGACCTCTACATCTTTCTCACAGAGTGTTGTACCCCTGTCTACTCTCCATGGCATGACACACTAAGCCGAACAATATGCCATCAAACATTGTCATAACATTCCATATCCTCACCTCCGATGGCCTATAGCCCTCAGCCTCTAGTGGCAACATCCAACCCAAGACTCAGCACTAAAAATACCTTGCTTTTCTGAAGTGAACTCCTTTGAGAGGGTGGGGGGATCTCACAAGAATTCAAAAGGGAATTTCAAGACTGCAAATTCCTGTGTTGAGAACCGCAACCTCAGAGAATTTGCAGGGACATTGGAAACCCTGCCCACAGTTCCAGGAAACATCCTTTGTAGATGAGCTCCTTTCCCACACAAGTGTGAGAATGAGGCTATGGCCCGGGAAACTGAACACAGGAAAACAGAAATCCCACTGGAAATGTTCTTGCACTGACATTAGACACAAAAACATCCATATACGCTTGCCTTGCTGTCACAGTCAAATAAAATAATAACATGTAAGCATTTCAAAGCAATTTCATTGACATTCTCACTTGATCCTGACAAGTAGGAGAGGTGGGCTGCACAGTTCCCAGCAAAAGATGAGGGAAGTGAGCCTCGCAGAGGTTAAGCAATTTGAACAAGGTCAAATGGCTAGTTGGTTGGCAGAGGAGGGCCTTGAACTTCTAGGGGTTTTCTATCTCTAAGTTAAGAGCTTTTTCCATTATGCCCTGTTTCTTCTTTTCTTGTATCAGAAAAGGGAACGACCTCCAGATTCAGTGCTGACCTTAGACCAAGGCTGCTCGACAGCAGCTCCATTTACATTTTGAGCTGTATCATTTGGAAGGGGACTGGGGGTATTGCCGTCCTGAGCACTGTGGGATATTTTGCAGTATCCCTGGCCTCCACCTACTAGGTGCCGGTAGCAACCTCTGCCCCAGTCTTGACAAGCAAAAATATCTCTAATTGGCTACCATATTGTCAAATGGCCCCAGTGGGAGAGGGGGGACAAGATGGCCCCCCATTGAAAACCACTGGCCTAGGGGCCCCTGGGTGGCTCAGTCGTTAGGTGTCTGCCTTCGGCTCAGGTCATGATCCCAGGGTCCTGGGATCGAGCCCCGCATCGGGCTCCCTGCTCGGTGGGAGGCCTGCTTCTCCCTCTGCCCCTCCCCCTGCTTGTGTTCCCTCTCTAACTGTCTCTCTCTCTCTGTCAAATAAATAAACAAAAATCTTAAAAAAAAAAAAAAGAAAGAAAGAAAGAAAGAAAGAAAAGAAAACCACTGGCCTAAATGTCTGAGAAAGCCGCCACCATGTTTGAGGAGGTGTCAGTGATGAAGTTCGTTCTGTAAAAAGAGAAATACAAAAGCGAAAGAGAAGCTTGTGCTTATGCCAGTGAGCCTAGGACCGTGGAACTCAGCAGTGAGGGACTGCAGTTGCTCAGCACCTGGGCGTTTATCTAAAAGCTTCTCTTCTTGGCCCTGCCCTGAACTTAACCTTTTGTGTTCACCGCTTCAGGCTCAGCCAACCCTGCATAACCCAAACCACTTTCCAAAGAGATGTTTCCAGAAGGCAACATGGAGTTCGTTACCTTGACAAAAGGCAGTACGGCACGGTAGCTAAGATGCAGGCTCTGCACATGCAACAACATGAATGAACTTCACATACTATTGAGGGAGAGGGGCCACACACAAAATAGCATGTGCTGTATGAACCCACTTCCTCGACGTTCAGAAATAGCCAATATTAATGTCCGGTGAGGGAAATCAGGATTACTATTACATCTTGGTGGTATTCCTGGAGACAGGTTTGGGGGAACCCTCTGGGAATGGAAATGTTCTCTGACTTGTTCCGGGTGGTGCCTACACGGGTTATAAACATATGTAGAAATTCGCAAAGCTAGACAGTCAGGATTTGTGCATCTTACTGTGCATAAGTTATACCTCATGTAAATAAATAAGCTTCATCACCTTAAAAAAAAATGTCAACTCTGGAACCAAACTGCCTGTGTTTGAGGATGACTCTGGCTTCCTCAGAGTGTCTTGTGAGAGGTTAAGGAATTGAGTGGGGCCTAGGAAGCACACAGTGAGTATCAACATCATTATACTCAAAAGGACCAGGTTGCGACCAGCCAAGCAATGCAAAGGATTGAGAGAGGTGCTTCTGAACACCTCTGTTGTCCCCTTTGCCCCACCCCACCACCGCACCAGATGCAGAGTGTTGCATACGGTACATACATGATAACTCGACCTAGCCCCCCCCATAGGTAGGCCCCTGCCCCCCGCCAGTGATCAAGACAGGCACGTCTGCCATTATTCTCTGTCTTCTTTAGTTCCTCCCGAATTCTCTCAGGAGGCTTGCTCAGGAGCTGCCCCTATTTGCAGAGCTCTTCATCAATAGACTGAATATTTACAGAACACAGCAGTTTTGATTAAACAGTTCATTTCACTGGAGACTGGGGTATTGTACTGTGTCTGCTTATGAGTTATTCTTGGCAGAAGCAGCCCTTGCTCTGAGCATCCATTTCTTTATATTGCAAGGCCAGTCTAAGAAGGACTGCAGTGAAACAGATGAAACGAGGAGCAGATGGGGTTGCTCTGAACCTTCCCCCAACTGTTTCTTGGTAGAGTTAGCACGGTATCTTTGCTGCTATGTGCTCCTTGCTGCCTCTTATTCTTCCCTTTGGAAACTGCATCAGGAGGAAATAAGCAAATGCAAGAGCACGTAGAAAGAGCATTCAGTGGTGTATTGGCAAACCCGAGTTCTAGATCCCAGTTTCCAGATGTGGGATTGATTAAAATGTGTTTTCGGCACCACAGTTTTTGTTTCCTTTTAATCCATTAAGTGACTGGTCTAGATTTGTGGGTTTTAAACCTACGTCATCCATGGAAACCCTCCTACAAACGGAATCCCAAGCAGAAAATGTTGAAACCTGAAGGCATTGTTGTTTGGATTAAAACGGAGGTGGGCAGTCAGGAACCTTCCCTCTTGACTTCTGCATCCCCACCCCCGCAACAGCCCCCAGATCCCTTGGGCTTGGGATCCCAGGAGCACAATTTGAAAACAATTCAACTTTTTTTTTTTTTAAAAAAGAGATCATTTCCCAGCCAGCTAAAATACTGTTCTAAAGTGGCCCCATTTCTATCCATCTCACAAATTTTAATCAACAGACCCTCCGCACTTCAAAAAAAAACCCATAAATAAAATTCTGCATGCCATAGATCTGCATGGGAAAAGACTATAAGGACATACACAAAAAAGTCAAGAGAGTGGTCATCTGTGGCTGACAAGGATATGACCACAATGATCACAGCAGCTTTCACACGGTCCTCATGTTCCTGCGTCACCACCTACGACATCTTGCCTGTCTCTAAGTGCCCAGGCCTTCATCCCACGCATAAGGTCTTGCCTTCATTAGAACAGCTAGCGCCAGCTTAGCCTTCAAGACATACACACACACACACACACAGAGCGTGAATGCAACTCTACCAGGATGCATGCATGATGGGAAACTGTCCTCCAACAGGATTTCCTCAAGTGTGTCCCATGGGATATCAGTCCCAGAAACGCAGGGCTACACAAAGGAATGTGGGGGGCAGGGGCTGTCTGCTCCAAAGTAATTGTGTTTGGAAACCACTGCATTTCATTTGCCCCTGCTAGAGATTAAATGCACAGTAAGTAGTGGCTTAACGTCTCTGTCTGGCCAACAGGAATCCTGATTAATGTTGCTTAATATAATTTCTCAAATTTATTTGACCACAAAATTATTTTTTCCCCATCAGCCCTATTAATGTCTCAACAAACAGTTTCAGATCAGAAAAGCCTGCACAAAAGCAGTTTTTAAGAACTGAATATAAGGCTTTAATGAGACCGAAAAATTACAGAAAAGAGGAAAAGGAAGGAGATGGGCTCACGGTCTGGAGGACTTAGAGGTGAGGACAAACAAAGGACCACCCGTGATTCCAAAGAATGTCTGGAACTTTCTTCTTATGTATTGGTGCCTTTTTTCCAGCTCATTCCTAGAGAGTAGACAGAGGCAGGGATCGCTGTGTTAGTAGTCCATCAGCTCATAACACCGAAGGGGACTATGGGTATTAGAAGTGACACAGTGCAGGGTCCCTGCCTCTAATCTTCCCTTCCTCTCAATATGGGCTTACTGTGACAAATCTCTTCCTAGGAAGAGCAGGAAAATGAAATGATCCTGTTAATTCAATCCAGCAAATAACCCACCTCTGTGCCAGCTTCCTGCTAGGGTCTGGGACCACATGGATGCATAAGACACACCTGAGAGCCTAGTTGTGAAACCAGCAAGAGACAAAGAATCCCTGCCTCGGGATCTGCACACAGAGGGGGCCCTTCGCCTGACCAGTTGTCAGAAGGTTCCTGAAGGACGCATTATTGTTCCTTCAAGCTGAAGGCTGAGCTGTAGGAAGGGGAGCAAGACCTGGTGGAAGGAACCGGAAGAGCGAAGTCAGGGAGGCAAGAGGGCGGGCCGGCGGGGACCTCCCAGTGGCTCCGGCTGCAGCCGAGGGTCAGAGTGTCTGGCAGGACGGGGAGCATGCAGACAGAGAAGGGCGGAAAGACGAGTGCAGCCCCCAACAAGTCGAGCGGGTTAGATAGAAGTCCAAGCCTTGATGATGACTAAGACGAAGATGACTGTGACCTCACTCTCCTCTTTCTCTCCTGGTGGCGGGAGCGGTTGGGGGAAACAGCAAAGGACTTGGTCAGAAAGAGAGTTGTTGTGAGAACACCAGGATGCCCTACACCCTGCCCCCTTCTGTCCTTCTGCGGAATCCTGGCCGGGCTGGGTCCTGCGCCGCTGGAACCCCAGTGCTCCCATCCAGACCCCTCACGCCTTTCCTCCCCAGCCTACGGCGGCCTGCTCGCCCCACCCCTGCCCCCCATGGGGCGACTCCACCCTCCTTCCTCCAGAGCAGCCACCCCTCAGCCTCCCCTTCCCCCACCTCCCAAGGACCTGGGGTGCACCACCCCCCCGCAGAAGCAGGGAACGCAGGACACCACGTGCCGAACAAGGCCACACTGGAAACAGAACAGGGAGGCAGCCTCCTCTTAGAATGCATTCTCTTCGGGGTAGATGCTGAATTCTAGTAACACATTCCCTGGGGTGTTTTCAAATCCAGACCCACTGGAGTCTTGTTCCAACCTCACTCTGGGCCAAGGCCTGGGCTCGCCTCCAGCCTCCGACCGGCTCTGGCTGTGGTCCTCACTCCGGCCTGGCCGGCAGCACTTCACCGGCCGGCCCCACAGCCCCGGCGCCGCCTCCAGCCCCGGGCCCCCGTGTGCCCACTCGTGTTTGATATGCCCTTGCTCCCAGATGAACACAGCTTCCCTCTGCCAAGACCTCGGGCACTGCCACCTCCGGCCACAGCTTCACTGGCCTCGTGGTGCTTTGACCACGTGGAGAGAGCACCTCACGGCCACCTCCATCTGGGACGGCGAGCATGAGTTGCCTGGTTTAAAGACTTGCCAATTTCCTCTGGAGTTCAGTTTCTTCCAAAGGGCCTGGCACATCTCGGCTGCCAGTATGAACTGTGAGTTCCCGGAGATGCCGATGGCACTTTCCAACATTCATCACTTTTGACACATCTAAAATATCCTCGCTCCCAGCGCTCTGTGAGCACTGGCCCAGATGGACGGGCTGCCGAGGAAGTGCCAGTCTCGGAGAGGCCCCGGGCAGAAGCTTCCTGATGGAGAAGCATGTGCTCTCCTCTCCCTCCCTCCGCCCCTTCTGAAGCCGAGCCGATGAGTGGGGGCCGCTGGGCCCTGACACAGCCCTCGCGGCCTGGCTTCCAAGCTCCAAGCCAGCTTCCTTCTGCAGAATTCCTCACACCTTCGCTCCCCGTGGCTCCCAGCACTTTGCCATCTGCCTGACTCCATTCTCCCAGAGAGGAAGCTGGCTACTTGGGAAGTTCTCCGTGGAGTCACCTTTACTCTTTTAGGTCACTTGGGAAGGGTTCTGACCCCTTGACCTATCTATTCAACAGCTGAAGTCAAGTGTCCCTGGGGCCAAGATGAGAGAAGGCATGGCTAGAGGCAGGAGAGGCACATGCCTAGCCAGGCCGAGAGGTAGGCCAAGGAAGATAGATGAGGCTGGCAGAAACTTTGGGCCTCCGTCAGGCCCTGAGAGGTCAGCTTCCAGAGCCTTCTGGGGCCCAGGAGGGGTCCAGCGGCAGATGCATAGCATCCAGACAAATGTGCAGGTGCAAATAAGGAACAAGAAGCTGGGCTCTTTGTGTTGTTTAAGATGATTTTTGAAGAAGTAAGACATTCACATGGCTCAGATGAAAAGAGTATAAAATGGATAGATTTGCAAAGTCTTGCCTCTCTCCTCGTGTCTTTATCCATTTTGCCTCCCTGTCTCCCACTATGGGTAACCACTTCTTTATTAATTTCTCCTGGATCTTTCCAATGTGTCTTTATGCAGATAAAAGCAAATGTGAATTTATTTAACTCCCACTTCTCGACAAAAGTTATCACACTCTAGATGTCATTCTTTACTAGATTTTTGTCACATCGCAATCCATTCTAGGTATCTTCTCAATCAATGTTTCTTCAGTACAGCTGCATGGTATTTCATTGAGGGCCATGCCCCAGTTTGGTCATCTTTGGTCTCCAGATGGACACGTGGGATGTTTTACATTTACAATTACAGACAGTACTACAGCGACCTTGTATTAATTTCATTTCATATGTGTGCGGATACATCCACAGGGTAAATTTCCAGGAAGGGAATGCTGGGTAAAGAGCAAGTGCATTTGTAACTTTCACGGTTGTTACCAAATCCCCCTCTATCGTTACACTGTTTTGCATTCCTGCTAGCCTCACCATTGAGGTGTGTGATCAAGTTCTTTAATGTTTACCAACCCAACAGGAAAGACCTGTGCCTCAGTATAATTTTAATTTCTACTTTTCTTCTCCTGAGGTTGAGAATAGGTTATATTCCTTTTCTGTGACATGTCCCTTTCTGGTCTCAGTCCATTTTCTATGGGTTTCTAGTCTTTTTCTTCTTGATTTCTAGGCACTCTTTATATATCAGGGAGATAAGCCCTTGGTGTTACAAGTTGCAATTATTTTCTCTCTTTGTTATTCATATTTTGACTTTGCTAATGATATTTTTATTTTATCTTATTTACTGAGTTGGCCATACACAAGGTATTTGTTTGTTTTAACATAGTCTAATTTAATAATTTTTTATAGATTCTGAATTTTGAATCACAGAGGATCCTTCTCACAAGGTTATAAAGGAATTTGCCCAAATTTTCTCCTAGTCATTTTATGGTTTCCATTGTTTCGCTTAAAAATTTGATCCATCTGGAGTTTTTCTGGTGTATGGTGTGAGGTATGGTTCTGACTTTTATATCTTTCTATCTTTTGCCAGCTCTCTCAAAACTATTTATTTAAAAGCCCTTCTTTACCTCACTGATTTGAGAGGCCACTGCTAACACATATTGAATTCCTATATGTATTTAGGTGTTCTGGATCTCTGCTCTGCTTCTTTGGTCTATCTGTCCATGCACCAATACACACAGTTGGCATTATTGAATTTTTATGGTAAGTTTTATTATCTAGTATGGAGAGCCTTCCCTCATAGTTCGTTATTTTTTCTCTCATAGTTTTCTTGGCCCTCATTGACAAGCTGAGCTCTGTCTCTGGGGCTCTCCCCTTGCTCACTGTTGTATTGTATTCTTTCTCCCACAAGGAGGCCCACCTATAACTGTAGGCTTCCAACCAGAGAAGGAACCAAGCACAGCTCACTCCCCAAACACAACAGAGGCACTCTCCTCCTGGGAGAGTCTCAGTAGGGTATGTCCATGCACCTATCTGAGGCAGATGTGTTGGAGAAAAGCCAAGTGTGAGACCTATATCTTCCTAGGGGCTGTACCCTGCAGATTCCTAACACTGATCTTCTGGTCCTTTTGACCTTTTGAAATGAAAGTGATCCCATATCACTTAGATATGAAGAGTTATCCTATCTGATATTTTATCTGTTCATGATGTGTTACCGACAGGGCATGGAAGGACCCTTCAAAGAGAGAGATGTAATAGCAAACACCAATTACTACTTCTGTTACCACCAATACCACGATAACCACCTCTATTCATTGAGAACTTGCCATATTCCAAGCATGTGGGAGGCTCTTTACACGTTTATCTCACTCCGAAGAGGGGCCTCCTTTTGGCACAAAGGCACAGCATCCTTGCCAAGACATGTGACATGCTGCCTAAAAGAAGTAAACAGATCTCACAGAAAGGTGCTAAATAGGCTGGCAAAAATCTTTGTGAATATAAACCAGCAAGTATCTGGAAGGAACTCTGTTGGGTCAAGTCATGAGATGGAAGAGATCTGAGGTAAGCTTTGAAAGGAAAGAGAAGCTGTGTAGTGAATGTCTACATAAACATTTCAGTGAGTCTCATCTGGTTCTCACAACAGCCCTATGACACGGATATTCAGGGTGGCGATTTAAGAGAAGAAAGGGAAGCTCCCACAGGTGAAGTGGACTTATCAAGATCACACAACTAATAACTGATAGAGAATCAAATACAGGGCCGACTGCCTCCAAAGCCAACGCCCCTCCCTTCACACTACTCTGCCTCCACCATTGTTTCCCATGGTGCCCCAGAAATTGTTGGAGTACATGTCCATGGTCTGACAGGGTCTGAGATGCTGCAGTTAGCAGTGCCCCCAGACACAGGCAGTGAAGGAAGGACAGGGGTGCCGAAGAATATCATAGGAAGAGTGAAACAAGGGTAAAAGCACCTGGCCAAGAAGGTCGTGCCATCTCAGAACCTAGACATATGGAGGAAGAGGTAGAGAAATGGGATTCTGGGCCTGGTTTGATTTTTTTAGCTTGCTGTTAGCCTTGGGCCAGCCACTGAACCACTCCTTATTTCTTCATCAGGAAATGAACCCACAGATGATGGGAACAGTTGTGCTGCAGACCCCAGGGCCTGGGGAGTCTCAATGGAGATGCAGTCTCAGAAAATCTGAAGGGCCTGGGGTGCGGGCTACAGCATGACCTCAAGTTCTATAAGTATAGAAGTGACCACATTGACCACACATGGGCCCGTCCTCCTTCCACATTCCATAGTCCTTCTCTCCCTGCAGGACCAGGCCTTGATCAGAATCCTCAAGATGAGCTGGGGAATGGGTGACATTCCTTACCCATGGGATTCCTCTGGCTGCCTTCACACCAGCCACCGTACGGCTGAATATGTACCTCCTCTACTCTACCATCAAAACACTGACCAAGCTGTATAACCATTGTCTACTTACATACTTCCACCAAAAGACCATGGGCTTCTTGACAGCATGGTCTACCTTATTCACTGTTGTATCTGCACAGTTAAACACCATCCCTGTCACATAGTAAGTGCTCACTGCTGTGGGGCAAAATGAATGAATGGTGATTTGTCAGTCTCTAAGATCATACCCAATGACCGGCCCTCTCAGTCTTGGGCCACAACACAGAGAAGCCCCAAGGAGGCTCAGGGGTGAGGTCCAGCTCATTTCGTTATCAGGTGGCCCCCAAGTCCCTGCACATGTTTTAGCTCACATTCCCCACCCAGGGTTTACTTTTGCCTCATAGAGTAATCTTGGGGTTGTCTGGCCAAGTTAATGCTTAGTACTTTCCTTGTGCTGCAAGTATTTACCTTTGCAAAGCATCAGCTTCAGCCACAAGCGCAGGAGAGGGGAGAATTTCTGGGGGACATAGAGCCAGGAACCCCAGGTCACGCTGCTCTGACTCTCACTTTTCTTTTTGAAACCTGGCTTCACAAATACTTCTCTCTGGCATCTTTTACTCATTGCAACTCAAAGATGGGACAGTCTTAGGACTCATACATCCTAGACCCAGAGGGACCCTGGGATCTTCTCTCAACCCCTCAGTTTTCCAGAGGTGGAAAGAGAGAAAAGCCAGGTCTAGAATCCTGGTCCAGCTGACTGAAGGAGCCAAGGACGTCTCACTGTACCACCATGGAGACCTCAGAGCTGGCTGCTCCAAACTCCTCACTTTCCACAGGAGGAAACTGAGGCCCAGAAAGTTAAATGACTTGCTCAAGGTCAACGAGGACGAGTGAACAGGAAACTAGGACCTCGTAGAGATCTGCCAGCACACAGTGACACCAAGAGCCAAATACGAGGGACACAATTCTTTTTTTTTCTTTTTTTCTTTTATTTTTAAGATTTTATTTATTTATTTGACTGAGAAAGACACAGATAGAGAAGGAATGCAAGCAGGGGGAGTGGGAGAGGGAGAAGCAGGATTCTCACTGAGCAGGGAGCCGGATGTGGGGCTCGATCCCGGGACCCTGGGATCATGACCTGAACCGAAGGCAGACGCTTAACGACTGAGCCACCCAGGCGCCCCACGAGGGACACAATTCTGAGCGTCTAATGCCATGTTGTCTATAAAAGCAGATGCAGTGGACCCCAAAGAGAACGTGTTCAATTGCTTGCCTTATGTGAAATGTCTCCACTTCAGGCTCTGGGCCCTCTTCAAAGTTGCCACGTAAATGCAGTTCAACACCGCCATGCCCATGACCACAGAGCTCAACTTTAAGGCTGATTTCAACAACCTCGTGGTCAGCAGCTGTCCTGTGGGGTACTGAAGGCCTCGCAAAGGGGGCTTGTGGGTCTAAGCAGGTGCCAAACTTCCAGGAGCACCAGGGAGCCGCCCTCGGCACGAGGCCCAGCTCAGCTACCCCCTGTGTGACCTTAGTCAAGACACTTAACCGCTCTGAGACCCACGTTTCCTTTTGGAATAACACCTACTCATAGGCGTGTCATGAGAACTGGATAAAATAAGGTGTTCTGAGTTACTAGCAAAAAGTTAATGATAGCCACGTAAACAGCCTTTTATCCACCCACTCCCCAGCCCCCCATCATCTCCTTTAATGAGAACATTCAGGGTCTTACAGGGTTCTCTGGGTTGGTAATAATTGTGGCTGACACCCCGTGGGGGACTTACTTGTAAAATTGCTTCCACTCCCCTGTCAGCAAAAATGATCTCACCATTTAAACAGGTGATCCCACGCCAGGTCATTCATCCTAGTGGAAATAATTCTCTGAAAGGAAAAGTTCACTGCGTGAAGTTCATTGCGGCTCTGCTTATAAAGGTACAAAATTGGAAACATACTGCTTGTCCCAGATAGGGGAATGGATACATAAATCATGAAACATCCCCTCCATGGAATATTACTCAGCCTTTAAAAATGAAGAGTATGGACACCATAGGAATATGGAGAGATGTTTATTATATAACGTGAAATGAAAAAAGCCAAAAGCAATTATATCTGTGCAGTTACATGAAAAATATATTTGCTTCTGGATACAGAATAGAAACATGGGAAAATAAAAAGTCAAATCCACTAGGATGATGAGAATGTGAGTGTATTATTTTTTATTTTGTTTTCTGCTCTTACTCTGCTTTTGAGCAACAAATGCCTTTTATAAAGAATAGGGAAGAACACTGGATACTTGCTCCCAAAACACCTGAGCTGAGAGCAACTTTCCCTTGTAGGAAAACGCCAGGCACAGAGTAAGTGCTCGGGAAGTGATAGAGACAAGAATGAACAAATAAACAAGAGTAAACAGAGTACCCCCACCTCAACACCAGCACCAATGCTGTGCCACTGGGAAGCCAAAGTAGACCAGAGAAGGATTGGTGTTCTCTTTTTCCATCCAAACTCCTGGCCCAAGGTCTGTTTGGAAAAGCCATCGTGAGTCTCCCTTTCTATGGAGCTGAGAAGAAGAGGGACGTCAGCAGGCACGAAGTAAGATAAAGTATTAGAAGGCTTAGCAGAAGTGGACCACCTGTTTGGCCATCGGCAGGGCTAGATGAGGAGACCGCCTGAGTCTCCACTGAAGAGATACGGGATCCCCGCCCACCGTCACTCCCAGTGTGCTTGTCTCCATGACGTGGGTGGCTCTGGGCTGAGGTAAGACTCAAGTACTCCTAGAGCCCTTGACTGGGACACCATCCGACAATGCCCTAAGCCCCATGATTAGAGAGTTAAGTTCCTCTGCCCCCACCCCTCCTTCCGCTCCTGTCACTTGGCGAGTGTGTAGAGACAGAGAGATAAGGGGAAATGAAGACCAAAGTCGGGGGCTAGGCAGTCGTCATGCATCCAAATAAAACTTTGCAACAAGAACATGATTTGGTTAATCTATTAAAATAGCACTTGGCAACCTGATTTTAAACCAAGGTCCACCATTCTAAGAGCTGTGGAAGGACCCATGACTGTCCAGATCCTGGGCAACTTCCCGGGGCCTGACTCTGGTCAGATGCCAACATCACAGTCCCTTGGCTGTGTAAGAATTCTAGCGTTACCTCTGTGACAGAAGGAAACGACATCTAGTCCAGTGGCACCTGGTGGGCTCAATTGGTGGAGCATGTGACTCTTCATCTCAGGGTTGTGAGTTCAAGCCCCACACGGGGCATAGAGATTATGTAAAAAAAAAAAAAAAAAGACATCTAGTCTGAAGATGAGGCTGGCAGACAACAGCTGTGACAGGTGTTTGAGGGTGTCATGGGACTTGTAGTTTTCTTACTCTGGTCACCTTAGTTGTTTGGGGCCATTTCCCATAGGCAAGAGGATGCCCCAGCAACTCTTTTCCATGACTCAAGCCACACTCCCTCCTTGACATCCAGGGGCCTTACTTGGAGGGATCAGCCTTTGTGAGGCACAGAATGTGAGCCCTCTGAGCTTTACACCAGTGACAGGAACAGAGTCCCCTAAATCTGGCAGGGATATGGGTTGGGACTCTTCTTCCTCAGCAGAGTAGGAAGACGCTGGCTTGAATGTTTGGGGGAGCTGAGTTCTTTTGATTCTGCCGTTAACCAGATGCCCAGTTTGGGGCATGTCAGTTGGCCTCTCTGGGTCCCAGTTTCACCTGTAAAATAAGGAAGCTGGACTAGATTATTGTTACCAATAAGAGGTCCCTGGTCCCTAGGGAGTAATGGTTGGGGGTGGGCAAAGGACATCACTGAGCTATATTCAAACAAGTTGTAAGGGAAGATTTTATCACACAACACAACTAAATGTCGAGTTTCTTTGCTTTTCACTGGAATTCTATCTGCTTGGTGTGGTAACACTGATTCTCTCCAGAGGATTAGAAGAGTAGATTGGTGGTGTTATCTAGATCCTTACTTAATAAGTGCAGGAAAATGAATTACTCCTCAATAAATGCAGGTTGTTGGTGATGCATAGAGAATTAAAAGCAGGCAGTAACCAGGCTGGATTCTAGGACACTGCATGGTCTCTGGGTCCCTTTTATCCCCAACTCTCTGGCCAGATATTTGCTTTCCCAAGGATGGCCTCCCCAGGTACCGCTGCTCATCCTTGGCCCAGAGGACCTTGGAAGGGCCTTCCAGGTATGCCAAGTCTCCCTGAGGTCTTGGAGGGCTGGGCCTGTCCCGGACTGATCTTACCACTTGGTTCAAAGTCAGGGCAGGAACCCTCCCTGCCAATTGATGCCAACCTCCAGAGGACTCAGAAATATCCTGCTCTCAGGCCAGCCCCACCCTGCGTAAGTAACAAAACAGAAAGCCTGCCATTCAACCTACAGTGCCCTGGCCTGAACCCTGACTGATATGGAGAAGCCACAATCCTGCATGGTTGTAGTTTATTTTTGCAACCATTTTTTTTAATGTACATCTAAGGGATCATTACCATCATCAAGATACGGAACATTTCAATCTCTCCACAAGTTGCCTTTTTGCCTTTTCCATCCCCTGGCCCCCGGAGAGCACTGGGCTGGCTGCTCACTATCGCTAGTTTGGCCTTCTCTAGAATGTCCACCTTTTAAGTTGGGCCTCTTTCACTTAGTGTAATGGCTTTTAGATGCATCCATGCTGCATGCTTGCATGTATTGGAAATTTGTTCCTGATACCACTTACTGCTGAGTGGTATTCCATGATGGTCTATTCCCTGTATGTATTTACTCATTTACCAGTTGATGGGTATTTGGGTTGTTAATAGTTTGGGGCTATTGTGAATAAAGCTGCTGTAAACACTTGCATCTTTGTGTGGACATATGTTTGAATGTCTCTTGGGTAAGTTCCGAGGCTTGGACTTGCTGAGCCTTATGGTACACTTACCTCTGTAAGAAATTGCCAAACAATTCTGCAAAGTGGCTGCAGTGTTTTGCAATCCGGCCAGCCGTGCATGGAAAGTTCTAGCTCTTCCACATCCTCACCTGCACTTGGTGCTGGCAGTCTTTTTTATTTTAGACATTTTAGAGGGAGAGAGGTGGTATCTCACTGAGGTTTAAATTTGCATTTCTCTCCTGAATAATGATGTTGAGCATCTTTTCATGTGTTTATGTGCTATTTGTATCTCTTTTTATAAGATGTAGCTTTTTAAATCTCTTGCTCATTTTATGATTGGGTTGTTTATCTTTTTATACTTGAGGTGTAAGTGTTCTTTATATATTCTGGATAAAAGTCTTTTGTCAGATATACATATTTTGAATATTTTCTCTCTGTCTGGCTTGGCTTTTCATTTACTCAGTGGGATCTTTCAAAGATCAGATGTATTTAATTTTTCTAATTTTTCTTTCATGATTTGTGCTCTTGGTGACCTAAAAAAAAAATCTTTGCTCTCCTCAATGTCATAAAGATTTTCTCCTTTTTTCTTCTAGAATTTTTATGGGCTTTGCTTCTAAATTTAGGTTGGTGATCCATTTCAAGATAATTTTCATCCCTCCAACAAATATTTTATAGCAAACTATCATAATAGTGAGTGTTTATATAGCACACACTTCATGCCTGACACTATTACAGAATTTATCAATACGAACTCATCAAATCTTCATGATAATTCTCTAATGTAAATACTACTATTATCTCCATCTTGCAGATGATATGATAGAAAATTCAGACACATAGAGGTTAAGTAATTTGCCCAAGGTCACATGAGTAGTAAGTGGTAGAAATGGACCTCGAACCCCAGCCACATGGCTCCTAGTCTGGGTGCCTGACCACCACACTCCACAGCCCCTTGCTGTACTGACTAAAGTTTTAATGTGAGCAAAATCAGACCTAGGTTCTGCTTTCATGGAGCTTACCACCAAATAGGGGAGCTAGATATTTATGTAATGACTATTCAAATAGAAAATTACAACTGTGAAATCACCTAAGAGAACAAATAATAGGGAGATGTGACCAAGTGAGGAAAATTGGAGAAATTTTCCCTGAGGAAAGGAAGATTGAATTTAGATTTGGAGAAAGAATGATGTTAGCCAGGTAAATAAAACACAACAGCAGAGCGTGTCAGGCCAGGGGACCACAGGGGGAAAGACCAGGCAGGAAGGTATGTCACGCACTGGATGTTGATAAAAATTCTCAGAATAATCATCTACAGGGATGATGGCAATTTTTATCCTCTTTTGTCTCTCCACTTATTCACCCCATTGCCCTTGAACTAGAATGGCCAACTCATCCTGGTTGGACAGGACAGTTGGTCACCCTATCTTGAAACTGTTCGGGTCAAGACGTGCCCATGACCTTGTAACCACTTTAGGGAAGTAAGCACCATTATCCGCAGAGGAGTCCAGTACAAATGGAAAACTTTTCTTAATGGCAGACTCTTTCATAATCAGATTTTTTGAAAGACGAAAAAAAAAAATTCACTCTGATTCTAACCAGAGTTGCAGGGGAGTACAACCCAAGAAGAAAGCTTGGGGTGCCTGGGTGATTCAGTTGGTTAAATGTCTGTCTCTTGATCTCAGCTCAGGTCTTGATCTCATGAGTTCAAGCCCCACATTGGGAGAAAGAAAGAAAGAAAACTTGGAAGAAAAAAAACTCTCCAACTAGAAAACATAGCCTCTAGTTACTTCCCTGAATCTCCAAGGAGAAATTGATTGTAGTCTCAGGCTACAGGATGGCTAGCTAAATCAGGCCAAAGTAGACAAAGAAAACAGAATAAATTATACTTGTGAAAATAGCTTTCCTTCCATCCCTTACCTCATAGTCTTATTTCACAACAAAATGGTGATGCGCAAAATTCAAGATGGCGGGAGTCAGAGAAGCGTTCCTCATCACAGCCTTGGGTAGAATCTGCTTATCACCAAAGATCAGCAACGGCTAAGAGCTAAATCTCTAAAGGCCCAGCAACAACTAAGTTCTTATTCAAGTTTTTCCATCCTGCCATCATCCTAGAAATTCTGAAGTCAGTGTTGTGCATGTACAAATCACAGGTCTGATCACAACCGCCAGGGAAGAGCTGTGGCTACATTTATATCATAGGTTCCTTCCATCCTGAACAGAGGACATGGCTGGGGAGGGGGGATGTTCAGAGTAATCATGAAATTATGGTCTTCCAGAGGACCTCTCTCAGTAGTCCCAGGTCTGGGAATATTTTCAGCAGTGCATGTTAACAAATTTCCAAAGTTAACGAATGACACACACACAGGTTAGCGATGTAAATAATGGATATGAAGATATTTCACAAATAACTCTGTGAAGGGCATATTAATACCTGTGGCTCCTGTATAATGCACTTGTGTCCTCAGCACCAGCCATGGGAGGTGCTCAACAAACATGGAACCGAGCAGAGGCACCCAGCCCGGGCATCATGGGCAGAAGACAGAATGACGGACTCCCACCGAGGTCTTCTATGGCAGGATCCTTGGTTCCGTTCTGTGCCAGCTCGGCTGCCTGCAGTCACCACCTAATGATGTCCTTACCCAAAAGAAAATAAATAATTTGCTCTTGTATGAAACATTAGGAACCCTCAAACCCGGGGACTGACTTAGGAATGGAGAAATCACTTGCCGTAAGGAACCTAAATATTAGAAATGCAGTGGTTGCACCTAGCTTCTGCTTCCGACTGATTGCGAGGAAGTTTCGCTGCCCCAGGAACTTGCTGTCATGCAGAGGGCAACCTCAAGCCTCCTTCACTCGTCAAGCCGCTTTCAGGTTACAGGCGGTGACACTCCAAGGAACCGACTTTTTACCTTTAATAGTCTCCCTCTCAAAACCACAACCTCATCCCCAGATTCTTATCACTGGTGTGTCTTGGTCTCTTCTAAAGACTTGAGAAAATAACAACTGTAGAAGACACACCTGGAGAAGGAGCTACTCCTATGGAGTACAATTGGAAAACATCCCCCCCCAACAACCCTCCAACTCCCCACCCCGCCCCCACCGCTCGTAACTGAATCATTGGGTTTTCTCACAACTTGCTCACAGAGTTGCCATGAGGTTTCAATGAGTCAGTACAAAGCAGACTGTTAGAAAAGTGCCTGGCACAGAGAAAATGCTCAATAAATATTAGCTTAAAAAGTGCAGAAAATCAATTTGGATATATATGCATACATAAAGAGATACGCACAAGATCACGCCTAAGGAGGCTAATGATTCTACTTTCGAAAATCTATACTAAGAAAATACTCATAGATTTTCCAGACAAAGATTTATGTATAAAAATGGTCATCAGGGCGTTGTTTGTAATAGAAAAGAAACCCGAAAGAACCTAAAGTCCAACAATAATGGAATAAGTAAACAAACGAAGCCACTTTTCAAAAGCATGCTTTTGAAGAATTTGTAATGCTGTAAGAAAATTATCATGACAGGCGAAGAGGGATATGAAACCATTCGCATAATACGATTTCAATTTTAGACACTCCAAATAAATATCTACGGAACTCCATAATAAAAGATTAGAAGGAAATACTCCAAATATTACTTGTGTTTTTGTCCCAGTAGTGAGATTCTTTATTCATTTTCAGCATTTTTCAAATTCTATATACATATACATATACAATGAGTGTGTATTAATTCTACAAATAAAATATAAAACAGTTTTACAATTTCAATTTCAATTTCGCAATTAAAAAAAAATTGCATGAGGTTCTAGACTAGGCCAGTGGCAGAGGAGAGAAAAGATAATCATGAGGCTGAGTCCTCAGTATTTGGTGACCCATGAGGGTCACCAAGGGGACAGAGAGAATATCCCAGAACAGCTCTAAACTTTCTAGCTTGAGCAACAGCATGGATAAATAATGGTGTTTTGCATCACAAGAGGAAATGTAGAGAGAAAGGAAGAAGAATGGGTTGGGAAGAAAGAAAATAAATTCGGTTTGGCCTGACTGGGTTTGCAGTACCGAAAGGATCCCCTGGTAAGAGGTGCTCAGTCAAGAGCTGACTACATGTGGGGCTAAAGTCTGGGAAAGGTTTTGGTATACATGTGGGTATGGGCGATAGCCATGTGTCGTTGACGCCATGGCTTGGCTGAGGATGCAGCCGCATTCTGTGTTCTGTAAAGGGCAATCAGACTCTGTCCCCATGGAGGCTCAGACACTCGGGCTCTGGAGCTCTATTCCTTCCTGCCACCCAAAATGTGACCTGAAGTGACCCCTGCCTCCCTCAGTCAGTCACAGAGACTACTGCTGGATTACAGTGAAGAGCCTCCTAGAGATCCCCTCTGACTTACATGCTGTTTGGCACTGTGGCTGCCGCTTCCACTGAGGATGACAGAGCACTCAGAGTCAACCACATAAAACTTGCTACTGCATATTTTGTAAGAATGGCGTTCAAGACAGTGGCCACTGCCTCGCCCAGTGACCTCTTTTTGCAATAACATATAGGGAAACCATCTCAGGCTTCAGCACCGGGAAAGTGTGAGTAACTGGACACCATGAATCTTATAACTGTTCTTGTTTCCCTCTCTGGTATGGCCAATAAGAAGCTCAGACTAAAAACTGTGGCCCATCTTCAGCAACATTAGATGATCACGTCGTGTGCATTCTAGAACACTAATCTGTTAGCATTTCGGTCTTTGTTGTTTTACTTATTTTCTCTTTGTCCTAATTTCTTCCACTATGAATCTTTGTGAACTTCAAGTCTAAGATTTTCTTCAGTGTCACACCCACCCATTGATTCCGTCTCTATCTCCTGGAGTTACACAAGAGAATTCTAGGCCCTCTTCCCCATAGCAGCCCCTTTGAGGCTCATGTCCTCCACTAAATCTGATTCTTTTTAGGTACTAGAGCCTCACTTTCTTCAACAGTTTGTCCTAGACGTGAGCTCCTCAAGAATCTTTATCCTTCTAGACTCAACTGATGCCCCATCTTCCCTTGGCATCTTCTCTAAGCACTTTTCAGGGTGTCCCTCCACGGCAGCACTGACAGCAACCACACATGAGGACTGGTTCTCATACTTGCCTCTCCCACCGGACTGGGGACCCCTGAAAAACAGAGGTCGTGCCCCATGTGCCTCCAAATATTACCTAGCCAGAGCCCAAAGCATAATATAATAATATATGCTTCATAAGTTTTTGTGGAGGAAATAGATGAGTGAATATATATTCATATATATACATAACTTCCTCGCTCCTCTACATGCTAAAAGAAAGCCAAGCCCCCAGGAAGAACAGGGAGAGCCCAGTTCCATTCAGCTGTTTGTGGGCCTTTCTATCTGACAACCGCTTTTCCACAGGACTCTCCTGAACAGACTTGGCCCTAGGCACCGGCGTGAGAGCTTATTCTCCCAGCTAAATCCAGAGTTAATACACATGAGACAGAGTTGGTCCTGTGAGGGCAACTGGGATAAATTTTCACAGAAAAAAAGGATTTCACAGATCAAAAATGCAAGATGCCACTCCAACTCGTACTTACTTTAACACAGCCTTATATGGGTGCTAATTATGTGTCAGGCATTGTTCTGAGCTCTTTACAAATATCTTATTTAATCTTTGTAACAACTTCATGAGATAGGCACTATTTCTATCCCCATTTTGTTTTCATATATAGTCTTCTCAAGCATTGGAGTCAGCTATCCTACAACGAAGGAAGATGTAGCTATTCCGTCACTAAATTAAAGAAAGTTAGTTACATTTCGTTCACGCCAGTGCATGAATGGCTGACAAATCAAATCTTCGCGTTTGATGTGAGACCAGGATGCCACAGAATACATCATTCACTAAGCATTCATTGAGCGCCTACCAGCACAGCCCTCCATGAGCTCAGAGCCTGATGGAGAAAACAGCACACACCTAAACAAATAAATTACCAGACCCCATGACAAGCACATTAGAAGCAAGGACCCAATACAGCGCTGGCGGCAAGAGGAAGTAATGATCTCTGGCTAGATGAGAAGACTTCCTCCAGGGTGTAATGTCTGAGTTCTTTTTTAATGGATGGTCCAGGGCGCACCAGGAAGCCACAGCGACAGAGGTGGGAGCGAGAGGGCCAAGGTAGGGGGAACCATTGGCCGTGGGTAGCAGGTGGGGGTGAGCTGGGGAGTGAGGGATTATCACTGGGGTGGTGACCTTGGCTGCGACACCACGAAGCTCAAAGTCACTAAAGGATCTGATAGTCGTTCCTGTTCTAGGAAGCATCTTTGAGCTGCAGCATGGGGGAGGATGTCAAGACCAGAGAGAGAGAGAGAGAGAGATGTGTTAGGGGGCTGTTGAAATCAACCAAGCAAGACGCAGTATGCACCTGAGCTGGGACACTGGATTCTAGGGATATTTGGGAACCTGAAGCTTCAGACTGATTGGAAGGCTGGTATAGGAGTGCAAGGTGACAGCCCAGCTTCTACTTAGAAGACCAGGAAGCTGATGGGGCAGCGAAATGGGGAACGTGAGCTGAGAGCCCCCTGGCAGGGATGAGGACAATCTTGGGCAGCCTCTAAGCTTGGGAAAGCCACACTGGGCAACAGACATTTTCTTAATAATCACAGAGCAGTTATTCAGATTCTCACTCACATCTCCTTTTAATAAAATATGATGCATTTCACTCTGTCACCTTAGTGAAAAATCATTGCCCTTTGCTGGAAATTAATAACCTTTCAAATTAATAACCTTTGGGTAGGAAAATTGGTTTCATTAATACCTCCCCTTGCACTTTGTAGGTTCATCATCTCTCCATCCTGCTGTCCCCTGAAACCAAAAGCCCAAGACTTATTGTTTGAGAAGCCTGAATGACTTTATGCTCAGAATGAATGATCGGGATCCTTCATAATTAGGCTCAATTGAGGTCACTGCCCAAAAATGCTGGTATGCCCCTCAACCCCCAGAGAGCCCACTCTGGGCTAGAAGGGATGATGAAGCATCCTCCCCCAGCTCTTGACCTGATCTCTAATCTTGGCACAAAAGTGGTCACCCACCTTGGTGCCCCAACCCTGAGAACAGAGCACCTCCCTGGGCTTCCCACAGCCCCTGAGCAGAGGTGTCTGTCTTTGGCCAGGAGCATGGCCGACCTGGCAGAGTTGCGTGATTGCTCATCACCACTCCAAAATGACTCAAGACCAGGAGCAGCCTCCCCCAAAAGAAAGACTAGAAGGCATTTTGAGAAAACAACTGAAGGCAAAATCTTAGAAACGATCTTTCTCTCCCCTACCCCATTCTTCTACAGTCTTTGAAAGATGCTGAATGGATACTCATTTATCCTTTCCTGCTGAAAAATGCCTTAGCAGCAAACTTATCATCTCGGGCATAAAGTCCAGATTCCCAGCATCCTGGGGCCCCTGACACTCCGGCTGCCCAGGCTTGTCTCTTTCCTCCTCGTGCCCACAAGGTGCCACCCTCTGAGCCCTAACTCTTCTGTTCCCCCAGCTCAGAAAGCCCTGCTCCCTCCCACCACCACACAGCCCCACACACAAGCCCCTGTCTATCCTTCCAGGCAGGATCAGCATCATTTTTTCTGAAAAGTCCTCCTCCCAGTGTCACTCCTTGCATCAAGCAGAATCAGCCACTCCTTTGAGATCCTTTCTGCCCGAACCCTCCCTGGTCCAGGCAAGGCTACATGGCATAACGTGTCTGCAAGTGACAATGGGCGGAACTACATGGGCAAATGCATAGTGTCATCTAACTAACGTGCTCTATTCACTATCTCTGCAGTATAGGGATGTAGGCAACTGGAATCAGAGGGAGCTGGGTTCAAATCCTGACGCCACTGCTTATTGGCAGTGTGACTTGGGGTGAAATACTCAACTTATACAACTGCCTCTTCCATATCCCTATTGTCCACGAGGTACTTGAATATCTGACTGGCTGAGCCCATAGGATGGCAGGATGGAGGATCTGGCCCCCTCTACCTCTGTGTTGGGTTCTCGTAGGTCAGCCTTCATCACCTCCCAGAGGAGAAATGGCTATTCTGCTGGACTTGCCCTCTTGGGTTCCCCAAAGCTGCGGTTCATGCCTACCTCCAGTACCTCCCAGTAACCCTGCTGGCTGGTGCTCTTAGGAACTTTTGGGCTGTCCCAGAGCCGGCAGAGGTGGGACAGACGCCAGGGTAAGCACTGTCTCCAATCTTACATTCCAGAGCCAGTTGGAAGAAGATCGAGAGCTGTTGAAACAAAGGAAGCATTGCAGGAGACAGAGACCAGATTTCTGCTTTTTGAAGAAGAAACGGATAAGGGCTGTCAGATTCGGCTGAATCACCCAGACACGTTACAGCGGTGTGGCTTCAACTCCTCTCTGCCCCTGGTGATGATAATCCACGGGTGGTCGGTAGGAAATGCTGATGTGCCTTTTTTCTCTCTGCATTTACATTTTCTGCTTTTCTCCCTCGTGTGTCCAATTTTAATAAAAAAGATAGGGAGCCAGTGATAACACCTTCATGCATAATATTTGTAAAGCACATTCTAATTTTCCGAGTACTTCCCCACACAGGATCTCATTGATTATGTCAATCCCATGAATAAGCAGGATAGGGAAAGTATAATTACCTCCACGTTTCAGATAATAAAATGTGGTTCAAGGAGGTCTCACAGCACATGAGGGCCCCAGAAGTGATTGCGGTCCCTGTGGGTGAATCTGCCTGTTTCACAAGAGGAGATAGGAAGCTAAAAGACATAGCCTCCCAGTGAAATGTTGTAACTATAAGGTTTAAGTGTAGCTGCAAATAACAGAAACCCAACTGACAGTAGTTCAAATAAAACAGAAGTTTGTTTCCATTTCACACAATAGTCTAGAGATATGTAATCCAAAACTGGATAAATGACTTTGTCAATGAAGTCCTCAGGGACCCAGCTCATTTCCAGCTTACTACTCTGCCATTCTTAAAGTGTAGCCTTTGTCCTTATAGTCCAAGATGGTAGCCAGAACACCGGCCATCGCATCTTTATTCCAGGTAACACAATTAGTAAAGGGTGTACACAAAGGAGTCAAAGGGCATGGGTTTTTTTAAACAGCTTTACTGAGATATAATGTACATACCATACAATTCATCCATTTAAAGTGTACAGTTCAATGGCCTTTGGTATAAAAGAGTGGGGTTTTTTTAGGTTAGCTACCCAGAAGCATCTGTAAAATGCTTCCAGTTACATCCATTGGCCATAGCTAGGTACAAAGGTGACTGAGCTATGTAGCCTCTTAGAGAAAGTGTAGCCTTTTAGGGATGCTAAAAATCCTGGACAAAGGGGAGAAAGAATATTGTGGGCAATGGTTGAAATCAAACTAAGCAAGGACTTGTCTCCAAGAGGAAATTCTGCTTCCCTGGTTCCCAACCAATCCACGATTGGAAGCTTAGTTCACAACTTGAAACCTCCAGAGATTTGGGGATCTATTTCTTGACTTGGAAACCTTTCCCTGCCATCTTTGAAAACACTCTTGAAAGCCTCACCTATCCTACCGTAGAAAGCAAAATGAGCCCATCTACCCACCCGCCACTCTTTCAACATTTAGTCACTGAGAGCCTGCTTTGTGCAGGTTCATAGCCTTCCCATGAACAATACAGACCCTGTGCCATGTGTCATGTGGTAGTGGGGAGCCACAGGATGCCACGGGAGTGTAGCCACGAAGTGGGGTGCTTACCACTGCTGGGGGGGAAAGCAGAGGCACCAATAGCCTGCTAGGAGCTTTCCCCTAGGACTTAAAGGGCTCCCACCCTAAGGAAGAGGGGGTTCCACACACCCCAGGGTCGGCAGTGAAGGTGGTGTTGGGCTTTCCTGCCCCTAAAGAAGGGACCTAACATAGATTGAGGCCCTACTACAAGTTAGGCCCTTTACATTATACATCAACCCGTTTAATCCCCACGCCTCCCTCCGAGGTGGGTTAGCATCTCTTAGAAGAAGAAACTGCGCTCAGAAAGGTCGGGCAGCTACCATAGTCACACAGCCAAGAGTGGACAAAGATTCAAACGCAGAACCCCCACGCACCAAGCTCACACTCTCAAAGACTCCCTTTGTCAGAGGGGTCTGACAGGGCCCCCATTCCTAGCAGGCTTCACCCCACAACCCTCACTGTGGCTCTCTCCCACTGGGGTAGAAGCTCGCTCAATCCATGTTTCTGTAAGAAAAACAGAATAGGAGACAGAGGGCAGAACGCTAAGAAGGTGAAACCTGTTTTAAAGGAAACTAAAGATCAGCCACAGAAAGCTCTCCTGTGGGAGCCCTGGGGGAGGATGGGGATGAGAAGGAGGCCAGTGGCGGTAGAGAAGAGTATCCCATTTCTTCAGCTCCTTTAGCCAAACGGACTTTCCTTACAAGAAAAAAGAGAGAAGGTGGGAAGGAGGGAATGCATCCAGAGGACAGATCTGGGGACGGGCGGAGTTCGAAGCGGGGGCCACCAAGTCAGAAAGGCTGCACACAGCAGAGCTGGTGACTCCTTCCCGTGCTCTCCCCCTCGGATGCTGCCCTCCTCACCCTCCCTGCCTCCACTGACTCCCCCTGCCTCTATTCACTCCTTGTGCTCCCCTCACCTTCCCTGTCTCCTCCTCACCCTCCCTACCTCCCTCCACTCCCCTTGCCCCCTTCGCCTTGCCTTGCCTTGCCCTCGCCCTCCCTGCCTCCTCTGACTCTCCCTGCTTCCCCCTTACCTCTCCCTGCCCCCCACTTAAACTCCAGCAGCCCCCAACTGCTTTTAGCTCCTTCCCCTCCCCTGTGCTTTCTCTCCTCTTAGCCCTGGCTCAGCCTGCACCTTCTGCCTAGAGTGTTCTTCTCCCTCTTCTGCCGATCAGTATCCATTACATAGTAGGTGGTCAAGAAATATTTGTTAACTGAATTCATGACTAAACAAATATCTTGCTCACAAATGCAACGTGAAGATAAAACCATTACCAGGGTCCTGTCCCAAAATGAACTCTTCTTAAAATGCAGAGGGGACTAGAACTACTATCACTAGTGATAGGAACAGTGGGTCAGTGACTCGGAAGGGGTTCATTTACTAACTAACTAACTAACATTTACCGAGTGCATGCTGCATTCCAGGCGCTGTTCTAAGGGCTTCACAGCGATTGATCTCCTCTTCACAGCAGTTCTGGAGAAAGGCCACTAGGCTCGCCCCATTTTCCAGATGGGGAAAGTCGTGCACAGAAAAGTTAACCAGATCGCTAACTAACTGGGAGAGTCGGGATTTGAACCCAAGGTGCTCTATCTACATGGAAGGCACTGGGTGCACATTCATAAGTGGTTGCACCTGACCCCGAATGACCTGCCCTGTCAGCAGCATTGTTCTCCAGCCTGGCCTCTCACCGGCTGGTCTTCAGGCACACCAGACTCTTCTCCCTCCAAACATACACCAGGGCCCTCTCATGATCATGCACCTCTGCTCGTGCTCTTCCTTCTGCCTGGACCATCCTAGACACCCTGCCCCACGGTCACCAGCCCACACTCATTCTCATAAGTGAACTCCTATTTATTCTTGCAGACACCAACATCTTCGTTCCATGAGCCCATCAGGAGTGCCCTCCCACCCCACCCCCCACTTCGGCAGGTGGGAGGGATGGGGTGGCTGGGTGATAGACACTGGGGAGGGTATGTGCTATGGTGAGCACTGTGAATTGTGCAAGACTGTTGAATCACAGATCTGTACCTCTGAAACAAATAACGCAATATATGTTAAGAAAAAAAAAAAAGAAAAAGATAGCAGGAGGGGAAGAATGAAGGGGGGGAAATCGGAGGGGGAGACAAACCATGAGAGACGATGGACTCTGAAAAACAAACTGAGGGTTCTAGAGGGGAGGGGGGTGGGAGGATGGGTTCGCCTGGTGATGGGTATTAAAGAGGGCACGTTCTGCATGGAGCACTAGGTGTTATACACAAACAATGAATCATGGAACACTACATCAAAAACTAATGATGTAATGTATGGGGATTAACATAACAATAAAAAATTAAAAAAAAAAAAAAAAGGAGTGCCCTGCAAGTTGGTTCTCAAACAAAGCACATACACAGAAAGATTCTCCATAAACATCTATTGAGCTCCTGCCATGTTCCAACTCATGGTGTTTTATTCCCTCAAAAGCGAGCAGACGCAGTGGGCAGGAAGAGAGCAAAGGAGCTGGGATTCAGAGCTGTGATTGAACAGGGGAGCGGGGAGGTATTAGAGCTGACCCTCAAAGGATAGGTCAGCTTTCAGCTCCTGATTACATAGACTTTTCCATTATTTTAAGGCTCAGAAACTCTTAAAATAGGGGCATGTTAAGAGAATGGTTCTCTCAGGCTCCTTGCTCAGCGGGAAGAATGGTTCTCTCAGGCTCCCACTCACCCTGCCTGTGTTCCCTCTCTCGCTGTCTTTCTGTGTGTCAAATAAATAAATAAAATCCTTTAAAAAAAAAGAGAATGAGAGAGAATGGTTCTCAGTTGGAAGCCAGGGGTAGCCCACAGGGGACATTTGGCCAAGCCCAGAGACATTTTTGGTTTTCACAACTTGTGGGGGAGCACGCTGCTGACATCAGCTTGGTAGAGACCAGAGATGCTGCTAGATACCCTACAATGCACAGGACAGCCCCCACAACAGAAAGTATCTGGCCCAAAATGTCCGTAGTGCCAAGGTCGAGAAACCCCACATTAAGCCCTTTCTTTTAGAAAGAAGGATCCAGCCTTAATTAGCCAAGAGTTGGGAAAGAAAAAAAAAGGTGAATGGGGGAAAGAAGAGACTAGTTCAGCACCCCACCTCCGTGTCCCCTCCCGGTTAAGCTGGCGACTTTGTGGGCCCACCCGCAGGTGGACGGCTTCCTGGAAAACTGGATCTGGCAGATGGTTGCCGCCCTGAAGTCTGGGCTGGCCCAGCCGGTGAACGTGGGGCTGGCCGACTGGCTCACCCTGGCCTACCACCACTACACCATCGCCGTCCGCAACACCCGCCTTGTGGGCCAGGAGGTGGCGGCTCTCATCCAGTGGCTGGAGGTAAGGCCTGCCCCGCCCTCACCTCCCCTCCCCTCCTCGCCCTTCTCCTGAGACTGAGTGCATTAAGCTGGTCTCCTAAGCAGCCCAGACAGGAGAACCACTCTACTAAGCTCATAGGAATGGGAGGGCACAGGGTGGAGACGAGACATTGGGGCTCCCTCAGATGCCTTGCTTGAACCCCTATTTGGCAGAACTATCTTCCCTCCCCCTCCCCCATCCACTATCTCTTTTACGCTCACTCGCTTGGATGTGCTAAGGGATCTAAGCACACCCGTATACCATCAAACCCCACAGAAATGGACAGCAGCACTGTGCAGGGCGTGCATGTCCTAGTAAAGGCCGGCAGGCAGGGGGCAGCATCCCCAAGGGGCGGTCCCAGGTAGCTGAGCTTGAAAGGTGGGCGCCAGCAAGGTGAGAAACCAGTTTGGGTCAGGAGGCTGAATTAAGCACCTCATTTACCACCTGGGACAAAGAACAAGGGGGGAGCCCAGAACGAGCTGGACCCACACAAGCTTTCTGTCTGGGAGTTCTCCACCGTAACCATCTTGCCTCTATCTTCCAGGAATCTGCTCAGTTTTCTCGAAGCAATGTTCATCTAATTGGGTACAGCCTGGGTGCCCATGTCTCAGGATTCGCTGGCAGTTACATGGGCGGAAAGCACAAGATTGGGAGAATTACAGGTAACCTTGCCGATAACCAATGACCTCGCGGGGGTGCGGAGCAAGATCCGCTTCTACAATAGGCCCGGAACTACCATGCCCCCAGCCTCCTTCACCCTGTTTTAAGCATGACTACTGTCCTAGACGGCTGTCCCTCAAGAATTCAGAGTAAATCACAGCCCCAACTCCTATTGCCTTTCCTCCAGTGGGTGCCTCTCATAGTCATGCCAGATAGGACCTGAAAAGTAGACTTTCCATACACTTTTTACCAGGAAAGAGTTTATTTTTCAACCTATAGTTTAAAAAGCCCAATATGAGCAAGTTAAAGGATCACAGCCCGAAATTTGTGATAACATCGGCCACGTTTGTGCCTCAGTTTCCACATTTGTGAAACACATGGGTCTTACTGTGGGACCCATTTGAATTGAGGGAGGGGGCACCACACTGACTTGGAAATGGTTCCAGATACTCAGAGAGAGCTGGGGATGTGCAAGAAGGCCTTTCCTCCCAGGCCTCCTTGACACCAACCTCATCCCCCAACGCTACCCCACAGTTCTGTTTGGAAGAACACATCTGATCGGATTGTGCCCCAGCCAAGTCCCCAAGGCCCACAGATATCCACAGGATAAAACTCAGAAAGCCCAGGGGCGCCTGGGTGGCACAGTCGGTTAAGCATCCAACTCTTGGTTTTGGCTCAGGTTGTGATCTCAGGGTCATGAGATCGGGCCCCACGTCAGGCTCCATGCTCATTTCAGAGTCTGCTTAAGACTTTCTCTCCCTCTTCCTCTGCCCCCTCCCCCTGGTGCTTGCACACATGCTCTCTCTCTCTCTAAAAATAAATATATTTAAAAAGAAAGAAAGAAAGAAGAAAGAAAGCAGGCAAGCAAGCAAGCAAGCCAGACAAGGCCCTTCTCAGTTTAGCGTTCCAGAATTCTGTGACCTCTCCTCCCTCTGCCCTCCTCCTGTAGTCCCAGGCTTCCATGACACTAGGTCTTTCTCTACTTAACGAACACACCATGGCCTCCTGTGTTTCTGGGACTTTGCAGATCCTTTTCCCTTTGCCTGAAATATCTTTTTTTTTTTTTAAGACTTTATCCATCTATTTGAGACAGAAAGAGAGCACGAGAGGGGGAAGAGGGAGAGGGAGAAACAGGCTCCCCACTGAGTGGGGAGCCTGATGCAAGGCTCGATCCCAGAACCCTGAGATCATGACCTGAGCTAAAGTCAGACACGCAACCGACTGAGCCATCCAGACGCCCCCTGCCTGGAATATCTTACCACGACTTATCCACCCAGCCCCAGTCTACCTACCAAACTCCTACTCATCCTTTAGAAACCCAGCAGGCTAAAACAATACTTCACAGGCTAAAACAATTCAAAGGAAATTCAAGATGAATAGCATTGTTGTGACCTTTCATTTTTTTTAAAAAGATTTATTTATTTATTTATTTATTTTAGAAAGAGACAGAGAGAGTGGGGAGAGGGGCAGAGGGAGAGAGAGAATCTCAAGCAGACTCCCCACTGAGCATGGAGCCCAACTTGGGGCTCGATCCCACAACCCATGAGATCACGACCTGAGCCAAAACCAAGAGTAGGATGCTCAACCACCTGAGCCACCCAGGCGCCCCATGACCCCATTTTATCAAGTAAGAACATTTTTGACAGCTAATATCTACTATTACCATTACTTCACCAAAGAAGAGGTCGGTTTTAATGTAAAAAAAAGATAGAAATAATGGCAGACATTTAAACGAAATAAATTTGTCGTTATGAGAACTCCCTTCCTCATCCTTACTTTTTTGAGCTTGCCGGTAACTGGGGAGACCTGGTTGGCAGGCCAGTATTTGTGCCTCCAGCTCTGTGATTTAACCCTCACTAGGCTGGGGTGAGCAGACCTTCACAGAAGGCCAATGAGGCCCATCGCCAAGGAACCAGGCCTAGAAGGCTGAGTCAGAATCACAGAGAGGCAGCACCAGGCCCAGCACCCTCTCCACTCTGGCAGGTGTCATGGGCCACATCAGGCCCACTCACGACAGAGGCAGCGGGACAGCTAATTACTCCTGTCGTCTCATACTCAGCCCCATGAAGAACGGACTATAAATCACACCAAGACATCTTTCATTCGTGACTATGGATGAGAGCTGGAGACAGGCGCTCTCACTGCCCCCTGTCAGTTCCTTCACCCGCAACAGGGATAGAAGCCAGGGCTGATGTGGGACATCAAAGGGTCTTCCAGAGAAGGTAAGGAAGAAAGACAGAGGAAAAACCTTGAGCGCATAAATACTCCCCAACGACAGTCAGCCAGGAGCTGCCACTCGTCTCACGCACACACATCTGTCACTTGACCAGAGCTTTGAGCAGTCCTATTTGCTCACAACATTTTCACCCGGGAACAGTCATGCCCCGAGGCTGTTCTGGACATTCTAATGAAATGACATTGGTGTGGGAGAAAAGCCAGCTTGTTTAGGGAAATTATTGACAACATACAGGCAAATAAAATCTTTCTCTGATGGGTAGGTTAGAACTACTTACAATTATAAACACAGTGGTTTTTTGTAGGCAAACAGATGCTCTTGAAAGGAGCTTGAGAGGTACTTAAAATTGATTTGCTTAAATAAATCAAGCATTCCCTCCTAACCTTATTTCTACCACTGGGTAGTTCCTGCAGACCTCTTCCCCATAGATAATGTGCGGCCCGTGTCTAATTTTCGGCACCATGAATTACTGTGGTTTTACTGCGAAAAGGTTATAGCAAGATTTTCTAGAGAAAGATTATCCCCTAGGATTTTCTTCTTCCTGCTAGCTCATGAATGTGTAATAACATCAGAAAGCTTAAAGGAGCATTCTCCTTTCTTCCCCTTGTCCCCACCTAACCCTTACCCTTGCTCTCCTGTTAGGGCTGGATGCCGCCGGCCCTTTGTTCGAAGGATCTTCGCCCAGGGACCGTCTTTCACCAGATGATGCCAATTTCGTGGATGCCATTCACACCTTCACCCGGGAGCACATGGGCCTGAGCGTGGGCATCAAACAGTCCATAGCACACTATGACTTCTACCCCAACGGGGGCTACTTCCAGCCTGGCTGCCACTTCCTCGAGCTCTACAAACATATTACCAAGCACGGCTTAAATGGTGAGAAAGAAGGCGTGGGGAAAAGCACTAGCCTGCCCTGGCTTATACCCCCCATACTTGCACACAGCCCCCAGATCCAGTACTCTGGGAAGGGTATGGTCACCAAGCCCACTCAGAGGGAGAGTGGGTAAGGGCTAGGGTCCCTCCAGCAGGCCCTCCTCTTAACTGACAATGAGCTGGGGGAGCCACCAGGAATCCCCACTTCTTCGCCTCTCCCAGAGTACCCAACAAAGTCTCTCCAGGGATACTAGCAATTCTGAAAGTGGAGTCCTGATGCCTGTGGTCATTCCTCCTTCTCCAGAAGTTTCCTCACCCAGGGGGCTTCCTCTATTCTGGGCCACATGAGGATGCACTTAATAGATCCTTGATCTTTAGCATCTCGATCTCTGGTCTGACTAGAGCAGGAGTAACTCTTCCACTCCTGGGAGCTGTAATCAGCTGGTCCTGCAGGACCTTACTGGGATTCTTCCAATTCAAAATTCAGTTCTAAACATGTCTTTGTCGCTTCCTTTATCTCAGGGCAGAAACTGGATTGTGGCATTATCTGGGTTGTGATCCCACTTCTCTCTCAAATCCTAGACTAAAATATTGACATGCACGTTGACAACACGCACAGGATTAAAGAACAAGCCTGTCAGCAAAAAGCATACATTCCATGGATGTTCCAAATCTCTCATTATTATAAAACATCATCCTGATGAAAACATGCCAACTCATGCTAAGCCAATTGGAGCCCCTCTCCTCCCCCACCCCATGTACCTCCTTCTCACCTCCATCATCCAAAACCCAGCTGAGAACCCAGTCTCCTGTGATTACATCACCACCTTCACCTCTCCAGTATCAGAATGACCTTCACACTCAACACTATCTCATTTTGGCTGGACTCCCAGCCTTCCACCTGCCCACGCCTGAGAGAACCTTCTGGGAACTTCACCTCGTCATTCCTCACATGCCCCTCACATCGTTGCTCCACCAGTCATCCATGGGGGCCTGCTCCATTCCCGGCTGACCAACCAGCCCTCCTCCCAGATCCACTCCCTCCCAAAGCTCAATACAGGCCTGGTATTGAGTAACTAGTTGCTTGATAAATACATCTCTGTTAGTACCATTTGCTCTTTTGTGCAAACCTTCAAAGTGGTGGAACGATGTACACTTATTTTGCTTGCCCAATTTTGGTGTGGTTTTTCTCGGTTTTCTTCACCTTTAAGTTTAAAAGTGATCCCATTCTGGGGTGGTTCTCGCAAAGCATCTGAACAGAAGGTAATTTGGTCACTGCTTTGCCACCCCAACCCCTCCCGGCTAGGTGAGCTGGAATGCCTTTGAAGCTCAGTTTTCTCGTCTGGAACAGCTGCCTGAAGGGGCTGTGGTGAGATTCAGGAACTGGATGAGTGAAAGCACTCAGCATAGTACCTGCCTCATAGTAGGTGCTCAAAAAATGCAGCACTAGACCAAGAGCCAGGTGTCCCGTCTTGGCATTTAGCCTTCAGACACCGGGAGAAAGAGCTTTTGGCAAAGTTACCTGTGCTGTACCTTCACATTAGGTACTTTACATACCTTGTGGTGGTTCTTCAACATCCTTGAGAATAATTTATTAAAGATTAAATTAATTGATTAATTGATTTTTAATTAATTAATTAATTAATGGAGAGTTTTTTTTAAAGGTCAAAAATTCATGGTAAATAAACTTCCTAACCTTGCTGTTTTGGCCCATGTAGACCTGGTCACTTGGATGCATCCTTCTAGAAGCCAATCCCCTTGCTGGTTTTACAGACCAGTTACCCAGTGGAGGCAATGGCTGCTTTAGGACAGAGGGCAGACACTGTGGGAGAGGACTCAGCTTTCACCAGGCCGTTTAGCCGAGCCCCAACAGTACCTTGGCTCTCATCTGCCTAGCGGGGTTAAGAAAAGAGGCATCTCACGTGAGCCCGCTCCAGCTACCTCAACCCCAGACATGAGCACTTGCACATTTGTAGCCATTTAAGACATAAATATATTTTTTAAAGATTTTATTTATTTATTTGACAGAGAGAGAGACAGCGAGAAAGGGAACACAAGCAGGGGGAGTGGGAGAGGGAGAAGCAGGCTCCCCGCTGAGCAGGGAGCCCGATGTGGGGCTCGATCCCAGGACCCTGGGATCATGACCTGAGCCGAAGGCAGACGCTTAACGACTGAGCCACCCAGGTGCCCCAAGACATAAATATTTTTTAAATAAATCACACTACCCTGTGTTCTTAAATAATTCAGTATTTTCTTAGGGACTTAGGCTTCCGGTTAAAACACCAGGGCGCCCTCAGGAGCCCCAGGGTGCCTGGGGTGACGCCTCCCCACCTCGTGACTGAGAGGGGCCTGCTCCTGGAGTTGTCAGTCACGGATTCCGTCCCAGTGTCGCCAGTGGGCCAGCCTCGGCAACCCCACCCCTCCTTCCCAACACGCCGCGAATCTGCAATGGAAAGAGGACGATCCTTTGAGGAGAGGGTACTCTGGAACACCGAGGGGGTGTTAACGTCCTTCTCGCCCTGTGTTGCAGCCATCACTCAGACCATCAAGTGCTCCCACGAGCGGTCGGTGCATCTCTTCATCGACTCCTTGCTGCACCCCAGCCAGCAGAGCACGGCCTACCAGTGCGGCGACATGGACAGGTTCAGCCAGGGCCTGTGCCTGAGCTGCCGGAAGGGCCGCTGCAGCTCGCTGGGCTACCACGTCCGCCAGCAGCCGCAGGGCCAGAAGAACAAGAGGCTCTTCCTGGCCACGCGCGCCCAGTCCCCCTTCAAAGGTGAGTGTGGGTGGCCCCCGGGGCAGCCGCTCAGCCAAAGGCTCGCTCTGCTTTCAGTGGTCCTCAAACCACAGATTCCAGACGGCGATGTCCACACAGCCTCTCTCTCTCTCTCTCTGTTTCCAAGAGTGTGTCCACCTGGCCACCAAGTGCCAGGAGGAGAAACCTTGATACTTTCTGAAACGATCATTGGGTGAGCCTCTTTTCATCCACTTTCATGGTCCCCTAGGATGTTAGATCCTGAAGGCCCTGAGCAGTTCCGTCGACCACCCAGGTCTCATTGTGCAGGGACCTGGAGGCGTCTTTAAACCCCAACTGGAACCCAGTGCTTTCCAGCTCTGCTCACAGCTTCCATGAAAAAAGGAGGCTCCGGGCTATGTTTGTGGCTCCTCATTTCCTCTAAAGTTGGGATCCGCTGATCTTACAGGGTATCACTGTCTTATTGAGACCCTCCAAAGATGAAGTTTGGCTTCCAACTTTCCTCATCAGATCCTTAACCCCAGGACAGAAACCGAGCCCCGGTCCCTCCCTGGATTGAAGCAGAGGTCGGAGCTGCGCCTCTTTGGGGGCTGAAGCCAGCAGAGAAAGTCTCCACCGAAGCCCAACTCCTCCAGGAGTGAACAAGCTGACATCTGCCACCATTAATATTTCTGTCTCATCCTTTCGACAGCTCCTGAGTGATTTAGTGCCTTACTGTCTCACTGCACATGCTCACGGCGCCCAGAGGACCTGGGCGCTGCGCTGTTTGATTATCACCGCCCAGAATATTTGTGGAGGCAGGAGGTGAACATGTCGTCACCACCACTTTGCATTTGCACAGCCTTTTACACAAAACATCAGATGCAGCCATCACCTCTTTGTGGAACCCACAACAGCCAAGCAAGGTCGGCAGGGCGGGTAAGGATCTCATTTTCAAAAGGAGGGAAGCGCAGCTTGCAGGGAGTGACCTGCCCACGGCCACACAGCCTGGAAGGAGGCCAATAACCAGGTGCATCCGACTCCCGGTCTGTGTTCCTTTTTTTATCACACTCACAAGTTCAAGTTCCCAGGCGACTTATTTTTTAAGCACAGGATTCCTGTTTATCTGAACTTGTGCTCTCCAGCCAGATTTCCCTTCCGTGAAGCCCAGGAATGACAGAAATCCGCTGGCCGGCAGCTGATAGCTTCAGAGAGCATCACAGTGAAGGCGGATCCTTCCTGCCTGAGGGGCCAGCCAGTCCCTTCTGCTGACTGCCCCTTCGGGGTGGAGGAGAAGGTACCATCCGAAATCAGGCGAGGGAATTTGGAAGGGCTCCTGCCTCGGGGAGCTCCCCCACAGCAGGCTGCCAATTAGACACTCATTTGGGTTAACTGGCTCCTCTTTTAAATGGCAAAGCTGCCTGGAGTGATTAAGCCCCTCCGATAAGCACATTTCACTGAATCTACTGTAAATCATGGGATGTTAGCATTTCTAGAGGCTGTTCTACCCTGCCATTTCACAGCCGCAGACACCCAGGCCCAGCTGGGGAAAATCATCGGCCCAGGGACACAGAGTGAATTCTCGGCAGAGTCAGCATTTAGACCCGGACCTCCAAACAACTAGTTGAGGGATTTTTATTTTTTTATTCTTTCCTCAGGAACCTGCCCCTTGTCTGTTTGTGGAGGTGAGGGAGGGAGGAGAGAAGAAGGGGAAGGTTTTGCTTTCTCCTTGAGATCAGCAGGGAAGAAAGGAAACTACTTTTCACCTTCCACAGCTTGGGGGTGTCCTGAAGTGAGGAGGTTGGTCCAGCTGGAGGACATCTACTGGGGGCTTGGAGATGGGGGGGCGGGGAAGGCAAGCATGTAGAGAAGAAAGAGGGGAAAGGAAGACCAATAGGCACAACCAGGCTGAATTCCTCCCTTCAGCCAAGGACCAGCACATGCTGCTGGCGTGACCTCCCAGGGGTCCCTTTCCTATGAAGGAGGACCGGAGCACTGCATTCAGGCAGCACCACCCCACCCCAGCAGCTACCAAAACCATTGTGTTCATCCATACATTTATTCTTCAAACGTAAATTGAACCAGAGTAGTCAGAGTCCCTAACTCATGGGGTTCACTGGAGACCAGCCCCCTCCCATATGTACATGCTCAGTGCCATCCCAGGAAGACAGGCAGGGGGTCCCTTGGAGACAACACTCGGGTGTCTTTATTGCCAAGGTTTCATCTTGCTCCAGACTCTTCCGACGAGAGTGGGACCACCGAGGCCAGTGACATGGAGGCTATCCAGGCAGTCAGGACTGCCTGAAACTGTCACAACCCGTCTCAGCCCCTAACAGAAGCTCCTTGCTGAGCTGTGGCCTGCACTGTACCCTCCCCTTCTCTGCGTCTTCCAAATTCTCCCCCGTTCTGCTTCAGTCCTTCCGGGGAGCCAAATCCTAATCTGTTCACTCGTGGGGAGTAGCATCCCTGGAGTCACGCCAAGCTGCCTTGGGTACGGGTGGGACTTATCCCCAGGTGAGACTCCGCCTGTTCTGGAGCAGCTGCTAATCTGCATAATGCTGCGTCACCTGGGATGGTAGCTGTGGCTAGTTAAATTACTTAGAATTAAACGCAATCAAACATTTGATTCCCCAATCACTCTAGCCACCTTGCAAGTGCTCAGATATGTGGCTGCCATATTGGAGAGCCAGAAATGGATCGCTCCCATCATCACAGAAAGTTCTGCTGACGGTCCTGGCACAAGGCCTCTAATCTAGGTCCCATAACTACACGTTTCTCCACCCGTCATGGTCATGATCATCTCTGACCGGGGCCCTCCAAGCCTATTTAGCTGGCATTTGGTGAATACTTGCAGACTCTTAAAAGAAGAGACTTGCCCAGCCCTGGTTATAGAGAACCCATAATTCATATTTTTCAAGAACATCTAATTGTATGATATATTTTAGTGCAGGATCTGGCTGGGCAAAATAAACATGGCCTCCTGATTGTAGCTTCACAAAGGGTGACTAACTTAGCCTTTTATTCCTCTGGCTCCTAAGATATTTCAACGAAACCATCAAAGGGTCTCTTTTCTATGACCAGAACCCAGTTCCCATGGGGAGAGTCCCACAAGGCAGTTATTACTCACTTCTATTTTCACTCTCCCAGTAAGAGCCCTCGCCAGTCTGGGAGCCTGTTTTGTAAAAGAGAAGAGAGGGAGCATATCCATCCTGAGGGAGTCCTGCTTAGCAAACGCCTTATCTAATTAATCCTCTAGCGGTGGGACGAGGCCACTGGGAGTGGAGGGAAGTGGCACTTATGGGGGCCTCTTCTGTTCAGGCTCCACACTAGGTGTGTTGTACAAACTAGCTCCTTTATCATATAATCCTCACAACAACCCAGACAGAGGGACAGAGACTGAGATGGGTGGGGGTGGGGACTGATGATGGTGGACTTTCCAATAAATAAACTGAGACTCATAGAGTTTACGACTTCCCCAAGTCACACAGTCTGTGAGTAGCAAATGTAGCATTTGACCCCAGGTTGCTCTGATTCACGGCCCTTGCTCTTCCACTCCACACGGTCTCCCGAGTGTAATACCAATGCCGGGTCCTCCCTGCCTCTCTCCCTCTCCCCCTCTCTCTGCATTCTGGGCCTCATCCCACCTAAGGGAACTTGCTTGAGTACTCTTTCCTTCTGGTTGGTGAGACAACCAACCAAACTCTGACTTGGGGGAATCTGTTTGTCTTTTTGGCTTTTCTCTGCTACTTCTTTTGGAAGGTTTTCGCTAATTTCCAGGGAGAGGTCCAGAAAAAGTCCTGGGTGTCACAGAGACAGTGCAGGCTTGAGATTGGGAATAGAGCATGTCCAGAATTTGGCTTTGCTGCCAACCTCATATATGTGACCTTGACCTAGTGACAAAACCCATGCAGGTCTCAGTTTCTTCAGCCACAGAGTGATTGTGTGTGGATGAGCATGGGGGTGAACCACTAAAACTGGCACCTGTGGGTGTGGCTCAGAACCGTGCCTGGTCAGTTCAGCACATAGGAAGGGAATAGGTGTCACTGGGTTAACACCTTCTAGAAGCTGGGCACTTTTGTATATGCCATCCCTTCGCATCACATCCTCACAACCTGTTAGAGTGGTCTTGATGCCCATTTTAGACATGAGGAAATTGAGCTTCAGAGAGGCTATGAGTGCTCACAACCACTCGGTGGTAGGTGGCAGAGAAAGGACTGGAGGCCCTCAGCTGAGGGCTCTTACTGCCCTCCCACATGAAGCTCCTATGGGCACAAACAGCGGGCAGCAGGCAGCAGGATGCCAGTCAGTACAACACTCCTTACCACACACACACACGCACACACACACTCCCCCAATCCCACCCCTAGCAGAAGAGGCAACTGCCCACAGAAGGGGCAAGCATCCAATCCCATGACATCAGGGTGTAGGGGAGGAAAATTTTTCCTCTACCCTTTTCATTCTTTGGCTGGCCTATTAATTAAGTTGACATAAAACAGATTAACAGGAGAAAATGTTAATTTCATGTGTACTAGAGCCTCACAGAGCCACGAGTGGTTCAAAGAAGTTAGGCAGTTGATGCCTATCTGCCATCCTGAGCTAAAGGGAAGGCGGTGGTGCTGCGGGGCTTCAAAGAGAAGGAAGTTAATTCACAGGAAGATGGGAAGAGCAAATGTTTGGGAAACGAATGTTTGTCACACCATGCAGAGACAATGGGACACAGAGTGGAATCAACAAATGGCCTGGAGCACCCCCCCCACCCCCCTCATCACCCAAACTGCAGCTCTCTGTGGTGGGTGCTCTCTTCCTGGACTAGGCCCCCCAACTAAATTCTTAGAGGCAGATAAGCAGGAGGCAAAAAGCTCTTCCTGAGTGTTTTGGGTCTTGATTGTCTTCCACTTAAAATACCCCACATGCCAAAGTGGCACATTTGGGAGAGGCTCATTCTGAAGCACTTTAGGGGTGTCACGGGGTGCTGTGAAGCCCAAATGTGGCCACCAACATGAGCCCAGAGCTGCACAATGCACCTGCTTCCAAAACCACCTGCACCTGCCCTACCTTCCTCCAGCCTGCCCTGAGTGCTGGTCCCCTCGTGGGGTAACCCCTGCACGGTGCCATCCTCAGGCCTCTCGGTGCCAGGATCCGCAGCCTCCCTCTCAAGTTAGAGGTGTCTCATGTCTAGGAACAAGCCCTTGGTGCTGCAAGACAACACAAGAGATCTCATTCCTCCCATCTTCATGAAAGAAAATCGATACACTGAAAGAAAAAGGCCTCTTTGATGTTTGCAAAGAGAGTCATAATATCTCCCGGAGCCAATATCTAATGATCTGGAATCATTTTTTTCCATGAGACAAAAAGAAGAAGAAAAAAGAGGAGGAGGAGAAGAAGAAAAAGAAGGAGAAACAAAATATTCTCTTTTCATAAATTCCACAAGCCAATGTCTACTGTGGCTGGCTTATAAAAAGAAACTTAAGTGGCACCAGTGGGGTTCACATGAGATCAGAATCCGGGGTTTTTAGGGTATTGAACCACAGGAGGACTCTCTATTTGAGGAGAATCTCCAGAGGCCTCACATCTCTGCTCTACGTGGCATTTGCCTGATCTCATTCAGGGTTAATGGACTGTTTCATGCTCTTTATCTTTAAGACCTAAAATAATTTCTCCTGCCTGAACCGAGGAATGCACTGGGCTGGCCCCTCTGCAGTCACAGGATCAAAAGCATTTTTCCTAAATCATTTTTTAAAATCCTTACTAAACATGTCATGAGGGAAAGTGAGCAAAATTTTTCCTTAATCTTTGTAACAGCATCATTGTCCTGGGGGGGAGGCGGGGGGAGGGGCAGGGAGAGGGAATGATAGGCAAATTGTCTCTTTTTCTTTTAAAGAAAAACACAAAAATCCAAAATAAGAACATCTAATTAGTTCTCAGTATGAAAGGTTCTTTTATATTTATAAAAATTATGTCATTTCAAGATTTCTCCCCAAAAAAGTTACTTTCCTAGTGCAGGTAATTTGGGACTGCCTGTGCCATCAACCTGCTTAGTTCTATATCCGGGCTTTTGCAGACACAAGGGTGCCCTCATCCCCCCACCCCTGTGCCCCCCCGCCCCCCCACAGCCCACACATCTTTCAGGAGCGCTTGGGAGGCTGGCAGACTCGGGCTCCTCGACGCTCCTGCACCTTTGGGGTTCCGACTTCCTGCACAGGTCCCACCCCGGGGAGACACCGCAGGAGGCCAGGTAATTCTCATTCAAAGGATGGGAAACCAAAGGGGTCCTGCAAGCTGACCCTTGGATTTTACACCTTCCCCCGGAATGGTGCAACCGTAGCATCTCGGACGTGGGAATCCATCTCCTACTCATGATTTAAGAACAAAGGAAGAAAAAAAACCCTCCAGCGCAGGGACATGAGACATTTATCCCCACTCGGGGGCTAGGCATTCAGGGGACAGGCAGGAAGTATCTGCAGCAGCGATAGCCCAGGATGGATGTCAGCAGGTGAGACCCGGGAGGCACTTTGTCTTGGTGGCTTCGTTCCAGGAAGATTTTGACGGCAGCCTTTCCTCAGGGGTTGAGGGTTTGCCATTTGCTTTCAAAGGGCAGGCGCAGCTTGCAGAACCAGAACCCCAGGAGACAGCGGGAAGGGAGTTTTAGAATCAGACAGACACCTGGGTTCAAATTTGGCTCCACTTGTAACTCTCTGTGACCTTGGACACGTGTCCAAATCTCTGCTTCCTTGTCTGACACCCACCAGAGTAATTGACATCCTAGGTCTCAGGAGAAAACAGGACTCTGCTGGCCGAGGTCAGCTCAAGGGAGTGGGCAAGACTCCTTCCAGAGGGTGGGGAGTAGTAAGGAAACCAACAGGGCCTTCCCCTTATTTAGTCTTGTTGTGAGGACCAAAAATGATGTAGACAAAACACTTAGTATATAGCCTGATGCATACATAGTAGGCTCTCCACAAATGGAGATTCCTATTCACAATTAGGGTCTTTAATGCAGCACGTGTGCTGCCTTATCTTCACACCAAAGAGCCCCTGAAGACCCCTTAGGTGCCCGGTGCATGCTGGGACTTGTGCCGATAGGAGCATTGATATGACACTGAGACTGCCCTCAGGGAGAGAAGACACGGACATTGATGCCCACAAGACAAGAAGACAGAAGTGACTCTGCTTCCCAAGTGCAAGCTCCCCTGAGTCCAGGACCACGTCTGGTCCTCTTGTCTTCTGTTTTAATACTTTTAAAAGCGTTTTCTTTTTCCAATAAGAGTCTAATTAGAATACAGGCACATTGTAGAAAACCCAGAACTTGCAGGAAAGCGTAAAGAAACAAAAATGACCCCTCTCTCCTCTCCGAAGATAAGCATGGTCACATTTTTATGCCTCTTCCTCTTGTGTGTCCTGTTTTATAAAGTTGGTCTCATGTTGGACATGAAATTTTGCATCCTGGTTGTTGTTTGGGCTTTTTTTTTTCCCCCACTTCTTTCATAAGGATTGAAATTGCTCCAAAAATATCTTTTAATGACTTCATAAGAGTAAATCACATGGTTGGGAATATGAACTCGGAATCAGCAGACTCAAGTCTAATTGCAGCTTCCCCCGTTCTTAGCTGCATGACAGTGGACAAGTTACTTAACTTTCCCCGAGCATCAGCTCCTGCATTTGTAAAATGATGTGGAGGGAGGATAAAATGGGCATCTTACAAAGTTGTTGTAAAGAGAAATGAGATAATTACGTGACGCGATTGGCTCAGTGTCTGGGACACGATAAAAAGTAAATGGTAGTTCTCATAATTGTCCTGATTAGTCAGTCTGTAGTCATTCTTCCACCAGTGAATATCTCAGGTGTTGCTGATTTATTTTTAGTTAAACAGTTCTGTTATGACACTCTTGAACTTAAATGTCTCTCCATACTTCAACTTTTTCCTTAGGGTATATAAAGCTATGGTCCCATGTACAAACACTTAAAAGTTGAAGTACTGGAGCCAGGTGGCCTGGGCTTACATCCCAGCTCTGCTACTTAGGAGCTGTGTGACACTGGGAAAGTCACTTAACTTCTCTGTGCTTCAGTTTCCTCCTCTCTAAAAGGAGGTGATGATAGTATCACCTGTTGTGAGGATTAAGTGTGATAATAGATGCAAAGTGATTGGCACAGGTAAACAAAATAAATATTAGTCAGTGTTGCTTTCTTGCATCCTGCCAATTATCCTCTTTAACTCCTCTATCCCCAGTAGCTTTTAGCACTGGGCTGAGCACCAGTAGACTTCCAATTTATGCATATTAAATTGGACTAAAATTGGTTACTAAGGGTGTTCCTTGAGTGCTCTGCAAGATGCCGGCCTCCTCGTTAGGAGGTTAATCCAAGCCCAGCCCTCCTGCCCCGTCCTGTCCACATCCGACACCCACCCCACACAACTATGGCCTGTGTCTTTGGAAGGACCTTTCCTTTTGCCTCTGTTCAACTTATAACACAGTCTGCCTGTGACAGGGTTCTCTTGATAGACCCCAAATAGTATATGGCTTCTCAGACGCTTCTGGGATGTTAGGCCAGAGTCCCTGTCTCCATCACTGCCAGCCAGGGTTGAGGGACACTTTCTGGAACCTAGGCCCACAGCCCTTCTCTTATTTCTTACCCGCAGCCTCACAGTCCTGAGAGTCTCAAACTACTTTTTCCACGAATAAGGATCTGAGCACCTGTTACGGACAGGGCACAATGTTCAGTGCCAGACGATGCCCAAGCTAGCTCCTACCTAAAGCAGAAAACTCATGGCCTATAACAGTCCACTGTTCATGTTTGGCTCTTGCCGTGAACATAAATATACAAAAAGAAACTTTGGTGCTTCAGAGTAAACCCAAGAGATAACCCCGGGCTCATAAGCAAGTCCACCACAAAACCCAAATGCGAAGGTTGGTTTATGCCAAAGGGGAGGGTTGTGCAAACAGCACAGAATCCCAGGGCAACAGGCGGCCGGGACACTGCAGCTGGGCTGTTGGCAGCATGCCATCCGAAGCAGCTGTTGCTGGGTTTGTGTGTAGCTACCAACCTCCCGTGGCCATGTGGCATTAGGTAGGTAAGAGATTGACTCATGAAGATGACGAATTTCCACGTGTGGGGTGTATGGGATGGATGAACAAGTGGCTAGTGCCATGATCTATGCTTTCTGGTGGGAATTCTCCTGCAACACAGCTTGAAACTCGGGTCTTGGACTCTCAGAGGTGGCTTCCATCTTCCTAAATGGTAATACACATCATGTTACTCCCAAGCCAACTGTCGGTTCATTCATCCCACCACGTTTGTTAGACACCTACATTGTGGAAGTCACTATATCAGGATGAGTGGATTAATCGTTACCTAGAACAGGAAAAGCAAATACACAGCAAGCACCCCATAAATCCCTCTCCTCTGCCCAAGGCAGACACCAGTCTTCCCAAGAGCCTGGGTGTAGCCTCAGTACCCATCTCCACATAGGGCTCTGGGCAGCCTGATCAATCAAGCGGAGTTGGCATGCTATATGAAACCTGTTGGCCATCTTGGAGCTAAAACAGTACAGGCACGTAGAGAATATGGAGACGGCAAGAGACAGAAGTCCAAGCAGTCCATTCATTTTGGAATTAAGTGGGGGTAATTGCAAGAACAGCCCCATAGGCAGTTGGTATGACAATACAGGGTAAGTCAAGGCCATCTTAGGAGCCTTAGCAATAGGTCCAGGCTAAGAGACAGACTATGTGACCTTGAACGTGTGAAAGTCCCTTCCCTTCTTGGGCCCCCGTTTTCTTATTTATAAAATGGGGATGATGACAACAATACCTCATAAGGTTCTTATGATGAGTGAATGAGATGAGGTAGTGTAAAGTGTTTAACAATACCTGTGTGATAGTAAGCGATTTGCTTTTATTAATTAAATATTTAGGTAAAGAAGAGTAAAATAAGTTACCCTCTCCTACACAACCCAGTAGAAGGACATTCTGAACATTTGATAAAATGGAAACATTTTAGGCCCAAGTGCTAGAACTAGAGTTGTCTTATTTCCATCAGAAAATGTGCTTGATGAACCCCACAGAGCTAGTGCCTAGGAACTGCCCAGAATATAGAGCTGTGGTCACTAGGGCATATGATTCTTAACTAGAGCTCTGTCCATCCCAAAACGGACCCCTCAAACAGAGGCAAACATTGAAAAGGGCAATGGGTTCTCTTGCCTTTGTCAGGTGCCTCAAAGCAATAATATCCTTTAATTTATGAAAGGGGACTCTTGCCAAATATATGGAATAGTCCAACAAGATTGCACCCAGAAATGGGTGAGAATGCTAGGTATACCACATTCCTGTTCTGCCTTCTTCTGCTAGATAATACTTATTCTTATATTACAAACACACCATATGTCCTCTGTAAACATTTCATAAAGACAGAAAAGGAAAAAGAAAAAAATGTAAAGCCTTCATAATCCCTCCACCCAGGGAAAAAAAAAAAAGTTGGTCTCTATCCATCCAGACTTCTCCTTCTGCATTTTTAAATTTTAAAAATATGAGATTTTTAATTTAAAAAAAATCCTATTTAAATTCTCTTTCTCTCTCCCTCCCCCCACCCCCCGCCCACCTTCTCTCTTTAGTATATCATTACCAGTTCAAGATCCAGTTCATCAACCAACTTGAGAAACCAGTAGAACCAACTTTTACTATGACACTCTTCGGAACAAAAGAGGAAAACCAGAAAATTACCATCACTCTGTGAGTATAAGGTGCAGCCCCGTCTATGGTGATGGCATGCTCCTTTTTCTCACAGGGTCTAGAAGGACCCCATACTTTTCAAGGGCCAGGCCAGACACAGCTTACTCTTCTCAGCCCATACAACTGCCCCAAATGCCTGTCAGAAGGGATGTCCACCCCAAGCCCAGCGCCTTGTCATCCCTCAGCCTCACCCGGGTCCCACAGATTGCTTTATGGTAAAATGACCTGTGTTTACAATGGGTTCATTGTGAGGTGAGCTGAGCAGAGAGGGAAGCCAGAGGTGGCAAAGTCCGTCGTCCACACTGCAGGAAGAAGAGCCAGGCAGGAGGAGCAGGGAGGGCTGGAGCAGCTGTCTGCAGGACGGCCCTGAGCTCCTTTTCAGTGAGTTCTGAAAGCCATAACCCAGAAACAAAACTGCTTTCAACGTGGCACCAATTTCCCACGTCAGTCAGCCTGCCCTGCCAGCCCTGCCCATCTGTCCTTTGCCCTGTTACACGCCTGCTCACAACGTGACCAGTAACCTCATGCCTCCCTTGGAGCCTCCCCAGTCTCACTGACCACATCTCGACCCTCAGTATGGCCTCTTCCTTGGAAGTGCCAGTAGGCCTCCGCCCGCTCCAGGGATAGTCCTCAGCTTCCAGAAGATCTCCCCCAGCTTTGGATCTCTGGTCATCACACTGATTCCGACATTCAGCAAGTATTAGTCAGTGCTGTGCCTCAGAGGTAGAGAGGACCCTAGCCCTAGGATGCTCACAGCCTAGCGGGGTGGATGGATTCCTAAGCAGTTCTTTACAACATTCTGCAGGAGGAGCTATGACAAGCCGTGCAAAGGAACCCTCCATCCACCTGTCTCTCCCTAAATCCAGTGTTACCTTTGCACTGTCCCAGATCTCTCCTGGGGAATAGTTCCAAGGTGGAAAGGGCATATAGCTGCTCAGTCAGTGTTGGGACATGTTAATGTCTTGGAGACCAGTGAGTAAACCCGTTAATGATACCTCAGGCTCTGCATTTAAATCTTGCTCCAAATTGGTGCATCCCTTTAACATGTGGTTTTCTATTACTGTTAAACTTTGTTGTTTCTATTTATATGGGGAGGAAAAAAAGCATGAGTGGGGAGATAAGAGTAGTGGGTGGCTCTACTGTGTTAATCAAACCTCCAGGGAGCTGAGCTGCCCAGAGATCATTGCCAAAGGCCCACTGTCTTCTCAGGGGCAGTTTTCCTGATTTGTTAACGTAGAAGCTAGTAAGCCTGAGCTCAACAGAGTTACCAGATTCATTATGGCAGAACTCTCAGAGCCTCTTAAATATGCTAACCCAGAAGATACATGGTTTTCCCAGTATTAATGGTCTGGCCCACCCACTGCTGTTTCTACTAATAGTCTGTCCCACACCAGTTTGGAAAATGCAGCAGAAAAGACCTTCCCAAGTCACTCAGGCAAACCCAACACAGCCTGAATGTGCCCAACACGACTTTGCTGTTACAAATAAACTAGGTCTGATTTTCTTTGTATCTTCAAGGGATGAAGAAATTACTAGTAATAAAACCTATTCCTTTCTTATCACATTGGATTTGGATATCGGTGAGCTGATCATGATCAAGTTCGAGTGGGAAAATGGCACCGTATGGACCAATGTCTGGAACACAGTCCAAACCATCATCCCATGGAGCAGAGGGCCCCTCTACTCAGGCCTTGTTGTAAAGACCATCAGAGTCAAAGCGGGAGAAACCCAGCAACGGTGAGTATTGACTCAACCTCCCTTGACATCTATCAGGCATCTCCATGTGCCGGACCTCCACAATTAACACTTGCACTTATATCATAAAGTGGACACTATCATGTCCTAATGACGGCATATAGATGCTCAGAAAGGTGAAATGACCATCCTGAATTCACACAGCCATAGATGGAAGGACTGGGATTTGCACCCAGGTCTTCTGACTCCCGGTCTAGACTCTTCTGGCTGCCTATGGTTCAGAGCTACTTGCCTCAGAGTTTGAGAATCACCTCACTGGCCCAGTGCCCTTCAAACTTCAGTGCGCAGGTGGATCACCAGAAGATGTTTGTGGGTGCTGCAGTCCAAGGACCGCACTTTGAGTGGCAAGGACCAAGATGTGCCATTTCCTTCTTACTGCTCACCCAGAGAAATGCTTTCAACAGATCGCAGTCTTGACATCCCATTCTGTGAGGGTGCCTCTCAAATCTCAGAGTGCCAAAGAGCCACTGGGGAGCTTATTAAATATGCAGGATTCCCGAAGCCACCTGCGGAGCTTCTGATGTGCAGTGGTTTGTGAAGGGACCCAGGACACACAGTTGCTAATAAAAGCCCTAAGAAATTCTGATGGGAACCAATGGAGCAGGCTTAGGAAGCCCTGCTCTGTGCGATTTAACATCTCCCTTGGTCCCAATGTCCCCGGGGACAATAAGGGATTGGGGACAGAGTAAGACACAAAAGAAAGAAAAGGTGATCCAGATGCCCCTTCAGTCCTGTCAGCAAAGGGATGCCCAACATATTTTGCCATGGCAACTCTGCTTTTCTAGAGTTCTGCACTTCTCCATGAGAAGAGAATTCTGTCCTTCCCCAGACCCTTCCTCGTCCTCCTCCCCCTCATGTTCAGGAAACTTGTCTCTCCTCTCCCATTCCCTTTTGTTGGGGAGCCCATTTCTCTCTCCGGCTTGTCCTCAGTAGAGATGGAGAACAGCAGGCCTCTCACCTCTGAACTATGCTCCTCCCTCACCCCACGGGCTTCACGGCCAAGAGTGGGCCCGAGGCAGATTTATGCCCCCGACTCCCTTACACAACAGTGCTCTGAGATTTTATCTCCCCGGGATACAAAATCCTGGCAATTACTAAGAGCATACTCTGCAGCCTGCCAACAGATTTCTCCACATGATCAATTTGAGAAAATTCAACTGCTTCTCTCCTCTTAGACACTTGGCTATTCTTGCATGACTTTCTAGCCCTTTAGAAGTGCTCAGCTTCTGAGAGCCACCCCTCCCCGCACTCCCTCAGCTCGAGGGTCATTCCTCAGGCCTAGGGGCTGTTCACCATGACAATTCTCTGTGACTTGACTGGAAAGGCTGTATAAAACACACCATAGCCTTCTCACTGGTGCTTACCCACATGGTTCTGAAGGAGGAAAGAGCAGAGGGAAGGGAATGGTGCTTCCAGAGCTCCCACTGCGTCGAAGGCACGGAACCAGGTCTAGAGGGTTGGTCTCATGGAACCCTCCCAGTGATGCTCGGAAATGGGTCACGTTGGCTGTGCAGATGAGGAAGCTGGGCCTCACAGAACCACAGCCTGGGGCACTGCTGATAATTGGCTGAGTCCAGATCTAACTCAGGGCTTGTCTGCTGCCTTCCCTGTCTCTTTGCTGTCCATGCACTGTTCCCAACAGTTCCTTCCTCCATTCATCTGGGCCCCATGGATCTGACTTTCCTTAGTCTAAACCAGCAGTGTTGAAGTGCTGGGTATTCATATATCTGCACATCAGACCCTTCCTCGGAGCTGTAGGAGGTACATGCTGAAAAAGGAGGAGGGGTGGTGAGACCTATAGCTTTTTAAGTTGCAAGTATTCAGTGGCTCCTATGTGTCTTCCCAGCATGAGGTACCATCAGGGGATACCAAAAAAAAAAAAAAAATCTGAGTGTGGCCCTTGGCAGAAAGAAATTCCAGGACCTAATAATTAGGAAAAACAAGATGCATAAATTTTACTAATAACATACTCCCTCCCGGTGCTTCTCAAACCTTCATGTGCCCAGGAAGCATCTGGGAATCGTGTTAAAATGCAATTAAAATGTAGGTGGGGTGGGGCCTGACATCCTGTGTCTCTAACAAGCTCCCAGGTGCGGCTGCTGCTGGCTCACAGACCACACTTTGCATAGGGAAGGTCTAGCATTGCATGGTCTAGAAAGCCTAGAAGGGAGACAGCAGTTCAGTGGTGCCGCACCACCACGGGCTGTGGGGAGGCCAGGAGGCATTCCCAGGGAGAGAAGCAGCGAGCAAAGCAATATGGCGGCCAGAACCTGATGGCCTGCGTCTGCCAGCCCTAAGCTCAAATTCCACTTGCCGCTCACCATCTGTGGAGCCTCGAACACTAACTGCACCTCGCAGAGACTCGGTTCTTTAGCGATAAACGGAATTTATAATATGTATCTCATGAGACCAATAACAAACTACCAATTTTTGAGTCCCTCTACAAACCGTAATCCCAGGGCCAGGATGCAAATATGCAACCTCACAGTCTTAATCTCTCTGCTGACTACAGGGCACAAAAATGGTCAAGTAACTCACTCCATGCCTCCACGGGAGGAATTCAATGAGAGGTGATTTTCTCATTCAGAGGCACAAAGTCAGAGGTGAGAGGACCTATTGTGATGGAAGAGACAGGGCAGAAAACATTGGTTCTACAGCGGGACATCAAATGCGATCAGCTACACATAATGAGAAAATGCTCAATTTCCACAGTAATCATATAAATGCAAGACAAAAATCAATGAGATTATCGCTGGTCATCCATTAGCTTGGCAGGAATTAAAAAACAGACAACATCCAGAGTTGGTAAAGGTGTGGAGAAGCAGGCATCCTCATACACTATTTGTGGGAGTGCAAATTATGGAGCTTCTGCAGGAGAATTTCATTCAACAACTAACATTTAGTGAGCACCTACCTTATACCAGGCACTGTTGTAGGCACCAGGCAGGGAACAGAATAGACAAAGCCCTTGTTCTCATGGAGCTTACATTATCAAAATTTTAAATATACATAATACCCAGAATTTTGACTCTAGGTGTCCATCCTGGAGAAATACTCAAAATATCCACAAGAGATATACATGTGCAAAAATGTTTGTTGCAGTCCTATCTGTAAATGGTAAACCATTGGGAAAACCTCAATGTCTGTCAGTAGGAAAATGGCTCCAATACACTGTGGTACATCCACACAATGGAATATAGTACAGGAGGTGAAAAAGAATGAGACAGATTCATATGTAGTGAGATGAACAGGTCTCCAAGTCCATTACTTGATGGCAATGAAAAAGGTCAGAAAAATACATACATTATAACCTCACTTCTATTAAAAATTCTTTATGTTTGCATATGAACACTGATATATGTGTAAATGCATAGAAGTAGGTCTGGAGATGGGGCACCTGGGTTGCTCAGTTGATTGAACGTCCGACTCTTGATTTCAGCTCAGGTTGTGAGATCAAGCCCCGCGTGGGGGCTCTGTGCTCAATGGGGAGTCTGCTTAAGATTCTCTCACTCCTTTCTCTCTCTGTCCCTCCACCCCTCAAATAAGTAAATAAATCTTTAAAAAAAAGGAAAGAAAGAAAAAAGAAAAGAAAAGAAAAAGAAAGAGATCTGGAGAGACATAAACCAAACCAGGAAAGCAGGGGGAATGACATTGGTGAAGGGTGATGGCAAAGAGGATCTTTAATATTTGACTTCGTTTAGTTCTTTACCATCTGAATTTTTCAAAATGGCATTCACAAATTATTCGTAACAGTTTTTTTAATTTTAGCTTTATTGAGATATAATTGACAATTAAAATTAAGATATTTAAAGTGTACGTCATTGTGATTTGATATACATATACATGTGAATGGATCCCCCCACCACCCAGTTAACTAACACACCCAGCACCTCACATATATATAATACAGTGTTATCAACTATAGTCACCCTGTTTTACATTAGACCCTCAGACCTTATTCATCTTATAGCTAAAAGTTCGTATCCTTTTACCAACCTCTCCCTATCTTCCCCTTCCCCAGTCCCTGGGAACCACTTTTCTACCCTGTTTCTATGAATTCTACTTTTTGGGGGGAGGGGCAGATTCCACGTATAAGTGATATCCTGCAGTATTTGTCTTTTTCCATCTGGCTCATACACTATTTTAATTTTTAAAAAGTCTGATTTAATGAAGACTTGACCCTAGATGCAATATAAAAAAGAAGAAGAAGAAAGAAGAGGCCATAAACTAGAATTCTTTGTGACTACTGATAGTTTTTTTCCTAGTAAATGCAAGTTAGCAACACAAAACAGCATCTTAGGCCAACCTAACAAACGGTCAAAGCAGTCTAAGGCTTGGTCTCCAAGAGAGACCCAAAACACAGAGTGATGTCCTCTCTAGCCGGACAGCGTCTGCACCAATAAGAGGAAGGGGCTGGGCTTACAGAGCTGAGCCCAGCAGAGGCTGGTGACCATGGCCTCGTGCCCAGGGACCTTTAAGAGCAGTGCTGACAAACTGGAGCGAGTCCAAAGAAGGAAGGCTGAGGAGAGAAGCCTGCCTTGTGAGGAACAGTTGAAGGAACTGCGAATGTTTGCCCTGGAGTCTGGGCAATGCAGTGAAAGGAACAATAGTTACCCTCAAATCTTTGATGAGCTGTGGTTGGGGAGAAAAAAGAACTGCCCCGAGGACTTTCTGTTCTTACTGAGCTGAAATCACCCCAGTGCATAACTCCGGGAAGCAGCCTTACACTGATTGCTTTCACTGACTTGGGTTTTATTTTTCTCTGAAGTTATGAAAATATTTGTGCACGTAAGAATCCAATTTTTAAAAAAAAATAGCATGCATTACATAAATTGAGTTTTTATTTACAAAGGATGAAACACTTCAATAAGCTCCATCTAAAAGTGAACGCTGTGTTTGCTCTGTTTTCTCTTCAGGATGACATTCTGCTCAGAAAACATGGACGGCCTACAGCCCCACCCAACCCCGGAGAAAACCTTTGTGAGATGTGACGTAAACTCTAAAAAATTGAAGAGAAAGATCAGATGAGCTTCTACGAAGTCCCAGTGTGAAGAATAAATGATCTTATTCCTCATCTGGAATGGTTACTTTATTTGGAAACCCAAGTTATATAAACAATCTTGCATAAAGTTTAAACAAAGTTTAGGTTTAAAGGGGGAGTATGTTTCACTATTCTAAACTGAGCTTTTAGAAACTATATTATGTAACTGTATTCAAATATTTGTGTAACTAGAAATTTCCCTGTTGTATCTCTGATTAAATGGTAATATATGCAATATATAAATAAGAGCCATTTTAGATCCATTGTCCTAATTTACAAGGTCTTTTACAGTTAAGTCAAATTCCCCATATTTCCCTCCTAGTTTATTCTGATCCGTTTTTTGAACCATGCTGGAAAGATACTTCTTTATGACAGAACCCATGCTTCAATAAAATGAAATTCCCATTAATCACTAGTCATATGTCCCCACATACACATGCTTTAAGACAATTCAGCTCACTAAAAGAAGAAAAATTCTAATTAAGTCAATAGCTGCCATCATGAAGGTTATACAATTATTTCACTGAACCAAACCAATAAAAGTAGAATTCTCCTAAAACTACTTAATGGCAACCTGAAAGCTGGACAGTTGGTCATTTTAACAATTAAATTACTATTGCACTAAATACAATTTTTCTCTTTTACTAATGCTCGCATTAAAAGCTAATGGAAAACTTACCTCAAAGACTTAGATATCAGATTTCAAACTGTTCAATAAATGAAGTAATGACGTTTTAACCGGCAAATTCTGTCACAAAACATGTGAAGGAAATACTAGCCCTGGTCATGACTTGTGTATGTGTTTCAAGTAACTCAGAGAGGGAGAGCACGCTGTGTGCGCTATGCTACCGGACTTGACTTCCGCGTGGCTTCAGCCCCGTGCAGCTCATAACGCACCTGCTCTTCAGCAGAGCAGGGCAAACCAGAGCTGGTAAAGGACAAATCCCAAAGAGGTGCCTGCCTCTGATGAAATCAGTTTAAGATTGTCTTACACGAGGGCACCTGGGTGGCTCAGTCGGTTACGCGTCTGCCTTCAGCTCAGGTCATGGTGCCAGGGTCCAGGGATCGAGCCCCTGCATTGGGCTCTCTGTTCAGTGGGGAGCCTGCTTCTCCCTCTCCCTTTCCCCCCTGCTTGTGATCTCTCTCTCTCTCTCTCAGATAAATAAATAAACTCTTAAAAAAAAAAAAAAGGATTGTCTTACACAATTCACTTTTATTTCCCTTGGAAAGACCCATAAAACTAAAGGATGGGGGTGGGGTGATAGGGAGAAAGAATAGCTTGGTCAATGTTGCCTCCTGTCCTGAATGCTGATCCTGCCGGCAGAAGTAACTGACCACACTTTTTTTTTTTAAAGATTTATTTCTTTGTTTCAGAGAGAGAACAGGTGAGCAGAGAAAGGGGCAGAGGGAGAGGGAGAGAATCTCAAGCAGGGTCCCCACTGAGTGGGGAGCCCAAAGTGGGGCTTGATCTCACAGCCCCAAGATCATGACCTGAGCCAAAATCAAGAGTCAGATGCTTAACCGGCTGAGCCACCCAGGCGCCCCAGGACCTGACCACACTTTTAGGTGAAGTGTGTTATGTGTGTGCCCAGAAATAATAGATAGTAAAATGAACAATATGTCCCACTATGTCTAAAATAGTAAGATTTACAATAATATCACATTTGCACGCATTTGGCATGTTTTATCATTAACTGAACCAGAAGGAATTTAAAATAACACTTTTTAAAAAAACAACATAAAAACACTCTTTGTTATACACCCTCCAGAGTCTATGCACACGTACACCAGGAAACACGGAAAAGAAAACTCATATCAGCCTTGAAAGTCATGACGACCAGAAACAGCCCAAATGTCCACCAGCATAAGGCATAAATGAACTGAGGCATATTCTTACAAACGGACTGCCACAGAGATGAACCGAAGCTACGCACACTTACAGGAACACCGCCCACTCTAGGGTCATGATATCCAGGGAGGCACTCGGGGCGCAAAATGTAAGGCAGCGCTCATGGGTTCGTATCTTTGCACAAAGACACCAAAAATGTATACAGTCTAATATAAGCCAAACTAAACTAGATTGTTGGAGAGGAATACCGGAGGGATAAAACTCGAAGTTAAAAGCAATAAAGCCACCAGCACAACAGGGAGGCTGCGGTAGCTCTGGGAAGGAGGACGGACCCACCGGAGTTCCAGGTGCCAGAGGGACGGTACTTCTCACTCGGGGGACCGAGGCACGGCTGTTCATTTCTATAACCATTTTTAAACTGTACATATGTATGCTATTCACTCACTTGGGGTATGAATGTCACATTTTGCAAAACAAAACAAAACAAAGAACCAAGAAGATAAAGGGCAGAGTTAAAACCACCATTTCTCTACTATAGTGTGATACATTTCAGTATTAATGTCGTTTCACACAGAATATAATTAGAAATTAGTTCATCTTGGGGCGCCTGGGTGGCTCAGTCGTTAAGCTTCTGCCTTCAGCTCAGGTCATGATCTCAGGGTCCTGGGATCGAGCCCCGCATCGGGCTCCCTGCCCAGCGGGGAGCCTGCTTCTCCCTCTCCCTCTGCTGCTCCCCCTACTCGTACTCTCTCCACCTCTCTCTGTCAAATAAATAAACAAATAAAATCTTTTTAAAAAATTATTTCATCTCTAGGAGGAAAACTTGAAGTGACACAGTATGTCATAACATTTTGGGCAGAGAACTCAATAAGCAAACCAACATGACAAATGGTTAACCAGAACATTTGAAACTCCTCTTGGCATGGGTTATTTTCACTTGGGAAGATGTGTTCATCGACATCCCATTTTCTGAAGTACATCTTGGTAGGGAAGTCAAATAGGGAAACTGAATAATGCAACCACATCTGTTCATTGCACATGCAAAATGCTGGCTCGTGCACTCATTATATGCACCTCTCTCCAAAGAATCTGTATTTATGAGCCCACTCAGGAAAGATAACACTGGCATCCTGCCTTTCAGGCAAAAGCTTGTTTGTGCTTTTACTTCTAAGAGAGCACAAGGAAAGAGACAGAGGAGCGGCGATTACACTGCAGCTGGGCTCTTTGAGGTGCCTGAAGTCAGGGAGAAAGAAACAATCACTCCATTCACTCTAAATGAATGCACTCTCCTCCACAGCAAAGCTGACTGTCCTCAGTGTTCACCTTGATCATGTTGTTGCAAATATTGTGAAAGCTATGACCAAAGTTGCACATCCCGGGGAGGGCGGGGGTGGCACAAAGCAAGAAGCCAAGCTGCCCAGGGCAATGCGCCCCCCCCCCCCGCCCGGAGCCGGATTGGAAGAAAGTCGGATGGATGGGAGACAGAGACAAGCAAGGGCAAGAAACAAGAAGGGAATCCCAAGAGTCGCCATCTACCCGCTAACCTTATAGGATACTACATACTTCAGCTCCAATCCCAGTACATGATCAATGGCCCCCAGACACCCCATCCTTTCCACATCTCTGCCTTTTCTTATACCTCCTCCCTCTAACCCTCTCCCCTCAATTTCCTCCTCCCTGCCTAAGTGCATCTTATTTCTCTATCCAGGCCCGTTATTCTCACAGTTATCTCCTAGCTCCGTCCAGCCCTAGGGGATCTTTCTAGTCTCTGAGTGCTCCCTTGGTAGTCAGTCATTCCTGCTCCCTCCTCTCTGGCTCCTCGGTCTCCTTGTCCTCGGCTCCACTCTTCCAGGTCGGCTCTCTGGGGGCCTGGGCCTCCTCTGCTCCCTCACTTCTCTCTCCCTAGGCAACCTCAGCCACTGTGCAGTCTTTCTCATCGACCGTGTACCACAGCTTCAGTGTGGGGCTCTCCCCTGTGATGCAAATGCCCATGCAGCAGTGCCCCATGTCTCATAAGCCCAGAAGGTTCCACACTGAACCTCTCTCCTGCCTTCCCAAACCCATGGGTCTCCATGCCCCCTGCTCTGTGGCTCATGAATGTCCACACCACCCCTCAACCGGTGATGCCCAACACTGGGGCAAGGTGGCGGGGGAGGGGGTCATCCATAATGTTGCCTCTCCTCTGGGCCCCCACGATTGAAGAGTCGTCAGATCCTTCAGCACGCCCTCATCTCTGCACCGAGGCTGCCATCAGTCCAGCCCCCGCCGCCGCTCTCCTCGCTGGACATTTGCAACAACTTCCCACCTCTTCCCGCTGCATCCACTCTTCTCATCACAGCACCCAGGGCGAGCTTTAAAAAAAAGGGGTTGGGGTCAAATCCTATCATTGTCCTGTGTAAAGCCGTTCAAAGGAAAAAGTCCCATATTATTCCACTAACCTCCAAGGCCTCTGGCCAAGCCCAGCCCTTCCCTCCAGTCAGCCTCCTCTGGCCCTGGATCCCCCTGTCGCCGTCCACCAGGTCTCAACCCAGCCTGCACACTGGGACTGCCTTGGAAAACTTAAAAGCCACCGATGTGTCCGCCCTAGAGATTTTTATTTACTTGGTCTGGGCAAGGCCTAGGCATTGAGACTTAAAAGCTTTCCAGATGTTCTAACATGCACTGAGTTTGAGAACCGAAGTTTGAAAACAGTGGGTCTAGACACACGGGCCACCTTTCAGTTCCCTCAAAAGTGTAAAGCTCTCTCCTACCTCTGGGCCTTCTCCCATCATTCTGTCACTCACGCCCCCTCCACTTCTCCCAGCTTCTTCACTGGCATCCCCCCCAGTTCGGGTGTGACTGCCTCGGGGATAATTTAAGGAGGATGATCCCACCCTCCAAAAGCTTCTATCAGCTCATCCTGTTCTCCGTAACTCTTAACATCTTTTCATTCTTCTGGAAAAATTATCTGTGGCCAGGCCCTGTGGAGCCGTGAACAAAAGGAGAAATCAGTAACGCTGATCCCGTCTTTATATAAAATTGTGTTATTTTATTCATCATAGGTTTTTTCATTAATTTTGACCTTTTAAAAATAGTGCCTTAAAATATTACTTATTTTGATAAGTGAGTTTCTGGAGCCCCTCTTCTACTGGGCACCCAGGGCGAGTGCCTCCCACCACCTCACCCTCATCCTGGCGATTTATGGGACCGGTTATCCAATGTCTGTCTCCCCCACTGGATGTTGTGAGGCTCTGTGAAATCAGGGAGAGACTCTAGCTGTTGGCTGCTTTATTCTAAATGCCCAGCCCACTGCGGCACAGAGTTGCCATCTTGCAAATACGTGTTGAACCAACAAGTACGGGTCGGTCATCCTTTTAGAGGTAGGTCTAGTCTTTCTGAATACAGTGTAAACCCCAACTACTGTATCTGTTCACAACAGAGTTCACCGCTTTCTCATCCGGTTCAAAAACACAGACAGATTGGGGTAGGAGGTGGCTTCCCTTCCCACCTCAAGGACAACGCCATCTCTTCCCGCCCGCTAGCCTCCCCCCAGCCTGGCTCAGCCTCTGCCTCAGTCAGTTCATTAGAAGCCCTGTGTTCCTTGACTACATTTTTACTTTTCATATAGGTCTATCACAAAAAGGATTTTCTAGATGCTGAGAACTCTCTTCATGCCAAATAAGTTAGAGTTGGGGGTGACCATACAGATCATCTGTAGCAATTGTTCTCAAACTGTGCTGTGCCTGGGGACCTTGTCCAGTGCCATTTTGGACTCAGTCCACCACGGAGCCCGAGAGCTTGCATTTCTGGCAAGCTCCCAAGTGATGTCATTGCAGGTATCACCACTGCTGGTCCCCAGACCACCCTGGGAGTAGCGTGAATGCAGGCCAATGTTTCCCACCCTGCTCTGATGATCTGCATCACCTGGACACTAATGAAAATATAGCTTCCTAGACCCCCTCCTGTGGGGATTCTAATTCAGCGGGGTGAGGAGAGGTCCCAGAGATGTTTATTTTTACAAGTTTCCTGGGTGATTCTTCTCATCAGAATATTTGGGACAACACTGACCTCATCCAAAACCTTCCTCTCAGGGGGAACATCATACCTGTGGCTGAGCACCTACAAGTGGAGGAAAGTCCCTACACTTGCAGAGAGGAAATCTGGCTGCCCGTAACTTCCCCTCTTCAGGTTCTTTCCTGGAAGCCACAGAGACCAAATTAATGCCTCAAATAGCTGAGGACAGTCTGTATGACACTGGGAGCACTTCAGGGCAGAAGTTTTCATGTGTTCTTGGGTTTCGTTTATGTGGTTGTTTTAAATTTCTCATTTTTAAGATGTTTTACAGAAGCATGAAAGCAACAGGTGAAACGATGCAGAGATGTTACAATCACCTCCCTGCATCCCCCTCATGCCCTACACCAGTGAGCTAGGGCAGGGAATAGGAAGCCTCCCACGATGTTCCTTCAAACACCCACGAGCATTTATACACCCCCCCCCGTTTTGACTGTTCGTTGTTTTCACCGAAATAGAATCATAGTATCATAGATCACTCGGCAACTTGCTTTTATTTTTTAGGTAATGATGTATCATTCGTATCCCTGTAAGGCAGGAGCTACAGATCGTTTCCTCATTCCCATATAAGTGGAATTATACATGCTAGAGAAATTAGTACAATATTTTCCTACTCTTCTTGATTGGGCTGGTGCCTTGTCCCTTGACCAATGTTGACAACTAGAGGTGTAACTGAAATTTGCCTACAGCCATATACCCAAGCATATATACACATTCTCATGTGGAAGGGAGATATCCCTGTTTTACAAAAATGCGATATTATATATTCTTTTCAACAGATTGATTTTCTGACTCAATAGTGCCTCCTAAAATCTTTCTAGGTCAATTGATACCGCTATTCATTATTTTGACGACTGCGTAATATTCTACACTGTAGGGCTGTCTTAATGTATTCAAATAGTCTTATACCAAAATGTCTTCACTTTGCTTACAACTCTTTGCCCTCCTGAAAAATGTTGCATTTAAAATCATATCCTACATCTACCTATTTAAGGGAAATGTTTCTAGCAGTGGAATTGCTAGATCAAATGATTTTTTTTTAATTTAATAGATGTTGCCCTGTTGCTTTCCCAAAACAATGCAATAATTTGCAGCTCCACCAGCAGTGTATGAATTTTCTCCCCACCTCCTTCCAGGCAGAGATATTTATTGCTTATTTTAGTTTTTGCCAGTCTGATGAGTATAAGGGATGACCTCATTGTTACTTTATTCTACATTTCCCTACCTACTACTGAGCTTGAGAATCTTTCCAGATGGTTATTGGATTTGCTTTTCTGTGAATTAAAATGTTCAAATCTCATTTGCTGTTAGAATGCTTGTCTTATCAGTTTGTAAAAACTACATGTTTTATGAAATATGTTAACCCTTTATCTTTCCGCTTCTTTGCAAACATTTTTCCAAACCTATTCCTCTATCGATTTTAATTATAGTATTCTTTGCTATACAGTAGTTGGATTTTTTTGTTTAGGTCAAAAAAGTCTAACATTTTGGGGCACCTGGGTGGCTCAGACGGTTAAGCGTTTGCCTTCGGCTCTGGTCGTGGTCCCAGGGTCCTGGGATCGAGCCCCGCATCAGGCTGCCTGCTCAGTGGGAAGGCTGCTTCTCCCTCTCCCACTCGCCCTGCTTGTGTTCCCTCTCTTGCTGTGCATCTCTCACTGTCAAATAAATAAATAAAATCTTTGAAAAAAAAAAAGTCTAACGTTTCTTTTATAACATGGATATCATGGTAATTTTATTCAATCCCCCCCCCAAATCACTGTTAATGTTCTAATTGGGAATCATATGAAATACAGAAATTAGCAGAAGAAAAACTGAGCATTTTGTTATATGAGGTCTTCTCATTCAGGAATATGGTATGTTTTCCATTTGTTCAAGTCTTTTTTTTTAAGATTTATTTATTTATTTGAGAGAGAGTGAGAGAGAGCCGGGGGGGAGGGGAGAGGGGGGCGGAGGCAGAGGAAGGGGGAGAGAGAATCCCAAGCAGAATCCCTGCTTAGCTCAGAGCCTGACACAGGGCTTGGTCCCACACCCCTGAGATCACAACCTGAGCCAAAACCAAGAGTCGGACGCTCAACTGACTTTGCCACCCAGGCACCCTTCAAATCTTGTTTCATGTCCTTCAATAAGCTTTTACAGTTTTTATTTATTCCTAAGAATTTTAAATTTTTGTCATTATTGAGAATAGAATTATTCATACCATTTCTATTTAATAGTGGTTATTACTATATAGAATGGCTTTTGGGTTTTGTTTATATATTCTATATTTGTCCACATTATGAAACCATCTTACTAACTCTGTTTGTTTTTTTTTCTACCAGAATCTCATGGTATACAATTGTGAAGTTCTTCTTAGAAAGTATATTGTAAGCCCTAAGGGGTGACTGTGGAAGGAGCTGAAATGTCAGCAGCATTCCTGTTCTCGGGCTATTGAATGCAATGGCCCAGTAGGAGCAGGATCCCATGATCTCCTGGGTTAGTCTTAGAAAGTACATTGTAGGGGCACCTGGGTGACTCAGTCGTTAAGCGTCTGTCTTCGGCTCAGGTCATGATCTCAGGGTCCTGGGATCGAGCCCCACATCGGGTTCCCTGCTCAGGGGGAAGCCTGCTTCTCCCTCTCCCACTCCCCCTGCTTGTGTTCCCTCTCTTGCTGTCTCTCTCTCTGTTAACAAATAAATAAAATCTTAAAAAAAAAAAAAAATTCACCATCACTTTGTACTCCTTTCCCACGCTTGGAGGCATCTGTCCTTGCTTTTCTGATTAAAAAAAAAAAAGGCAAAATAAAAGCTGTGTGCAGGATTCAGCGGCTGCTGCTCTCCCTTGCAGAGGCAGCCCTGCCCGGCCACTCAGATTGGTGTCTGAGAACGTTATTTCAGTGCGCGACGACATACAATCCCTTCACCACCAAAAAGACGAGATAGATATATATAGTGAGTGATTGTTTTATTGTTTTTCTCACTTTACTGGGTTTGCCAGAAGTTCCAAGACAACGTTAACTAAGAATGCTAGTAGCGGACGCCTCTGTTTCATTATTGATATTGATGTTGATATTGATTAACATTAACGTTTTAATGTTCTGCCTTTATAATACATCTTTTTTTTTGGTTTTGGCAAGTAAACTTTATTGTATTTAGGTGATTTTCTTCTATTTTTATTAGAATTGGCTGTTGAAATCTAGGAAATGCCTTAGTAATATAAAGATTTTCTTCTTTAGTTTATTCATAAAATAAATTATGCTCATAAATTTCCTGATCCTGGCTCACACTCGCGTTCTTGGATTAAACCCTCCTTGGTTTAACAATGCATTTTTTATAACATTTTTTACATTTTATAACATTTTTTATAACATTTATAACATTGCTGGACTTGACTTGCTAAAATTTTATTTAGAATTTGCCTTTGTTGGGGCGCCTGGGTGGTACAGTCTGTTAGGCGTCCAACTCTTGGTTTTGGCTCAGGTCATGATCTCAGGGTCCAGGGATCAAGCCCTGTGTCAGGGCTCTGTGCCCAGCATGGAGTCTGCTTAAGACTCTCCTCCCTCTCCCTCTGCCCCTCCCCCCCACCCCCCAATCTCTCTCTTTCTAAAATAAATTAAAATCTTTTTAAAGAAAAGAAATTTGCCTTTGTTTTCATAAGTGAAACTGATCTACTTTTTTTGGTGCTATCATTTTCATGTTTAGATATTCTACAGCTTTAATATATGGCCTTGAATAGTTTAAATAAGATTGTGATGATCTTTTTATTTTTTTAATTAGAGAAAAACTCAGCTATGAAACCATCTGGTCCTTGTGCTTTTGCATGTAATATTCTTCGGTTTTCAGCTTTTACTTGTTTATTGCATACAACATTTATTAAAAGTATTCTTGTGAAATGCCTTCAAGCAAGAGAAATACAAAGTTATATATGATCACAATCATGAGTAAATGAAGACGTAACATTAAAGCACAGGAAAAAAATCCCAAACTAAACTGAAATTCAAATAATCCTGCCTGAGGTAACTGAGCAAATGCACACATTTTTCATGGAAAATAAGATTAAGTCATAGGAACGCTATGTAGTGCTCTGTCCAACATTAAATTTAGATATAATCCACCAAAGTAAAAAAAAAGGGGGAAACCAATAGACTATAAAGTTAAATTAGTTAACTATAAAGAGAAACTATGCTGGAGAATGATAATATTTCTCCCAAGATCTAGAGATACTCTTCTTAAGAATATATTTAAATACTATCTTTTTAGGAAGTACATTTGGAATAATTCTAAGTTCTTGCAATTCCTGGGTGATTGGCGGGTTCATTCATTGCATGGCTGATGCACTCTGAACAGCCCACTTGTTTGTTTTCTACCTTATATCCTGAAATTCTAATGGAATAAGAGGTAAAATGAATCTTATTTTTTTAACAATGACATACAGTGACATGGGTAGGCCCATAAAATAGGCCCATTAATTTAGGAATATAAAGTAATATACTTTTTAAAAGTAATGTACTTTTAAGAAAAAGGGTTTCTAGAAAAAAAAAAAAAACATCTAAAGGACTACATAAGTTACGTCTGTAAGATCTCCTCTGAGTCTGGGGTGTCTGGGTGACTCAGTCGGTTAAGCCTCCAGCTCTTGGTTTTGGCTCAGGTCATGATCTTGGGGTGGTGGGATGGAGCCCCGCCACCCCGCACTGAGTTCCAACCTCAGCTTGGAGTCTGCTGAGATTCTCTCCCTCTCCCTCTGCTCCTTACCCCACTCTTGCGAGCAAGCACATGCACGCACTCTTGCTCTCTCTCTCAAATAAATAAATAAAATCTTTTAAAAAAATAGTAATGGTATGTAAGTTTATAAGTTTTCCTCTGAGTACAGATTTTGATATAAAGCATTCCCCCTTTCCAAATGCTTTCTAGTTTGCTGTTTTAGCTCTATTTTCCTCTATGCTCCAAAAGTTGGCCAGGAAGTATTCCTTCATTTGTAAATAAGCTATTCTGGACATCTAAATTTTTTATCTCTAACTTTATTGAATGTGGCAACAAAAATCTCTCATGTCTAAATTTGGTAAGGTTTTCTTTGTGATCAAGCACATAATCGATTTTTATAATGTTCTATGAATATATAAAAATCTGGCTTTTTTTCATTTAAGGGACGTAAGTTTACCTGTGTATCTATTAAATTGAGTATGTTGATTGTATTATGCAGTTCTTCTATATCCTTATTTTTTGTATATTTCGATTCTGGAAAACATGTTTTGAAATCTACAAAATTTTTATCAAGTTGTCTTTGCATCTACATTGTTTAGTATACACAGGATTACTAATGTTAATTCTGCATATGTGCTTTATATGGTTATGTAATATCCCTCTTAGAGTCCCTTTAGCCTTACATTCTTCCTTGTCTGCTATTAATTTTCCCATTCCTATTTTCTTTTTCATTATGCTTGCATGGCATCTTTGTCCATCCCTTCACTTTCAACTGCTCTTTATATTTCTTTAAAATTTTGTTTCAAGATATTGTCCTTCTAGATAGTGTATAGCAGACTTATTTATATTTCTAGCTCAATCTGTGTCTCTGACTTTTAATGGGAAAATCCAGTCCATTCACATTTAGCGTAATGATTAGACGGCTCCTGGTATCTCATTTATTTGGTGGCTTATTCTACTTATTATTTCCCCCTTTTACTTATATTTATTTTTGCAGGTTGATCAAATTGATCTTATTTTCCCCTTTTCATCTTATTACATGACTTCTCTTGTGAATCTCCATTCTCTTTCCAGCTACTCTCTCTTTCCTTTTGCTCATAATCAGATACATACTTCTTTACCCCAATATGAAAACCAGACATATATTTCTCCCACCAAAATACTCCATTCCCCCACTACTTGCACTCCAAACTTCAGAATACTTTCACTTCCTCCACCAGTTCCACAGCCACTCCCCAGATGAGACCTTTGGAACACTTCCCTCCTCTTCACCCACCCCCGGTGCCCAGATTCACTGAGATTCACTCCTTATTTTTAGTTCCAGACTGTTTTTAGAAGAGTTGTCAAGGCAGATGGTGATGTGATCAATCCAGAAAAAGAATATACTCTTACAGAGTGGAGAGCCCAGCCACACTCAACAGTCTGAGGAACAAGCTTCTCTGTGCTTTGAGCACCCAGGTGATGATGATACACCCGGATTTGGGTGATGATTCCTTTTACCATTTTATATTCTCCTCGCCCTTCCTCAGTCTTCTGGAGACTTTGACTCTGAATTTATGTGCTAGGTAAAAGCAAGCGGTAACGTATTCTCGGGTTAATCTGCAGGACTGAGTGAAATGAAGGTACAGAGGTTTGTCTTGGTGGATTTCCACACAATCCTCTTGGTTGGTCAGCAGTTTTCCACCTTGTAGCTTCCAGTGTTGTAGATAAGCAGTCCAGTGCTAGGATGATTCTTTCCCTTTTAGGGGTAACTTGTTCTCTGTAGAAACGTGTAAGATTTTTCTCTTTCTTGTAGCTCAAAGACAGAATACGCCTAGGAGTCTTTTCATCATCAGTCCTTCCTGGAACTCTGTGAGATGCAAGTCTCTCTTCAGCTAAGAAACTTTTCTTGTATTATCGATTGCCTCTTCTATCACACCCCCCACCCTCCTTCTGGATTTCTATCCATCTTTTGATTTATATCTGTGTATTTTTGCTCTGTGCCTTTAGGTGTATCTTTCTCTTATCTTCCAGGAGACTAATTCAGACATCAACAGTGACCTCTTTCTCCTTCAATTCATCTCTTGAAATTTTTACATCAAAATCATTTTCGGTCTCAGAAAATCAGTGTGTGTGTGTGTGTGTGTGTGTGTGTGTGTGTGTGTGTGTTGCACTTAAATCTCCTTTTCTTATTCTTCTGCTTCAAAGCAGCTATTTCTGTACTGAGGATTCTGCTTGTAATTCTTCTCCATTAGGCTGCTGGGCCACATTAGGAATCTTTTCCTTTGTTTGCTCACTGGGGCTCTGTCCCGTGTCCTGGGATATCTTAAATGGCAGCACTCCCAAAGCAGTAGAAGGAACAGTAGTCTCAGCCTCCTCTGGCCCAAGCTTAGCAGCAGATGGGCAGCCAGTCATCTGGTGAGGCATTAGGAGGAAGCCCTTCCTCCTCTTCTCACCTCTCCAACTGAGGGGTGGAGGCAACTCAGTCCATCTGTTCAGCTCTTTAGGAACCAGGGAGACCAGGTACACTCACAAGGACCTTCCACCTGCTCCCCTCCTTGTGGCTCTCTGTTCCGCTCCTCTCTCTGTCAGGATTCTGCCAGAGCCTAGAGCCTCACCCACATTTGGGGCCTTGTCTGCCTCCTGGAGGCCCCGGCAGCTGCTCTTCTCAGGAGAGGCAGATGGGTTACACTGCAAGTAGAAAAGAGGCAGGATGTGTTCAAGCTGCTATCTTTCCAGAATCCCCATTCCTCGTGCTTGAAACTTCTTATTTTTGCATTCCAAGGTACTCAATAAATATGACTGAATAAATGCCACCACTCTCACCTCACATCTCCTTTGGTACAGCTTCTATTGATTATGATGCTTTAGGAAGCTAACAGAAACAAGCTTAAATTAAAAAAAAAAATTTTTTTTTTTTAGTCTTACAAAAAAGTTAAGTCCCAAGGTAGGGTGGGCTTCAGGGATGGCTGATTCAGCAGCTCAGTAATGTCATTAAGATGAAGTCATTTTTTTCTCTTTTCTCTCCTCTACCATCCTTGATGTTGGCTTCATCCTCAGGCTGATAGCAAGTTGGCTACTACCATTCCAGGCAGCATACTTAGACAAGACAACATCCAGAGAAAGAAAAGTAGAAATCCCCTCATATCTCACTGGCCAGATTGGGTTACAGGCCCATTCCTACTCTTGGCAAAGGTAATGGGATTAACTAAAGACCAATCAGCTCTAACCACATGGCTGTTTGAGAAGATACTTAAAATCAGGGAACACCTGCTTGCAAGCTAAATGTTCTCAGTTCAATAAGCAGTTTTTCACATGAAAACAAGAATAGTTGGCATTTGAGTACTCACCATATGCAAGGTGCCTTACAAACACGCTCATTTAATCTTCACCAAGTACCCTGAGGTGGCTAGTATTATTATCCTCATTTCACAGATGAGGTACCCAGAGCTTAACTAACTTTTACAAGGTCACACAGTTAATGAACCATCATTTCCCTCCTTATAGATTCTATATGTCTATGAATGCAGCCTACCATTGCAGTAAGCAACACAGAACATCCTTTACATATTAATTCCCTTGAGCCCCATGTGAGAGCTATAATTAGGTACTCTACTTAAAGATACTGTCTTTCGTATCCTGGAGCCTGGTAACCAGCTAACAGTGCAATTCATTGATGGCAGACCACTAGCTGTGCTCTCCCTGATGCTGCTGGGACTGTGCAGGGGTGTTTGGCTATGCTTTGGAGTTTCCCCTTTGTTTTATTATGTAACAAGCTCAAGAATTAGAAATTGTATTATAAAACAAGCCTCAAGATCTGAACATGGAACAGCTGGGCCCTATATATTAAACACTCTTGGCTTGCACATTCGTTTTGTCTTTTCCCTTAGAAACTAACAAGAGTCTGGGAAGTCAGACAAGTATCTTAAACTCCTGTCTACACACAAAACTCTTCCCACTGGGGGCTCTGCAGTGTGTGTGTGTTTATGTTTAATTATGTGTTTTCCCATTATAAAAGCAATACATGCTTATAGAACGTATCTGGGGAAATGTACCTGGAGCTCTACTCCCCAACTCTCTCTCCCACCCCCAAGATAATCCTGTTAACTATGTGGTTTATATCCATAGACTTTTTTTTTGCAATGCATTTCTTTTTAGTTTTTTATTATGGAAATATTTAAATATACATAAAAGTAAAAATAGTATAATGAAGCCCAATGTTTCCACCACTCAATTTCAACAATCAACATTAACAATGTACTGGGGGTGCTTGGCTGGCTCAGTCAGAACAGCCAGCAACTCTTGATCTCAAGGTCATGAGTTCGAGCCCCATGGTGGGTGTAGAGATTACTTATGTAAATAAAACTTAAAAAAAATAAAACCCAGGGGCGCCTGGGTGGCTCAGATGGTTAAGCCTCTGCCTTTGGCTCAGGTCATGATCCCAGAGTCCTGGGATCGAGTCCCACATCCGGCTCCCTGCTCAGCGGAGAGCCTGCTTCTCCTTCTCCCTCTGCAACTCCCCCTGCTCATGCTCTTTCTATCTCTCTGTCTCAAATGAATAAATTTAAAAAGTCTTTAAAAAAAAATAAAATAAAAACCCAGTGTCTTGTAACATATTTGACATCACAATGGAGTTAGTGACTTTAAAAATTATTTATTATAAAAAGAATCCAAGTTCATAAAAAATTCAAACAATATGGAAAGATATAATCCTCTTCCCAAACCTTTCCCAAAACCCTTAATTCCAGTGTTCAGAAATAGCCATTTTTAATGTATCAATTTAGACATTTTTTATACATAAATTACATATTTTTACAAACTTAAAAATGTTTACATACAAGAAATCAGACATATTTATTAATAGTTGCTTTTTCCACTTAGTCTCTCTTGGACATCATTAGGAATAAATATGGAGAGGCGGCCTGCATTCTTCAACAGCTACAGTGTTCCACTGGAAAGTATACTTAACCCAGGAATGCAGGGAGGGTGACAGATAGATAATTTGAAAGATATGTAGATTCTGTCTCTAAAGCCAGAGGTTTACAAAGCGGGTTGTTCATATACCCAGGTCTGTGCAAAATGACTCATTGGAATGTGGAATAACTTCCATTAACTTTTAACCTTGTCCTTAAAAGTTTTGCATATTTTCAAACATACATAATAGTGCAACAATACATTTATATGTCCTTATCAGGAGTATGTACCCAAGATCTTTAAGTGTGGGGTATCAGATCAACAAAGCTGAAGATCACTGTCCCAGGCAGCTGTTTTAATGAATGCCACAGAAAGCAGAGAGGTTTCTAAGAGGTGAAGGAGGGGCCAGGTCACCTGTCCTCTGAGTCTCTGCGACCTGTCGTCCCCCCCCCGGCCCTTGGCATTGTGTGTTGTAGCATTCGTGAAACTCCAGCCCAATGAGAACTCCTTATGTAAGCAGAATCTGTCCCTGGATGGGGACCCTACAAAGGTACCCGCCATCTAAGCAGCGATCCCCAAAATGCTTCTGCGGAGCCCAGACTCTTCAAGGGGAGAAAGAGGAGAAGAGTTAACTGGTTGGGAGCACTGCATGCTCTAAGACCCTTTTAGAGATCATAGTGGAGGCTCTGAAAGGTACTTCATTTAAAATAAATCAATAAATGAAAATAAAAATAAACAAAAATGTGTTTGATTTTAACTCAGCATTTCCATTTGACCCTGGGATCCATACCCCCTCCCAACTTTTTTTTTTTCTGAATATTTGTCTAAAAACCCACATAACTAGAATTTTGTGGGAAAACTTTATAGAAAAATGTTGATCAGGAGGTTTGTGGCAGGAAAATATCACCTACAAAATGTTTAACTTTCACTTTTCGTTATGAAATAGTCAAATAAAAAATGCCATAGACGATTTAGCTTAAGAAAACACTTGTTCACACATGAAGAAGCTAGGGCCTCCCCATTTAATTTCTAATTCGAGCTTTTATGAATCCAGCTCTCCTTCTGCCAGGAGTTACAATTTGTTGCTTACACACTCGAAAGCTAAGCTGTATTTTTCCCATTCGCACAGAACGTGGTGGGTAGATTTTATTCTCTATAAATACAAGTGCATATTAGATTTTGAAAGAAAATTTCTCCCTGGGGGCAAAGGGAGGAGGTCGTGCAGCCAGGGGATTTAGAATCAGAGATGTTAGAAGTTAGAAGTATGGGTGTCCGTAATATGTTGTAATGAGACTAACATTTGTGCTTATCTTGTGAAATTAGCTTCATTGCCTATTTACAAAGCACACACCCTTTATTAAAATATAAATATTTATGGAACACTTACTATGACCAAGTTCAAGGACATAGAGACTAACAAAGTAGAGGAACCAAGAGGGAAGGGGCAATCCAGGCAGAGGGAAAAACAAACCCACGGGCATGAAAGTATGACAGAGCAGGAAGCAGTCAAGGAACCACCCTGCAATGACATCATTGCTCAAAGCTTGTGACGAGAAGTTTGGACAAGTTTGAGCAAACTTTTACTAAAACTCCTAAACTCAGCTCAAGCCTCTCTCCTTTGGGGAGTCATGTCAGCTCACATGTGCATCTCCTCTGAGCCTCTAGCCACCCTGTATCTGTAGGTTTTACAGCACAAATCCCTCAGCATTCTAATTGCCGGGCTCTTTTTTCCTACTAGACTATGAGCTCCCCGAGAGCACAGATTGCTGTCCCTGGAGGGCTGTGAGGACAGAATGCAGGAGGTTGGTAAGAGAATGGGAATTGAGGTAGCCACTGAGTATCGATGATCCTTTCCAGAGCTTGGCTTAGATGAAGCAGGGTTAGCACGGCCGTGTGGCACGAGCTAGGACAGAAGCATGTACAGACTGCCAGAGCGCACATCAGAGGGTCACCTCACTAAGCACACTATGAGGTTAGATGTCCTGATCCTGAGTTGATGGGCAGCCATGGCTCAGAGGAAAAGGTCTGAAAAGCCAAGAGCCTTTCACAACTTCCAAACTGTTAGGCCAGCCAACATCCTCAAGAACCACCAGCAAGTAGGACATATCTGCCAAAGGAAAAGCCAGCTCTTCAGTAAATGAATACAGTGCTAAGCCAAAATGAAAAACCACCCTTAAAAACTACACAAGGGAATCTGAATGGCTAGGTTTACATATAATAAAATCAAGAGCAAAAAATATTACCTTTCCCCAAAGAAAAATTAGCTATCAGCACCCAGTATAGAACCTTTCAATATTATTAAAAACTCTATTTGAGCCACTTACCCCTTTTCTTCATCCTTCAGATTTGGGCTCAAGCATCACTCTCGGGGAAGTCTTCCCTGACCTTCCTGACCAGGTCCCACCTCCTCCCTCAGTCCCATCCCTGCATGATCAGCTCTCCCGTCAACAGAAGTGTCCGCTCCGTAGCATTTATCAGGCTTGAGATTGTACATGTACCCACATGATTATTTGATTAACATCTGTCTAACCTACCAGACCGTAAGCTTCACGAGGGCAGGGACATTGTTACATTCACCAATATATACCTATTAATCTAGCAGATGTGCTGGCACAACCCAGTGCTTAATGATCCATCCAATGAATAACTGAGGCTACCAGCGCATGCCAACCAGTCTATGCATACCTTCAGAGCCAAAGAATTCCAAACATCCTCTGAGATAAGACTTCAAGGAAGTGGGGGGGGGGTGTTTAAAAGGTCAATTCACTTATTCAGAGATGCTACTACTAGGAACTTATGGAAAATGAGAACTAACTACAATCACAAAACTAAATAGTGAAAATCACAACATATTGACACCTCGATTTATAAAAACTGGGCTTTTTTGTTAGAAATACAAAGCCTAAAACTCCCATGCCCAAAAGGCAGAGGGAAAAAAGTGAAATACACATTTAGAATGAATGAAGAATGGCTAATTCGTTCAGTATTTGCTTCTCCAAAATTATTTCGAAAACTCATGCAATGCAATCACTTTTTATATAAGACAAACTGCACTCTATCAAATTATTCTAATTTCTTTATACTGAGAACAAACAACTCCAGGATATCTTTTTAAAGATATATTTCCACCTCTGGAGATCATTATCATTTCAACAAGAAAGAGTAGAGTTTATTTATTCTATTTCTTCTACTACAGGACGCACAGGTTAAATGTGAATAAATAAGACCAACAAAAACTAGTGCGCAAAGAGGGATGGAATGGCCCGCTTGCTATGACTGCTGAATGACTGACAGCTTCAAGCATTTACCCTAGCAGTTGAAATCAGTTAATCATTCATAGTAACTGGAGCAGAATATAATTAATTATGTTAGCTTGACTGATTCAAGTTTAATTCCAGTAAAAAAAATCATTATAAAAAATCATTGTAAATATAGGCTATTATCATGAATGGTTGTTGAAATAAAAACAATGAGTTTCTGTATGAATTTGATTCATACTTAAAAAAAACATTTATGGGAAATTTCTAACATAAACACAGGTAGAGAAAATAGTACCTGTATAATGAATTCCCAAGTACCCATCACCCAGTTTCAGTAATTATCAACTCATGGTCATCTGTATTCCCACACACTACCCAGCTCAAACTCAATTATTTTTAACCAGATCCTAAATGCTGTATTATTTCATTTTTAAGTATTTCAATTTGCATCTCTAGTAGGGCTCCTTGTAAAAATGTAACCACAACACCATTATCACACCTAAAAATAACCGTAAAACTCCTTAAAGTCATCAAATATCCAGTTATTTCCAGATTTCCCCAATGGCCTCATTTTTTAATTAAGTTTATTCAAATCAAGATCCAAATAAGCCCATAAATTGTATTGGTAGATATATCTCTTCAGTCTCTTTTAATCCTTCTTTTTTTCCCTTGCAATTCAGTTATTGAACAAACAGGTTATTGGTCCTATAGTCTTCCAGAGTCTGGATTTTGCTGATTGAATCTCTTGTGGTATCAATTAACATGTTCCTTTCTTTTCTGTATTTCTAGTAAAGAGGTGATCAGTTACAGAGACTCAATCAGCATCAGATTCGACTTTTGGTCGAATCTGCTTCATAAGTGGTATATGTATTTCCGTTAAGAGGCACAAAATGTTTGCTATCTCTTTGTGGGGTTAGCAGTTACTGGTGATCATTGCCTAGATCCATTAATCATTATGGGGTAAAACGGTGATATCCTATCCTTCCTCTTTAACTACTTAGCTGGGTATATTTCTTTAAGAGCATATTCCAAAGGTAACTATGATTTTGTAGACTCTTAGAGTAAACATAACATGAGCTTCAATTTCTTGCAGATGTTATCCTTATTGATGCTAAAATTATCTCAGCTTTGGCCAGTGGGAACCTCTTTAAGGTGCCTCCTGAATCTTTTCTGACAAATTTCTAATGGCTTATTTGCTTTCTGGTATGACAGAGTGGTTTTTAGGCTCTTCTTGTACATTTCTTTCTCTAGACCTGGAATTAGCCATTCATCAAGGAAGTCCCATTTCTTTGAAGAAAATGGCATTTAGAGACCACAACTGGGGCACTATGTTTGACTTGAATTATGTTGAAAGCTAATAAAGTCAATCAAGCAGGAGTTTTCTACTGTTTCTAATAAATTCATGTAGCTGCATATATGTGAATTTTTAAGCATGGGGCTCTCAGATTTAAAAAAAAATTATATAATATGCTGGGGTGCCTGGCTGGCTCAGTCAGTAAAGCATGAAACTCCTGATCTTGGAGCCCCATGTTGGCTGTAGAGATTACTTTGAAAAAAGCATATAATATGCTAATGGTGGAAGTACTCTTATATGATAATGGTAGGAATATAACTTGGTACCATCTCTCTGAAAGACAAGATCATAATTTTTATCCATGACCTCTAAAAAACCTTTAGCCCAACAATTCCACTTTTAGGTATTTATTTTATTAGGCTTAGGCATTTTCCTTGTAGGGCTGTTTAAAATAATAAATGATCTAAAAACCTGAATATACAAACAAGAGGGAACTGGTTAATTTTATGAATGTACAGTAAGTACATCCATAGAATAAATCATCAGAATGAAACATTTCTAGTCATTAAAATGTTGTAGATACTATATCAGTATATCGTAAAATGAGAAAGGTGGGTACAGAAGTGTTCCTAGCATGCCTTTAACCACATGCATAGAAAGAAGTCTTGTAAGCTATATCCCAAAATCTGAACATTCTCATTTTCTACTGCTGGCTTAGGACTTGGCTTCCTGGGCCTGCCAAGTCAGATCCTACTTCACCTGCTTTCCAGTTTCAAAAATTGTGTTCTTGTTGTCTTTGCTTCAGTATTCTTTATCCTTGTTGGATTATGCTCTTTTCTTTCCCCGGTCACTGTGACTTTAGTGGAGATTTTAGGAAAGAGCAGAGGCTGTAAATATTTTGTTCAACCCTCCATTTTACCTAGCATCCCAATGCTTTTTATGGGAGAGAACACACACTCTGAAGAGCTTATCAATTATAAAATATATGAATTTCTACTGAAACTAGTGCACACATGTGTATCTCTTAAACATGCAAATAATATCGCAATATAGCACACAAGGGCTCATTTTGTAGCCTAATAATATGAAGGGCTGGATACAGAAACAATAATGGAAAAACTAAACTGGTAATAAATGGAAAAAGAGAACTAAATAGGAGTTGTTTTTAATCAAGAACATAAAATCAGAAATGTCGAAACTGAAGCTGAGCTCTGTGGGGCAAACTGACCATATTTATTACTTAGAAGTCAAACTGTTTTTCAAGAAACTACAATTTATTGCAAATTTAGACTTCTTTAAAGATGAATTGTCCCCGGCAGCTGCTTTAAAACCGTATGCAACTTGCTCTCCAGTTTGGGGAGACAATGACCTTTTAATTCTGGATAATGAACATCATCTCCTCTTATACCCCTGAAGAAGGGCTGTCCAGTTTTGTAATGCATTTACTACACCGACCCTTCTTAACACTTTCCATTAGAAATACTTAACAAGAAATTAAAAGCCTTCTCAAGCACAAGCACCCACAACTGCACAGCTGCCAAGGACACGAATCCCATCTTGGGAGAAATAATAATCATTATTCATCTTAAAATGTACCGGCCACATGGAAAGAGAAAGAACTTAAAAGTAGTTTGCTCAATTTGGAGAAATCTTCAGCTTTCACTAGCCTGTGAATATGATAAAAACGAAGTACCCAAAGCACAAGGTGCTGAAGACACCTCAGAAAATAAGACTGACCAGATAAAGTCATCTTTCCCTTTAAAAAGTCCTTCCCCAAACAGTATGATCTTTCCTGAAGCTACAGGGAACACCAAGTCCAAAAACCATAATAGTTTATTTTATTGATTTTGTTTTGTGAGTTGTTGCTGGAATTTAGAAAACTGAGGGGGAAAAACATTCTAAACAAATTTAAGTATTCAACTGTAAGTAAAAACAACAAATTTGCAATCATCTGAATTAATGGCTTCACGAACAAACAAAATTAAACATGATATATACTCTGATGTTTATAAATCAAAGTAACTAAAAAGTATTGCATATTTACTCATTTAGCAAATACTATTTATTTATAGCTGGTCTTGATTTAAAAAAAAGAATTTGGGGCAGATTATTCTGTGCAGGGCACCAGTCTGGGCTTATAATTCTTTTTCTAGTTAAGACTGAAATGTCAGTTCTCTCATTTGCTATGAATTTGATAAAACAGGAAATGTGGCTCCAAATTTTAAAATGTACTACTACAATAGACTTTTAAAATAAATGAGGTACTTAGTATTCAAAACTTTGCGAAATATATGTAAGACCACAGTTTCCAAAATGACTCTGCTCATCTACCAAGACAAAGACTTTTAAACATTTTGAATATTGATTAGAAGTAATGTAAAGCAGTTGAGATCAGCTGAATGTTTTTTTAAATGATCATTGTATGTAGATACAGAGATAACTGATCATACATTTTTTTTCATGGACTCCTAACCTGGAATAAAACTATCTGTATGTGTGCGGAAAGAGTCAATCCTCTCTCTGCTTAATCATCTCTCAGTTAGTAAGGAAAAGCTGCCTTGCGGGAAGCTCCTTTTGATACTTCTCAGAGTTCAAAGAGTATGGAACCTTCAAGTTGATTTCATCAAGTCTATTTATTAATGCATTTCAAGTTTCAAAAAACCTTACATCTTTGCACAATACTTTATTTTTTGCAATTTTTAGTAAAAATTTCCAAAGTGAACAAAAAGATACTGTATAAAACACAGTGGACATTAAACTGACAGTAGTACTAGATCTCATTTGTCTTGATCCTTTTGTTTTTACCACATCTTGATTTGCAGTGGAAAGAGTTCAGTGCACGTATCTCTTGTCAGAAAACATTTAACTTAGACTCAAAATAAAATAGGGCAGTGTGTACCTGCCAAAACCCTACCACAGGATAACATTACAAGCAAAAAATGTACATGTTCCAAAGTCTACACACTCAAGAAGTTACTAAGAACTCTTGCAGAATAAAAGTCACCATTTTAGAAATGCAAACCCACTTCCAACCTTTGCACAGTCCAAAAACAAAGGCATTTAAATGATTTAAAAGCAATTACATACATATCTACCTACTTGTTGGTTTAGAATTATTTATAGTCTATCTGGGGTTTCATGTACAAAATTTGTCTCTAAATCATGTACAAAAAGCTGTATTTTGAAAAAAGTCACCACATACTGTACAAGTTTACAAGGAAGAGATCCCATTATTTTCTCTAGCATTTTTGGCCTTGCTGGCTTGCGTCACATTATGAGAATGATTGTGTAAACCTTATACTCTTAAGAAACAAAAAGGAAAAAAAAAGCCAAAACACAAATCTTTTCAACGTTCTCTAAATTTGCCTCCTATGTGAAGCCAGAAAAATCATAGCTGTTTACTTCTAATTTAAGTGATGTAGTTGGAAAACAGAAGCAATAAATATGTCACAAGCTTAAAACTTTGTTGTAATGCCCGCTTCCATTCCTGCATAGCAATAAGCCTGTTAATACATTAAATGCTTTTGCTTTCTTTCTTTAAAAAGCCAATTATTTACATCTGTTTAAAAAATAAATTTGGAATGGGACATTGTGCTGTTTCACCTTCACTGCTGTTAAAATATTTTAAGGAAAAAAATGTCAGAAGGCCTATCTACAATTTTAACTACTAGTTGAACAAATCACCCTTCTTTAGTGGTTACCAATGATCAGTGATAGTATGCTGAAAAACCTGTTCTAATATTTTGATAAAATAAAAGACACAGCTTTTTCTTTTCCATATCAGAGAAAACCAAAAACATAATTAGCATACTTTAGATATACGGAAAACACAAATAACAGGCTACAAATAAAAAAAATCATCTCATTGACATAATTTCTACCAAAGCGTGATTAAAATTTCAAAACCGGAATTGATTTAGAAAGTTTAAAATAAGTAAGCAGAAATCAGACGTTTACGTAAGAACGGACTCTGAAGTAGTATGCTGCGCACGTCCAGTCTGCACACTTAACTGTGTCCTTCAACGTAGTCACTCCTATGCTCTTAGCAGCCATGGGATGAAGACAAGAGGAGTATCAGAACCAACTCTATCATTATAAAAAGGTAAATTGAGTCTCACTTCAAAACTGCCTGTGTAAAGCATTACAGAATCCTGGACCACTGAATACCACCATTCTCTGTTATCCTGAGTATGTCAATTAAACAGTAATTTTTCATTAAGAGCGGAAAAATTTTATAATACAAAGAAACATCCATATTGCAATTTCTGTTTACAATTGCACACAGAAGTACAGTGTACGTAGGAAATACATGTCTGCATATAACAAGGTATGTACATTGGCAAGTGATGTCTCCAATGTTGAGGTGGTCGAGCCTCCTAGCCTTGATTGGCAGTTGAAAAAAATATATATATATTTCAATTTGTGATAAAAGTTTATCGAGAGCCAAGTTTGCCTGCAAGTGAAGAAAATGCAGCAACGAAGAACAGGGAACATGGGGCACATAATAATATTCTAAGACTTTGTGCCATTAGGTTAAAAATAGCTGTCCATAAGAAAATTGGGTTCCTTTTCCACCCCCCCACCCCCAAATTGGAATTTTCAGGCTTTAAAATTTAAGTAATTCCACCTGGTCTGAGGACATGATCTCTTGCCATTTTTTCTCCGACTGTTATTTGTGAGGGTTTAGTTTGGGGATGATGATTTAATAGGTGTCTCTTTGGAGTGAAGTTTTCCCATTGTAGGCACTAGGAAGAACCAAGGCAAAAGCTGCAGTTAACGTCTCATGTGTCCCATCTGATAACTCTCCCGGGGCCTCTGACGCTGGGGTTGCTGAATGGGCTGTGGGGGTCTCCTCCTCTTTAAAGTGCCTGCGAATCACAAACAAAAGTAAAACGGATTTACTGGGTGCTTAATCTTAAAAAACAAAGCTGCTAATTCAATAAGAAAGGTTCTAGATCAGCACTATCCAAAAGAAATACAAGCCATAAATGTAATTTTAAATTTTCTGGTAGCCATAATGAAAAAAGTCAAAAAGTTAGGCAAAATAATGTTAATAACTTTATTTCACTTAATCCAATATAGGCAAAATATTATCACCTCAAGGTGTAATCAATACAAAAAAGTGTTAATGAACTATTTCATTCTTTTTTGTACACCAAGTCTTCCCAGTCTGGTATGTATTTTATATTTACAACACGTCTCAATGTAAACTAGCCACATTTCAAGTGCTCAACAGACATAACTATTAGATTAATATGAATTCTGAGGACAGAATCCATGAGGAATAAATTATGGAGTCTTTGAGTAAATGACTTAACTTCTCTGAAACTCAGATGCCTATCCCTGTAAAACAGAGATAATAATGAACTCCTACCGTCTGTCTATATAATCTGTGAGGGTTATATGACAATTCATGTAAAAGTGCTTTTGGGAAGGGTTCAATGATATCTAGAGTTTGTCTTTTTTTTTTTTTTTTTAAGTTTTTAAAGGTGGAATTTGCTTAAAGTAAAATCAAGTAAAAAAAATTGTTATACTGCATGAGATCATAATTGCTAACATGGCTAGTGAGTGTCATGCGGCCCTCTTTAGAAATCCCTAAGAAATTAATATGTTTTACAGTGCTAACACTGTCAATTTACAAAAAGCAATGACATCAAAATCAAATTTCCTCTGATTCCAACCAAGATGCTGTCCCAAGCATGACTACTGAGCTCTCTTGCCCCAAGATAGGTAAATTCAGGGGAGCAGCTGAGGGAAAAGTTGTAAGAAACCCCTAGTTTTAAACTACCCTGTTTAGGGTAGCAGACCTGGCCTGAGGCAAGAGGCTTCATGAGAAGTCTGGGGGAGGCAGGAGAGGGACAGCTGTCCATTCAGCTCTCGTTCTCTGCCACTGTTACGGCACCATGTCTGCCCCACACCTAGAGTGAAGAGTTCTGGGGCGGGCGTTCTGAGGGCAGCCCAGAAGCCACAAATAGCTTGGGGAAGGCGAGGGACAAACAGATGGGAACTAAATAATTTAGTGTAGTTGCTTCCTAACTCTTTTCTTCTCCAAATCCCTGGAACTAATCTAAAGAAAGCCTCCTCCTGATGCTGTGTCTCCGTGAGAGGTCAAGCGTGGAGACCAAAGCTCAGGAGTTGTTTTCAGAGATGGAGAGTAAAACTATGGTTACTTGGTGACTGAAGCCTCTATCCTAAGCCCTTCCCACAGACTGTCATCTCTATTTCCCCATAAGCATCACCCATAGGGAAAATGAATTTATGTACGAGAAAATATTTCAAGAGCACAAACATTAGAAACAAAAGAATCTAGCTATTAGAATAGAAAAATCAATCATTTAGAAGTAGCCTAACATAATGAAAACAAAAAAAGGGAAGATTTTAGAATACGAAAAATAAGAAAAAAGAAAACAGGTATCAAGCAAAAATAAAATTGTCTAAGTCTAAATATTTTTAGTGACTCAAGACAGATTAGCATTAAATTGGCAGCCATTAGATTGGATTGATAAAAAAAAATACTTAAAAATCAACTAAATAATTCATCCACTAATCTCATTCTCAGGGAGAAAGTACTATATAATTTGTTACTAAAGACTTAACATTCAATTCTACCTGCTGAACAGTTCCGAGTTATAAAAATACATACCTTGCTCAAACTATCTTACCTGGAAGAGGTTTAGGAGGAGGCAGCTTTGGATTACTACTTGGAGTATGAACACTGCATATCTTAATAAATCCAGCCATTAGCATGATCAGGGCAATTCCCATAAGCAATACTGCCCACCAATAAACCTAGAAATAAACAGATTTTTCTACTGAAAGAACTGTAAAATATTTTAGAATATTTTATATTATATAAAATATATACATTTTAATTTTTGAAGAACATTTGTTCTTTGGGAAGTGTACAGATACCAAATATAAGATTAATTTCTTTAAATATGAGAAGCATAAAGGGGGAAAAAAATCGCCCATAATTTCACACCCCAGATGAAACCACTCAATCTTACTTTCCTTTCAGTCTCTTTTCTAGAAACAGCTATGTTGGTCATACACACAGATAAACTCACATGCAAAACTAGAGTCCATCCTGAATATAGTTTATATTGTGTTTCCCAATGTTATTAAGTACTTTCTGGTTTGAATATTTCCCTTTTTTTTTTTTTCCTATTACTCTTATAAACTATGTCTGTTTGCTTTTACATTCTTTAGTGACTTAGGCGGTATATTACTTGCTTTAAATTTTACTTCTAGGGGCCCTGGGGTAGCTCATCGATTGAGCATCTGCCTTCAGCTTGGGTCATGATCCCGGGGTCCTGGGATCAAGCCCAACATCAGGCTCCCTACTCAGTGGGGAGTCTCCTTCTCCCAATCCCTCTGCTGCTCCCCCTGCTTGTGCACGCTCTCTCTGTCAAAATAAATAAATAAAATCTTTAAATAAATTCTACTTCTAGATAAATTTTTAAAATAATCTCGAACTATGTATTTTTTCTAATCAAAGTTAATATCGAAATTCTATCTTTTTTGAGCCCCTCCCTTTTCCTGTTATTCTATTTCATTTGGAATTTAAGCCCCAGACTACTGTTATGAAATTATTTTTATATGATATATATCTTAGTTATTATGTTTTATACATTATCATTACATATGATAATATATAAAATATTATATATTTATATCATATCTATTATATATTCATTTATATTCATATATATTCATATTCTTTTTTAATATGAAAAGTGGAAGGATATACATATTCTACAAAGTTTACCCAGTCTAAGAAGGAACTAAAAATTTCACTTCTAACTTAAATCATATTAAACAAATCAATAAGCCAAACAAACAAAAACAACTCCAAAAATTACTGGCATAATCCTATTTATAGAAAAATTATGGTTTCTATTCTTAAATTCTATTTTGCGATTCAAAATATTTAAATTTTAAGACAGTAAGTACTAAAAACATCATACAAAATACAAAACTATTCTGAATGTTTATTATACCTTTTATTAAAAGGTTATTTTATAACCTTCACACTGGCTTAACACAGATTTTATTTATATATATATATATATATATATATATATATATATATATAGTTACTGCTAATTATTGCCCAAGAAATTCCCATTTAAGATTTTTTATGATAAGGGGTCTTGTAACAATAGCCTACTACTTCTATCCTGCTTTCTTTATCAGCAGGGCATTGTAATTAAAGTAAATAAAAACTAAAATAAAAATACATGTTGCAGAAAATACCCCAAGCCACTTTATTCATGTGTGCATAAAGCCTTTCATATATATACATATTTTTAAGTTTTATTTAAACTTTATTAAACTTTAATTTAAACTTTATTTAAACTTTATTTAATTTAAACTTTATTAAAACTTATTTTAAAAGAATCTCAAACTTATCGAAAAGCTGCTAGTACAAAGAACTTTTTAAAATCTGGAACTGGGCGCCTGGGTGGCTCAGTCGTTAAGCGTCTGCCTTCGGCTCAGGTCATGATCCCAGGGTCCTGGGATCAAGCCCCACATCAGGCTCCCTGCTCAGCGGGAAGCCTGCTTCTCCCTCTCCCACTCCCCCTGCTTGTGTTCCCTCTCTCTCTGTGTCTCTCTCTGTCAAATAAATAAAATCTTTAAAAAAAAAAAAAAAAAAAAATCTGGAACTATCTGAGAGTAAAGTGCTAGCACAATGCCCTGTTATACCTAAACATTTTAGCATATAGTTTCTACAACATAAGGGGTTTTCTAGATAACCACAACACAGTTACCAAAATCAGTAAATGAGCACTGATAAATTACTACCATTTAATCCTCAGACCCTAATCAAGTTTTGCCATTTGTCCCAACACCATCCAATCAGAATTAGGTGGCGCATTTAGCTGCTGTGTTTCTTCAGTCTCCTACAATCTGGAAAAGTTCCAGTCTTTCCTTGGCTTAAATATAACCTTGACACTTTGGGAGATTATAGGCCAGTTACTTAGTATTGGAATGTCCCTCAATTTGGGTTTCTTGGATGTGACCCTATGAGTAGACTCTGGTTATATATCTTGAGTAAGAAGACCACAGAAGTGATGCAATTCTCATTGCATCCTATCAGGTGACACATGTTTTTGATCTCGTTATTGATGTGTTAACTTGATCACTTGATTAAGGTGTTATATGCCAAACTTCACCATAAGGATACTCTTCTTTTTTTGTAGTCAATGAGTATTTTGTAAGGACATAACTTGAAGCTATGTAGATATCCCATTCTTCATCAAACTTTCAATTTATTCATTTCATTCATTATTAATCCTTCATGGTTTCCTATTTTATTCAATGGGTTATAATGTTACTATCGTAGGGTGGCTTTTGAACATGTCCCTACCAGTCTTTGAACACTTTACTTTCTGGCACAGTTAGTTCTAGGTTTATCTTGTTCTTTCCCTGCCCCAGTGCTGGAATCAGCCATTTCTCCAAGGCGCCCTGGTTCGCTTTAGAACTGCCCCTCCTATGTAGACACCCTCCTCATAACACTTGTACTCTGATATCCCAAGCCAGTTGCCCCTCCACAAGGTGCCCTTCTCATCCTGCTTGGGCTTTAACAACACCTCATATTCGTCTTCTTCCCCATTCCATACCCTCCCTACTCTGCTCAGGCTCTAACACCCTGCTCTGTGCCACGACAGCTCCCCCCACCTGGCATGGATGGCCTACCTTACTTGGCCTCACCTAATGGCTTTAGGAATATACTGTTCAGGAAGGGAGAAGGTAAGATATAATGCAACTCAGCCTTATTACTGAAAGATTTGATTTTTCCAAAGCTAACAAATCTCAACTTTTATGTGAAATCTGTTTTCAAATGCTGGCACCTCACTCAAAATTTCTAAAAACAATGCACAGACCATACAAGACCTGTTTACAGAGCTGAATCTTGCTTGGAAACCACAAGTTTACAATCTACTTTTCAGAGGCCACTTCTTGTATCCTACTGAGGACTGCCAGAGAATCTTCTAAAATTTTCTTTTCTTTTCTACAGAAAATAATTTTCAGAGCATTGCTCTCCCTGGGAGTCTTTAGGATATTTCCTTTCCTTGTTACATAAACTTTCCATAGTCTATATGCATAGCTTCTGTCCTGTTCCTAGCATCCAGAGGCCTTTTAAATATGGCACTTAATGAAGTAGGACCTTCTTCTCCAGCCACTGTCTGCATTTTTGACACTCTGACCTAGTAAAATACATAAAGAACTAAAATCACCAGTTTGTACTCCTACAAGTGTTCTTCCTGCTCTATACCAGTGGTTCTCCTTAGCTGCACATTAGAATCACCTAGAAAGCTTTTAAAACTCATGATACCCAGACCAAATCCCAGACCCAAATGGGGTGGCGGAGGGATTATGACATCAGTAATTTTATTAAAACTGCCCAGGTTATTCCATTATGCAGCCAAGACTGAGAACCACGTTCTGAAACTTTTTCTATAAAGGGCCAAACAACAAATATTTTGGACTTGTCTCTGTCAAGCTACTCATTTCTGCCATTCTAGAACAAAACCCACCATAGATAACAGGCAAACAAATGAGTGTGACCATATTTTTTTTTCCCAAAAAAACCGTTATTTACAAAAACAGGAGCAGACTGGATTTGACCCATGGGCCGTGGTCTCTCAACCCCTGTTCTATACCCACATACAGGACATTAGTTTGGAGCCTATACCTAAATGGATACCATCCAACACTAACTCTTCAGTTCTAAATCTCTATCCTAACTACCTGCCTGAGAATCTGGTGGGAAGCTGAGAATATATGACTGGCTGTAGAAGTAGAGTCCTATGACTGGGAAAATAGCTCAAATAGTCAGCACTCACATGGTAAAGGGATGGTTCCTATCACTCAGTAGATTTAAGAATTCTCTGATATGCTTATTAAAACACAGATTCTCAGGTCAAAACCCTACAAATTCCAATTCAGCTGTTCTGGTGGAGGGCCCAAGAAACTGCATCTTAAACAAGCACACCAATGACGAGGATGCAGATGAGTGCCTCTTACTCAGTGTAGACATGCTGGCCCTGTGGTACGAAACCACTCAGGAAACACAGGAAATTTAGCATCCCTGGCCCTCATCCGTCAAATGCCGGTAGAGCCCTTCAGTTACTTTGATAACTACTGTACATTCCCAAATACCCTCTGGGAAGGAAGAAGCACCTCCAATGTGATCCAATCCATAAGCACAAAGAATCAATGGTTTTCCTACTGTCAGGCTGATGTGCTAGCTACATCACATCTATTCCTAAAGTCCATTATATTCTCTAACACATTTCCTTCCTTCTAGTCTTCCCTGCTCAAAACCATCTTCCACACGGTCATCAATGTTACAACTACCTAAAATACGGAATTGACTATGCCATCCCTCTATGTAAAACCCTTCTTTAAAAGCTTCTCCCACCAAGGGTCTCTAAAACCAGGAGAGAGGAAAAAAATAAAACTTGAGCACAATAAAGTATGGCAAAGCACATGTATGATTTCACTTTAAAAAAATATCTATGTGGGGGGGGTGGTGCCTGGTGGCACAATTGGTTGGGCAACCGACTCTTGGTTTCAGCTCAGGTCCTGGTCTCAGGGATGAAATCGAGCCCCATGTCGGACCTGCACTCAGCACGGGGTCTGCTTGGGATTCTCTTTCCCCCTCCCTCTGCCCTCCTGCTTAAATAGATTTAAATACAGATATACGTATATATATGCACATATATGTATATATGTATGTATACGTATATGTATATATATGGGCGCTAGTCGGTTGGGAATCCGACTCTTGACTTCAGCTCAGGTCATGATCTCAGGATCATGAGATCGAGCCCTATGTTGGGCTCTGCGCTGGGTGTGCAGCCTGCTTAAGATTCTCTCTCTCTCTCTCTCTCTCCCCCTCCCCACCCACTCAGCTCTCTTTCTCTCTAAAAAATAAAGAAATAAATATATTCTTGTAATGGTATAGATAGTTTCTGAAGAATATACCAAAAAAATCATCTTGAGAAGACTGGGCTTCAGGGGAAAAGGTGGCTTATTTTTCAATGCATTACTTTGTCAATTAAAAGAAAGGATAATTACATTTTCAAAAGGAAAAAGAGTAAAAACAAAAGTTTTTATTTAAAAAGATTCATACATATGTGACTTTTTAGATGCTCTCTATTCATAAAACATCCATCTGTACGCTCTATTTCTAGTCCTTAAGAATTTAGTTTTGGTATCACCTCCTTAAAGAGGTATTCCCTAAATAGGTCTTCCCTAATTTCTATGAAAACACCAGGCAGAAATGAAAACAAGTTTCTCTGCACTAGTCTTCTCTAATCCAAACTGGACTACAAGCTCCCTGAATTTATATCCTACAAATTCAGCACCTGTTTCACAAAAAAGTATCTGTTGGACTAGTTATTACAGGTGAGTCACTATTCCAAATATCGACTTTTATAAACACTTCTAAACAGCTCATTTGTTATTTCTAGATTGCTCACATACAAATAGTGTGAAAAGGCTCTCACAACAGAAAGAGGATGTAAAAAATGGTGGTTTTGATATCTCTGATACTAGTTTTTTAGTACCTAGAAAGTCTTAAATACAGATGCAAGTAGTATGACAGTAATAGAAGCACATAAGAGAGAAAGCCTAGATTTAGTAATGGTTATAACTGTAGAAAACAAAAGTCAAAAGTTGAGGGTCCAGTTGAGATCAATAAACATTTTAAAATATGGCACCCAGGTCCTTAAGAACTTCCAGTTCCTTTTAGCAGTGTTCTTGGACTTCCCCCAAATTTTTCCAGGTAACTACGTATCGCAAAAGCCCACAGCTTGAGATGTTTCAGTGACAATGACAGCACCTCTTCAGAGTTTAGTGTGTGGGGAAACAAAACATCACAGTGGTGAGAAGACAGCAAGAAAAACTAAACAAAACAATGGTGTATTTGAGAGTGTAGTAAATATGGCCACCATTGGTGGAGGGTATTTTTTAATGTTCCTTTTAAAAGAGAATTATCATAGAATTGGTTAAATGTGAAATTGTTTCTTTTCTCTTTTATACATACTATAAAATCAGAGGAAAGAATACAAAGCAGGCTAGCAAATGAAAAATAGGAGAAAAGATCACAATTTGTCCACCTGCTAGAACATGAAAGAAAGGAGAGCCATCATTTACTCAACAAACATTTAATGAGTGTAAATTATGCGCCAACTCTTGCCTTTCACAGATACAAGGGTGTTAAGTGAAACTTAAGAGACAAAGAGAAGATAACCAAAAAGTTAAAACACAGCTTTGCAGTTACCAAGCACTAAATCAAGTCTGAGAAAATAATTCTACGTAGCAAACAGACAGATGTTACTCAACACAGTCATTTACATGGCCAAAAGAACACAAAGTAGAAAAAAAAAGTAAACATTACAAATTAAAAGGTCAAAATTTACCAGTCTAATTTATTATGTACTAATTACAATAGTTTTTTATTTAATAATCTAAATAAACAAAAGGGACCTACAGGATTATAAACTGATAAAACAGCTATCACCCAAAAGAAAACTGTGAGGGGGAAGGAGCAACACATACATTCAAGTCTCTCCAGACATAGGATAGTCTTTACTGTATTTAAACATCTCCATGGGGCGCCTGGGTGGCTCAGTCGGTTGAGCATCTGACTCTTGATTTCAGCTCAGGTCATGATCTCAGGGTCCTGGGATGGAGCCCCGTGGCAGGCCCTGCACTCAGTGCAGAGTCCGCTTCTCTGCCTCTCTCCCTCTGCCCCTCTCCCCTCTTGTGCGTGAGCACGAGCATGAGCACGTGCACGCTCTCTCTAAAATAAATAAATAAAATCTTAAAAAAAAATCTCCAGAAAAACTCAACCATATAATCGTTTCAATGAATGTTTCGGTGTTTGACAACTCACTCTCAGCAAATGCACTCTAGACGTCCTGTGGCTCACAAAGCCTTTTTGGGCCCACAGCTCCTTGTGGTGATGCTGGTTTTGCCATCCTGCAGGGGCAGAAAGCTTCGCTTCTATCCTTCAGAATACACTGTTGTCTAGACTTCGACTAAATGTTCTTCCATACTGCAACACCCCCAGCGTGCCACCCCTCACACCAATCTGCCAAGCAGAAAGCAACTGGCTACTAATCTCTTAGTTACGTTAAGCGCAGCCTGGGCAAGCAGGATAAAATATCCCCGAGAGAAACCTGAAGATATTACAGCTTCAAAGTTAAGATAATATGCACAATTTTTATCTATTCCATATAAATTATGACATTTAAGAAGTCTGCTTCATTCATCTAGCAAATATATACTGAATCCTTACCATATGCTAAGCCCTGTGACAATACTGCATCTTTGTTGTTCAAATTTCACAAGTGATAGCTATGTGGCCTATTCTACTAGGCAATGCAGGTCCACACCCACCCTCCATTTTAACATGTGAGGATGACAGAGTAGAGAATCTCTGTCATAAGCCTTTTTAAAAAGGAGTCATTACACTGCAGAGACTAAAAAAATGGCTCCCAAACTTCAGCATGCACTATCACCTACTGACTCAGTGGCTCCAGGGTGAGGCCCGATAATTTGCATTTCTCTCAAGCTCCCAGATGATGTTGATGCTGCTGGTCAGGGGACACCACTTTGAGATCCAGTGCTCTAGATTAGGGGTTGGCAAACATTTCCTCTAAAAGGCTAGATAAATACTTTAGATTTGGGGGCCATACAGTCTCTGCTACAACTACTCAAAGTACAAAAGCAGCCAAAGACAATATGTAAATAGATGGGTGTGGCCATGTTCCAATAAATCACTATTTATGGACACTAAAATTTCAATTTCATATGATTTTCAAAGGAATATTATTTCAGTAATATCTTTTGATTTTTTTTCAACTACTTAAAAATGTGAAACCATTCTTAGCTTGTGAGCCATACAAAAACAGGCAGTGGGCTAGATTTGGATCATAAGCCATTTTGCCGATCCCTGGTTCTAGATGAATGGTTGGTTCTCAGTCCTGGCTCCCCACCAGAAATAGCTGAGGAGCTTTTAAAAGACCCAGATACGAAGTGCCATCCCATGAGATTCTGAATTAATTAGTCTAAGTCCTAATTAATGAATAACCAGGAATAAGAATTACTGATATTAAAAAAAAAAAAAAAGAATTACTGATCTTAACCAATATTCCCCCAAGTGACTTCTAAGGATATCTAGGGTTTAATAAGCCTTACATGAATAGAGGTTTCTGGGGTCAGGTAAGTTTGGAAAATGAAATTTAAGCATTTTTTACTGCATATATCCCACAATATTCTCATAAGTATCTAAGAGGAGACTATACTATGCAATGTTTTCCAGATGCATTTGCCCACCTAATCCATGGATCTAGTGTTCTATGAAGTACTCAGAAAACACTGGCTTCAATCTTTCATAAAGAATAACATTAATAACTTAATACTTAGGTTCATAAAGTTACAACAAAATATGAGAGGAGAAATTAATTTAAAAATGAGAAATACAATTGATTCTTATCAAAATAATAATAAAAAAGAAAAACTCCTGATAAATCTAAACAAATTAAAAAGAAAAAAGTCACAAAATAACAGGAAATTCTTTTTAAAAAGATGGGAGAGGGGCGCCTGGGTGCCTCAGTCGGTTAAGTGTCCAGCTCTTGATTTCAGCTCAGGTCATGATCTCAGGGTTGAGATAGAGCCCCCCCCACCCCACCCCCCATCGGGCTCAGCACTAGGTGTGGAATCTGCTTGAGATTCTCTCTCTCCCTCTGCCCCTCCCCCCACTCATGCTTTGTCTCTTTTTCAAATACATAAGTAAATCTTAAAAAGATGGAGAAATACAATGATAAATTTGAAAAAAAAAATCAAAGTCAAAGATAGTTTTCTACAATGTCAAATCTAATACAAAGGATGTAGAAAATGTGAACACATCAATAACTATGGAAAAAAGTAAAAAAGAATTACCAATGTCCTCAACAATGTTTTTTAAAAAAAGGAGATAAGGATGCAGAGTCTCAAAAGATTTCTTGGTAATCGCTCTCAAACTTTTTAAGGACTAGATGACTCCTTGATAAATCCAAAGGATGTTTATCATTATCTCCTTGCCAGACACACTGTAAGCACTCAGCAAATATAGCAAACATATTTTTTTAAAAATACTATCAAAAACAACTTTTCCCAGGAAAAAAAAGTAAAAGTTTTCTCACATCATTTCCATGATATCAGCCGCAGTCAGTACCTCATGCCCTGAAAAGTATTAAACTGTTCAGGTTCTTCTTACTCTATGCGATCTGAGGAGAAAAGGTGCCAGGGTATGCTACAGAAAGGAGAAAAAAGCCACTGGCCCCACTGGAAAGGAAAGTCAGTGAAACTAACCCTCCTCCCCTTCACAGCATCTTACACCCCAGCATCCTAATAACCTAGCTTATTAACTAGAAGGACCCTTTCCTGACATGATGGAAAACCAAAGCATGAAGTATTCATGCAACAAAATAAACTCTGCTATGCAAGTGAACTCTACACAGAACACAAGTGAGACAAATAGCTTCTAAGAAACTGGATCTTTGTTATCTGTTTGGCCTGGGAATGCCCACAAATGCAGCAATAGCCTAGTGGTACTCTCCAAGCATTACGGGCCATGCTATCTGAAACAGTGGCATGTGAGTGTCAACAGTGATATAAAATGAAAGCATTCTACACTCACTTAAGGCAAACTTGTATAAACCTAAAAGTGCCTGATTAATCAGTTTCAGAACACAAGAAAAGACTTCATATTGTTAATTCACTGTAAGAAGCATTTCACTAAATCTTCAAATCTAAGTATGAAAAAATGTTTTAAAAATACTTTTAGGGACATCTGGGTGGTTCAGTCAGTTAAGCATCTGACTCTTGATCTCAGCTCAAGTCTTGATCTCACTCAGGTCTTGAGTTCAAGTCCTGTGCTAGGCTCCATGCCCATTAAAAGAAAAAAAAAAAAAAAAAAAACCCTGGGAAAAAAGTAATACTTTAAAAAAATCATTTCCATTAAATATTTTAAAAATAGGAATGAATGAGCTTTTGATATGCTAAATAAAAGGAATCAAAATTAGAGATAATGGAGAAAAGTAAAAAAAATATTATTTTTAGATATGATTCACTACCTAGAAAACCTAAAATATCTGGCACAACATATACTCAGTAGAACATAACTCTGAGATCTCCATTATCAGATTACTTTTTTAAATACATTGTCCTCTATAGTGGATAAGTATACCAGATCTCAACTTACTCTTATTAGAGATAATCAGGGAGAAGGAAAAAAAAAAAAAAAGAGCTGGATCTGAATTGAAAAGAGGGAAATAAAGGGCCAAGGCAAGCTACTTGAAGTCACAGAACTGACAAATGCCAGAGGATGATATGAATCCTTGCATAATTCCCAAGCCTGCAATCTTTCCATTTTGCCACAGTGCCAAAGGCACCTTTAGCTTAACGGATATTTTTTTTTTAACACCTATTATGCACCAAGCACAGGAGTATGAAAATGAGTAACATATCATGTTTTAAGGAGACGTAAGTTAAGTCAATTGACCCATCTTTTGGTTTAAAACCTAGGTCTCTTAGGGGCACCCGGCTGGTTCAGTAGGTAGAGCATGCAACTCTTGATTCAGGGTCGTGAAGTCAAGCCCCAAGTTGGACATAGAGCTTAATTAAAAAAAAAAAAAAAGAAAGTATTCTACAAACAAATAAATCCTAGGCCTCCTAAATCCAGGTTCAGTGATCCTTCTACCTCATAATCATTATGTAATTTAAAATCATATACTCTAACATGCAAAACATTATTCTTCCTATGTATAATAAACACCATTTTTAAAAAGATTTATTTATTTATTTGAAAGAGAGTATGTGCATGTATGTGCACATACACACACACAAACGCATGCATGCGTGAAGTCGGGGGACAGAGGGAGAAGGAGAGAAGCAGATTCCCTGATGAGTGCAGAGCCCACCTGGAGCTCAATCTCACCTCCCTGAGATCATGACCTGAGTCGAAATCAAGAGTCAGGGGCTCAACTGACTGAGCCACCCAGGCGCCCCAATAAACACTATTTTAGTACTGGAGATAATTCCAAAGTTTTTATTGCAAATGTTACTACAAGAGTACCAAAAAGGATGACAAGCCACAGACGACTTTTCTTGTGCCTTTAAGGCATCCTCAGTCCTGAACACACACAGAAAATGTAAGAAACAATTTGGGAATGCGGGAAGGGAGGAGGAGCTGAGTTCTAAGTCAATTTCCAAAGCAAACTCATTCAATTCAGATATAGCACATCCTCAAATATATCACTTGCAAATTTCCTGATATTTTAATATAATCACTTAGAAACATGAATATTTAAGAGACTTCAGATAGTCATTCTCAGCAATCTTTTAAGAAAATTTCAGGTAATTCAATATCTGTACAGCTTAGAGAAATGTGGGCTTAAAAATAATATAGTTCAGTGGATTTATGCTGGATGAACATCCATAATCATTAACAAATCTGCAAAAGGCTCTGTATCGGATCTTAACTGTTCAACATTTTTGATCACTGACAAGATAAAGACCAAGAAATTATATTGACACAACAGAAAAAACCTTCAGAAAATCACCAATTTCTCTTTCATGTCTCCTGTTCAGCAAAACAGAAGCTGCAGCTGGCTATCTGTCATATTGAGACAAGGGAGAAATATAAAAAGCAAGCAAGGTTTTCCAAAACAACTTGAGGAAAATGCCCTAATAATATGGGCCAAAGGAGGAAGTAACCCATTCAGGAGAAGAACCAGGGAGCAGAGTAAAACAGAAGGACTCCCATCATCTACCAACTAATCTATGAACAATATACATGTGGAGATTCTGACCACTTATTTAAAAGAAAATAATACACAGGGATAACTGAACTTTAAAAATCATTCTTCTGATAAAGTTAATTCCAGCATAAATAGGAAAGAAGTGATTTTCTCATAACATTGGTGATCGATGGCCAGGTAAAATTACAAAAAAACCATGTTAAGGTAAGTTTTCTTTATAAATAAAAACTATACTTACCACAATCCATTCAGCAATGTTTTCATAGAGTTCTGGACTAAAAATTGCTTTTTTAAGCCTAGCTAGAGGACCATCAGCATCTACTAATCTGCACCGCATGAAAACATCACAGTAACCTCTAAAATCATTGCAAGGGGATCCAGGTTGCAAGGTGATGGTTCGACCAACGAAGTGCATGCTCCACCGCGAAGACCCTGTACTGGCACAAGTTGATGGATCCACTGGAAAAGAAGTGCCAAATATAAGTTGAAGATCAGATTTCCTACCAGGCTAGCTGGGGAGAGAGGGAGGAAAGGAAAAAACTGCCTAAAATCATTACCATGACATGTTATATAGACTTGCATTAGTTTAGGCTGGATAACACCATTAGTAATTCGCCTTAAACATACAATATAAACAAACAGCCACCAACTCTTGACTTAGTACCTACAATGGCTAACAGTGTTTATATTAATTATTGCCATAAAGTTGGCAGGTTTTTGTCTAGCTTATCATTTTTAAAACACTGTACGGATCATAATACTAGAAACATAATGCTATGTATGCTACATTTAAAATTTTCCAGAGGATCAGTATTGGTGGAAATTATCTGTCCAAACTGGATAACAAAGTTTAATGCTTAAAACTTAGGAGAAAAACGGGCGCCTGGCTGGCTCAGTTGATACAGCATGTGACTCTTGATCTTGGGGTCGTGAGTTCAAGCCCCACGTTGGGGGTAGAGTCTACTTAAAAATACATATATTTAGGGGCACCTGGTTGGCTCAGTCAGAGGAGCACACAACTCTTGATCTCAGGGTTGTGAGTTCAAGCCCCACGTTGGGTATAGAGGTTACTAAAAATAATAATAATAATGATAATAAATAAACTTTAAAAAAATTTAGGAGTTTTTTTTTTTCTTAAGATTTTATTTATTTATTTGACAGAGAGAGACAAGTGAGAGAGGGAACACAAGCAGGGGGAGTGGGAGAGGGAGAAGCAGGCTTCCTGCCAAGCAGGGAGCTCGATGTGGGGCTCGATCCCAGGACCCTGGGATCATGACCTGAGCCGAAGGCAGACGCTTAACGACTGAGCCACCCAGGTGCCCCAGAAAAATTAGGTTTTAAAAGAGATTTTATATTCTTGTGTTTTAAAAGCCTTACTCTTCTTCATACAGCAGACGTGGCATAATTCCTTATCATCTTTGCCATCTGAACTGGCACAGGTACACTCCTCCAAGCCATACTTCTCACAGATAGAACCTGCACATTGCTGAAAGAAAAGTAAAAGACCAGTTTTTAATCTCTATACAAACCTATTGTTCACAGTAATAGACAGATACACACCTCTGATGCTAAAATAATTAAGTAGAAATACAAGTGGAAAAAACAAAGATTAATATCAGAAATGGGTCACATAAACACACCTGAAAAAGAGTTAAGTACAAATAAGGTAGCAAATCTTTTAAAGAAATGCCAACTTAAAAAAATCTAAACAAAACCAAAACAGAGAAAGAGATTAGGTGAGCATCAGTTTTACATTGGTTATTATGGCTCCTTTATAAGAAGAGAAAAATGGTATTTTCCTCATGTAAAGTAAATATTTAGCCAAGAAAGTTTTAAAGGCTTCACATTCAGATAAAATGGCCAAAAGAGTTCTTTTATGTAGGCTGTTAAAATACTAATTTATAAAACTCAAAAGCAGTACCAAGTCATATGCCTAGCTATACAACTATTTTCCTCTAGAGACTATCAAACATATGCAGTGGACAGATGAAAGGTAAGTCAGTAATTAATCAAATGCCACCAGGCACTTACGCCACATGATACATTCATGGCTTTATGGGGAAACAGATAGAGGTATTATTGAAACAGGGACCAGGATCAATTACTGGAACTCTGCAGCTTTAAGTAACAAAATTATTCTGAAAAAGCAGGTTTTATAAAAAGCTTATAAATCAAACGCTTACCCCATTAATGCACACTTGTGTATGCCTATTACAGTCTGTAAAGTTTGGTTTAGGATCAGAAGCTGGGCAGAGAGCTGTGATGCCATTACATATTCCTTCTTTTGCACAGTCTGAATCATCCCGACACTTCTCAGTTTTTGATTTGAATGCACACTGTGCTGTACAACAGGGACCTTGACTTGGGCTAGAATAAACAGTAAAGTGATTAAAGAAAATCACTAGCATATCTCCTATATACATAGATATGATCCTAATTTTTAAATCATAACTCTCATCTTTTAAATGGTAAGTATGTCACTGGTATACAACTTCAAATTTTGGACTAAGAGGCTACTAAATTTCAACATTCTATAAATGTAAAAAAGTGATTGTGTTGTTTTTATAATCAAGGCATACTATATTCAACATTCTTATTCTACCTGCCTTTAGTGGAAGGCTATCATAGAAAATAGATTTAATATTAGGTGAGCCATCAGTGTTTCACAGTTACATCATACATTAGTCAATTCATCAAATTTTCTCACATTTATATGCTAAAATCAAACTAGGATATACAGACCAACCATTTAAAAAGTAGTGCACAAGCAATATTCTACTGCTTATATCTACCACTACCAAAGTAAGTTTGACAAGTGAAATAATTATATGACACTAAATTACAAGAGTCTATGAAATCAGTATTACCTAAATATTTAAAGTTAAGATTCTAAAAATACAGATGATAGTCACATTTTTAAGTTAGTAACTGAACAGTGTGTATTTTATTGAGTGTCCTGACTTTTGCCTGTCTTTTTTTTTAATACCCACCACACAAGTTACAAGTAGCTCAATCTGCCAACCACAGTGCACTCATCAATGCTACTCCAGAAAAATAAATAAGGCAACAGCAAATAAAGACGAAGATTCCCAACACTATGCATCTCTTAATGTCAGTTTTAAGTCGGTCACAACTGCCCTTGGCTGACCGGCGGCAGCGTGAGCACTCCTGGAACGGGCAGGGTACCTGCACTGCTTCCCTGGCTTCAGCTTGCATTTCTTGCCCTCTGGCTGGTTTGCATCATAGCAGCACTCATCTTTACACTGGTCACTATAGCCACAGTCACATTCTTCACCTTGCTCCACCATCCCATTTCCACAAATAGGTTGGCCAGATTCTGAGGAAAATCAATAAAACAAAGTAAGCATTGTCTGCACACATTAATTTGATTTACAATCCACAAACATTGGAACCTCATAACAAAGGGAGAAAGGATAATTTGATGAATACAAAAAGTAGAACTAGGAATCTCGAAATCAGAAGACCTAAATTCAATTCTAAGAGTGGCTCAGTCACTAACTAGCAATGTGGCCTTGGGCAAGTCACTTCCCTTTTGGGGGGCCTCAGTTTCTTAATCTGTACAGTGAAGAGATTTGACATTATGGTCCCCTCTAAGGTCCCTTCTGGAAGTGGTAACATTCTATTTAGGCCACACTGAGCTTTATTGAAACCGCACTATTTACATTATGCAAATACGAATTAAGTTAGTGCTTTAACAACCTGAAAAAAATTAAATCTTTTGTGTTAATAGAAAATTTCAAACATACATAAAAGTAGTAGAAGTACAATGAACTCCCATGTACCAATCACTTAGCTTTAACAACTATCAACAATATGCTATAAACAATTCCACCTAACATATTCATTTATTCTTGTAAATACTCCAGGATGAATCTAAGAGATAGGAGTTTGTTTCTTTTTTAAATCTAACCATAATAGCATTATCACATCTAACAAAATTAACAATATGCTTAATAGCATCTAATAGCCAATCCGTGTTCAATTTCCTCAACTGTCTTTTTACAACTGGTTTATTTGAACCAAGTTCCACATAAGGATCCTCAACCCCATGGCTGGTTTTGGTTGATATGTGTTCTTTTAAATATAACAGACTCCTTCCTCTCTTTTTATTTTTACACTATTTAAAGAAATTGGGTCATTTTGTCTTACAGAATTTCCCACATTGTGCTTAGCTGATTGTATCCTAGTCAATAAATAATTTTTTTTAATGTACATTAATTTGCTCCTCAGCTAGACCCAAGCTCTCTAAGGGAAGAATGACATATTACTCCTATTTTTTGTATTCCCAAAAAGGCTAACAGTATTGGGTCAAATCCTGGCTCATTAAGGTTAGACAGTCTGGTCTAGGCACAGTGAATAATTTTAGAAAAATTTTTAGGCTCTCTTTTAAAGTTCTCGAATTTTATCAATGGGCTTTAAAATTGGAAGAGGAATGCTATTCTTTGTAAGATCAGAAGATCACAGACCTTTAGCATCTGCAGGGAGATGACAAGAATCAAATGTCTTCACTTTCTAGAAAAGAAAAGTAACTTCCAGAGAGACTGTGACTTGCCGGAAACCATACGCCTCAGTATGGGCAAATCGAAGACCAAACCCAGGTTTCTGGGATCTAAAATCTGGTGCTCTTTTCTTTCTGCTACATCAAATTGATGTGGGAAACAGTTGTAGTACAGGCTTCAAATTGAGAACTGAATAAACATAAGGGAACACATCTCAAACACATGAACTCAACACAAGGCACATCTGAATCCAAACTATTCTAGAAAGACTAGCTTTATATTTAGAAAATTCATCCTTAACCACATCAAATATTAAAGGAAATCTTAGAGCTAACTGAAGCTCTCTCCCTCTCTTTCATTTTGTACCACCTCTTCTGTTCTCTAAGACTAGAAACATGCACATGGACATATATCCTAAGTAATAATGACTTTATTCTAAAGTATCGTAAAATCATCATTTCAGAATTCGTAAGATATGTAATTTAAGAGAAAAGGAAAAATGATAAAGTCAGAAAACCTCTGAGGCAATATTTACTACACACTGGTTTTTATCTCATATAGAAATATTACTTCAAATAAGCTAGGACACATGGAAAAGGTGCTGTTTAAATGCAAAAATTATAATAGACACATATCTCATTATAATTTAAGAAACAAATTTCCTTGGGGCGCCTGGGTGGCTCAGTCATTAAGCGTCTGCCTTGGGCTCGGGTCATGATCCCAGGGTCCTGGGATCGAGCCCTGCATTGGGCTCCCTGCTTGGCAGGAAGCCTGCTTCTCCCTCTCCCACTCCCCCTGCTTGTGTTCCCTTATGGC